>NC_138552.1:266093062-266543062 GCF_964273705.1 Natrix helvetica
GCCCCCAAACAGTTCCCCAGTCACAGCGACATCTTTTTTTTTGACCTTTTAAAATGTTCTGCGCATGCGCAGACCTATTTATAGGCAACTATGCACCGAACCAGCAGTAATGCTAGGAGAAACCCACCCCTGTAACAGAGGGATAGAATGAATATTACGTGAAGTATTAGTACTGCTTAGTAAGACCACACTTAGAATATTGCATCCAGTTTTGGTCACTATATTATAAAAAAGAAGTAGCAATTCTGGAAAGAATGCAGAGAAGAGCAACAAAGGTGATTAGGGGGTGGAGGCTAAAACATATGAAGAATGGTTGCAGGAATTGAGTTTGTCTGGTCTAGTGAAAAGAAGGATTAGGGGTAGCATGATAGCAGTGTTCAAATGTTTGAGTGGCTCCCACAAAGAAGAGGGGATCAACCTATTTTCCAAAGTATCAGACGGCAAGAGAAGAAACAATGGATGGAAACTGATCAAGGAAAGAAGCAACCTATGAAATTAACAGTGAGAACAATTAACCAGTGGAACGACTTGCCTTCAGAAGTTGTGGGCTCCATCACTGGAGGCTTTTAAGAAGCGACTGGAAAGCCACTTGTCTGGAATGGTCTGCTGCTTGAGGAAGGGGCTGGACTACAAGACCGCCAAGGTCCCATCCAACTCTGTTATTCTTTTATTCATTACTTGCTTACTTGTGATGTCACAGAGGATATTAGCAATTTAAGAACCATGACCTCTTATTGATAAGCAATGACAGGCATCATCATAAACCATAACTGCATATAAATTACAGTTGCTGCTTCTGTAGGTGATAAAATTATGCAAATGGTAGTCAGCATTTATTACAGGTGGGATCATGTTTATGCTTATTTCTCTCTCTCTTTCTTTCTCTTTCTCTCTCTCTTTCTCTCTCTTCCTCCTCTAGATCTTTTTCGCTAACCTGACTCGCATTATTATCATGTTTCACACCTGCCCCTCAAGAGGATGATGTAAGCAACTGCGTCCTTTCTCCTGTGTCTCCAGTTTAACTCTGTGGATTTGTGTGTGTTCTCCCGGCAGGTGTATCCTCTGTGGCCTCCCTGATGTCCCTGGCTTGGGTGCTAGCCTCCTATCACAAGCTTCTCCGGGACTCTAGGGATGATAAGAAGAGCATGAGTTATAGAGGAGCCCTTATCCATCTCTTCTGGCGTCTCTTCACCATCTCATCCAGAGTTATCTCTTTTGCCCTCTTTGCTTCCATCTTCCAGCTCTATTTTGGGATCTTTGTCGTGGTCCACTGGTGTGCCATGGCCTTCTGGATCATCCATGGTGGGACAGATTTCTGCATGTCTAAATGGGAAGAGATTCTCTTCAACATGGTGGTAGGGATTGTGTACATTTTTTGCTGGTTTAATGTCAAGGAAGGGCGGACCCGATACCGAATGTTTGCCTATTACACCATAGTCTTGACAGAGAATGCTGCCTTGACGCTCCTTTGGTATTGTTACCGAGATCCCGACACTACTGACTCATATGCTGTGCCAGCGCTTTGTTGTGTCTTTCTTAGCTTTGCTGCTGGGATAGCGCTGATGCTCTTATATTACGGCGTCCTGCATCCCATGGGGCCGAGAGCTAAGATTTTTGCCAGCTCCTGTTGCGCCGAGCTGCTCTGGGGCATTCCTTTGCCCCCTGACATTGAACCCATGGCTCCTCAAACCCCTGGGTATAGGGTGGCCCAGGCTACGCCACCCAGAGCGGCCACGGAGCAACAGGAGGAACTCACAGCTGACACATGCTTACCAGTTTTCCAAGTGAGAGCTATGGTGCCATCAACTCCGTCTGGGAGACCATTCCACCCAGAAGGCCCTCTCATTAAGATAGACATCCCAAGAAAGAGATACCCAGCTTGGGATGCTCATTTTGTAGACCGAAGGTTGAGAAGGACTATAAACATTCTCCAGTACGTCACCCCCACGGCTGTAGGCATTAGGTATAGAGATGGACCTCTCTTGTATGAATTGCTACAGTATGAATCTTCACTTTAAAAGCTCCTTTAAATGCAAATGCCCCTACACATACACACACATACACACACACACATACACACACACAGACCTGCACACTATTGCAAATAAACACCCACCTATTAAAAGAGGGATTTCATGGGGGGAGGGAGAGAGAGGTGGCTTAACTGTTTATGGTGAAGACAGTTCTGAAATAACCTTCCAATAAGTTTTCTTTCTGGTTGCTGTATGTATTTAAAGGAAAGAGAGATCCTCTATGTTTTATAAGTAAAAATGAAATGAAAGGTTTTCTTTTGTTTTTTACACACAGGAGAAAGCAAGAACAACAACACAAACCAACCAGTATTGCAAACTTCCACGATTCAGAGGTTGGAGAAAAATTAATGACTTCACCTCTGAGTTTTGTATCTTACACCAAGTGTAGGACATTATTATAGGGATTGGTGCTGATTGAAAATAATAATACTAATAATAAAAAAATAAAACAAACAAACAAAAAACCTACAACTGCCTTATGCCCTTAGGTGCTGAGTTTCATTACGTACTGTCACCTTCCTCATGCAAAATGTTTTGATTATTTTAATGACATATAATAGATAGATAGATAGATAGATAGATAGATAGATAGATAGATAGATAGATAGATATAGTGACACACGCACACATAGGTGTGTGTATGTGTTTATACATAATATGAAATTGTACAAAAGAATCGGGTAAAAAGGAAATGCCATTGGTTTTGTTAGATTGGCACAAGACAGGTGAAAATGATTACCCTCCCACCTACCCCAAGTGAAGGAAATGCCAGGCTAAATTTAAAGAGGGATCATGGCTGTGTTTTGATTGGTATAAAAGTTACTCTGATTTGATATATTTAAGTTCCACTTTCTCATGTCATTTTGAATGGGACTGTACATTAACTGCATCCCGGCTATGGAAAAAAAGGGGTAATTCTTTATGATTCACTGTATTAAGCTTGAATCTCAGGGTATATCCTCTTTTTTCCCCAAAAAAGCAATGAAAACCCAGATTTTGATTTGCATCTGTTGTACAATGACTCAACAATTAGCATAGCTCAGAAGCACAAAAATGTCCCTTCTGGCACAGAGTCTGCCCAGTTCATTGAAACTGGAGATATTTTTTAAACGTTGATGGGCAAAACTGTTTATTTCTGTGAATTGAATAGGGAAAGCATTACATCCATTTACATCTCTCCTTGTCTGAAAAAGTTGAACCAAGGTGCAAGTCTTCAAAAGCAAGTGATTTTATTGGTTTTCAATGCAATTGTCATTGATATCTTTAAACTTCAAAGCATAACTGGTCTATTTGATTTCTGAGCACATCTTTTAGATAGCCTTTAATTTTAAATTAAGTACCAAAAACAAGCATGAGAGAAAAGAAATACTATTTGAAGGAGTTTATAAAGTATTTTAAAATTCCATAACAACTTCTCTCCTCCCCTCTCCCAATCATTTTCAGTCTTAATAAAACTCAGCATAGTAGCAAAAAGAAAGTCCATTTAAAGGAACATGCTTTGATTGGAAATTGGGCTTCTGACTACAGGCATCATTTTAAGGCTACAAAGAGGGATATATGAATTGAATTTGCAATGATGCAGCTTGTTTTTGTGTGAGCCTTAAAGTGATCTTATGGCATTCTCTGGTTTGTTTATGTTTTTCTATTTTCTAAGGAAAAAAGGAAAACAAAAAAATGAAAATGGAGGATTGAATCTCTGTATGGAAATAACTCATTACTGATGTGTTTCTGGTGAAAATTTGGTGCTTAATATTTCTATTGTTTCTATAGTTGTCATGATTTAGCCAAGACTCATTTGACTCCAATAGCATTTCTGGGGAACTACAAACACAGACTTGTTCTGATGGTGTCCTCTGCTGAATCTATGTAGAAAAGAAACCACCATTCAAACAACAACAGGACAGATTAGTATAGAATTTCAACCTCAACGTTTCAGATACCTGCTCACAGGAAAACTCTACAGCTAGACTCTGCAAGTCTGCATAAACCATATTTGATGTCTGAAGGTTAACATTTTGCTTATTTTCTTCTTTGGCTCTCAGCTGGAATAGCAGACTGTGTACAATATTTCCATTCACGAATCGCTGTTAAAATTATTTTTTCTCTTGTCTAGGGCATCTAAGGTTTCAGTCAAAACCGAGGGACAAAAGGGGAACAAGTGAACCATCCAAAACCAATGCCAGTTTTGGGGTATGGGTGAAATTTTTAAAAAACATGCATAGCGATCTAAGCCAAATAGATATCTTCAGAACAGAAATCCAACAAGAGAGAATGGGTGTAAAACTAAACTGGTGGAAGCATTTGAAAAAAAAGTCATACAAATTGTATATTGTTAAGCTGAAAGTTCTTTTCACCTGAATATACCTGACAGTAACAGATTTTGCAGCGATGCAGGCATTATTATCATTATTATTACAAATATGCTTCAGAAAGGGTTGAGGATTTATTAGGGTAAACTCCAAATGCACAAAAGTCTTATTATTTAAAAAAAAAGCCAAATGTTTACTAATCTCAGGGCAATTAATAATTATTTTAGACTTAGCAACTCTGGGCTTCTTACTGAAATTTGTCGTGTGGCCATCCTTTTATCCACTGTCATCCCCCCCCTCTCCCTCCCCCCACCCCCATTTACTGAGGATAGTCCTATTTCAAACCTCCTACTTTTAATAACACACTGCATTCTTTTTTTTAACTGGAGGGCAGGTACATACTAAAATTGAAATTTCATGCCCCTATGCCAGGGGTGTCCAAACTTGGCAACTTTAAGACTTGTGGACTTCAACTCCCAGAATTCCCCAGCCAGCGCTGGCTGGGGAATTCTGGGAGTTGAAGTCCACAAGTCTTAAAGTTGCCAAGTTTGGACACCCCTGTCCTATGCAGAACCCTGGATATTTAAATATATGTAACAGATACCTGGTTGTATTTATTTATTTAAGAAAACTTGTATGGCTTCTTACCCTTCACTCTCAGTGACAGAAAAATTAGAGAAAATATTTTCATACAAAAGCAAAAAATGCAAAGAATTACAAAATGTTTGGGTCAATATAACTCTATCCTTATTAGCAATCCTAATTTAATAATGAACATGGTCTCCCTTTCTGATTTTTTTGCCATAAAAATAAACAATGGTGGATTGACACAATACTTTACCTGTAAAGATTAAAAATGAAGGCTTTTGGTAGAAGTACTCATTATGTGTAAAGAATTCTACAAATAGTTAGTCTCTGACAAAATGCTGCCCCCTGTTCTATTTTTAAATTTCTCCTCCATTACCACTACATCCAAATAATAAATAGCAAGTAAGACTGACAAAATTTGCCATACAGCAAGTTTGATTTGCAATTGTGAGCAGCTGTGAGCTAAGGTGGCTATTCCTTTTTTTTTTACTTGGGAGTAACATCCCAGGTATATATTGGGATTCTTAATTATTTTTGTATTTTAATAAACCTGTTTATTAAGACCGTTTGTAGGATATAGGTATTTAACAGAAAATAAAGGAATAGAGAAGGAAGTGAAAATATGTCTTAAATATGCAGCAATGCGTCAATTTTCAAATACAGTAGTATAGAATATATGTTTATATCAAACAGTTAGTTCATGCCATCAACCATAATAGTACATTCTTCTACATGAAGATGAATTATTCTATTGATTGTCTAATTTATCATAATAAAAGTAATTCAGCCTTTTTGTAGTCATTATGGGACTGTGCTTTGTTAGACTTTGAGTTAGATAACAGCTCCTATCTGAAATGAGCTAAACATTTAAAAAAATGAAAAGAAATTCAATGAAGAGAAAAATCTTCATATCATGGACTTCAGCCATCTACTACTACAGGTAATGCATCATATTAACAAAGGTCTGCCTGTCATGACAATTATTGATCTAGAAGGCTTCAGGTAATTTTCTGTCTGTACTTTTCTCCTTTTTGCACATTCTTTAATTATCTTCCCCCATCCCAAGACAAATGCTTCTAAAATGAAAATAATATAGGAGAGCAAGTCACTGATGTGGTTATTTTCTAGCTGCAGGGAGGTAGTTAAAACTCCCTATTAATTGTAGTTTAGGGCCTTTCACTACTGCTCACTTAAAATACAGAGAGAGAGAGAGAAATGCCCATTCTTTTGCTGGCAGGAAACTATCAGCATAACATATGCTGTCCCTATTGCAGATCTCTATACTGTCTGTTTTATGCCACTGCAGTCACTTGATGTTCCTTAAATATTGATGGCCATTCTTCCCTCAAGAAACCAGGGTAGCTTTCCAAATATTAGTCAGTGTAATGAAGAAGAAACATTTGATGCCTAATAAAAATAAAGTAACACATACACTTCTAAAGTTGTTTCTATGGAAGTTTGCTCAAAGCACAAACCTATGCTGTTCAAATCTAAGTAACCCTTACTTATTCTCAAGGCTACAGGCTTTCAGCCTTAAAGGAAGAATATTTACAACAATCAAAGTGGAACAGAAGCTTCTAGTTTTTATTATTATTGATGTCATTCTATAAAATTGTTAGCACTATTTCAAACTGTATGTGTCATCCAGTATGTGATAGCTCCCAAGGTACCTTTAAGTGATGACAACTATGCACCCAGTAACTCATTCAAATAGAGGGGTCTTGTATCTACTGGCACCAGTTTGCTGCTACAGACATTTTCCTCAGTGCCCAATGCTGTCTGGCCAACTGTCTCATTTATTTCCCATTAGGATTAGCATGAAAAGGGAAGCTAGCATGCTGCAAGGCAAAGCATTCAGCATAGGATATCATCTTTATTGGCGCTTGAGAGACTCCAAGACTTTCTTGCCAAAATACAAGGGACAGAGGGGTCTCTTCAGTATTCAGTTTCAAAATGAGCTTCTGGTCCAAAGAAAAAGTAATAGTAAAAGTAAAAGTAACCTTCCAATAAATGGCTGCTTTGTGACTAGCTAGGTCCACCTTGACAGCCATTTTAGTATTATGTATGATAGTCCTTGTAGCAGCTTGTTAGAATACCCACAAATTTTCACAATGGGCCAGCCTATTTCAAAGAATTGTTCACTTGAGAAAGCAATTGCTTTCGCTCAGGGGTGTCCAAACTTGGGAACTTTAAGACTTGTGGACTTCAACTCCCAGAATTCCCAGCATGGCTGGGGAATTCTGGGAGTTGAAGTCCACAAGTCTTAAAGTTTTAGACCTGCTTTAGCTTCTCAGCAATAAATATAATCCCCGCTCTCCCTGTAGTTCTGTTTGAGTTGGATATAATAGTTAGTGTCAGATTAATACTGGGAAAACTCAAGATCAAATGCTTATATTCTTATGAAACTGACTGAATGACGTAATCATTATCTTCTCTTGACCTAACATTAAAAACAATTTGAAAGATCAAAATGGGTACCTGGCTCTGAGATCCTTGAAGAATCTTGGAATATAAATGTAATAAATTATCCATCCAGGAACACAGCCCTCCTCTGCTACTAATTAAAGCAGGCATAATTTTATTCAGGCTTCTATAAGGAAGCTTATAAAAAAGAAGTGATTGTTCTAGTAATAAAGAGCAAAGAGCTTCCGTCCTTCTACTTGTATCAAATCCAAAATGCTTCTTCCAATTCTATTTTCAAAGCTTGTATGGCCCACATATATCTATATTAACTTTTAGTTCTATTTGTAATTGAAAGGTAAGGCATATACTTAATAAATCAATAATCAATAATAAATCAATAATGAATTCCAGTTATGCCATTTCTTCATTCTGGAAATAAATCTTTAAAAGGTGCTTTAGTTCAACCCTACTTTTATAGTAAATAACAAGAGAAGGTTATGAATAAAAAATGTGGGGGCTTCACTAACATGTATTTGCATATAATTTCTCTGCAGACTCCTCCCACCCACAACTTTTTATGTCACACTTTTTGATCAATTAGAAGAAGAATGATCCCCAGTTGTAATGTGGCCTCTGACACAAATACATTAGTCTTAAGCAAAATTATGATGCCTGTGCCTTACATCCCTGTATGCTACCCTTCCCTTCAAATGTATAAGGTTTTCTTGGGGGGTGGGGGAGAAATTGTGTCTTGAACCGAGACCAACTTTGGCACAATTTTTGTGGAAGGTTAATGTCTTAATTCCAATCCCAAATGTCAAGAGTTGGGTAGCCAATTGTTTCCTTCCACCAAAGTCTATGTAGACAGCATCTACTCTATCAACATGAAATATTAAATATGGTTCTATTATATCACATATAGCAGATAATCCTCAGATAGCATTATCCATAAGAGAAGTATGGAAAGTTTGAAAATTTGGTGCTAAAGCAACATTTCTGTCCTGGCATATTTCAACAGAATCCCAGAGGTGCTTGGAGTATAAAAAGAAATCTAAAGGCTGCAAGCGCCAAGGCATGGCTACTATTCGTACACCTGCGTATTTACTTTGGAGTTGGTGATCTGCTAGTCTGCAACCTATTCTACTACAAAAGCCTTCTTGTGCCTGTTTTGCTGTGCCATGTTTGGCACAAGGCCTCAGTGAGTCAGTAAAAAAAAAAAGTACAAACTGCTGATTCTGCACATACACCCCAATTCCAACATTTTACAAAATTAAACCATGGTAGCCTACTTGGAACATTTCACACAAAGAGAAGGAAAACATTTCTGTTTCAGAAAATTGTTGGAAATGTTTCCATATTTGTCTGCTGCCTTAGACATTTTCAGGATGGCCTTGACTGTTCAGTGCATGGAGGCTGAAGGAAAGATCAGTATTTATCTTTGTATCTCAGGTATATTCTGGTGCAGGGAAGCTCAGCTAATAGGACATCTCAAGGCTACCCCCCAAAGCAATGTGGGCAAATGTTTCATTGAGGCATTCTGCCACAAACTGTTTCAGTATTGACAGGTCTGAATAAAAGTTTACAATACAATCACTGATTTCTTCTAGAAGCAGGGTTAAAAAAACAGTGAAGAACCCTCCTACATAGTGTTTCTCAAACTTGGCGACTTTAAGTCCTGTGGACTTCAACTCCCAGAATTCCCCAGCCAGCTATGCTGGCTGGGGGATTCTGGGAGTTGAAGTCCACAGGACTTAAAGTCGCCAAGTTTGAGAAACACTGCTCCTACAGAATCACCAGTAAATATTAACCAGACACCAAAGTACTATTTTGTACTTGAAGATTCTGTGAGCTCCAAGAAATTTAGGAATGGTATTGAAAAGTGTGTGTGTGTTTCCACTGCATCTTCTTTGAACCACAGGCTAATTTACTCACAGAGGTCTCTTAATGGCCAGGTGATTCATTACAGTGGGAGAGTCAAAGTTGAATGTGGGAAAAGATTCCACTTAAAAGCATTATGTTGATAGGACTGTTGGCAATATGAAAACCACTTACATTCATGTGCAAGAAATATGTCATCATTTGTTGCTGTAATCTTCAAATGATGGTCTGCATATATGAAGCAGTCTGTGGAGTAGAATAATTATAGCATGTGGGAAAGAAACATCTATGGGCTGAGAGCAATCTAGCCATGAAATCATCTTTGTTCCCCAATGTATGTTATGAATCTGGTGAAAGAAGAGGGGTGTGTGTGTGTGTGTGAGTGAGAGAGAGAGAGAGAGAAAGAGAGAGAGAGAGAGAAAAAGAGAGAGGGGGGGAGGGGAGGATGAATTTAACAACATCAAGGATAATTTTGTATTTTCCAACAGTTTTATTATGCCATTGTATTTTTTTGAACACAAAAAGGACTAACTGCTTTGGTATATATATATAAATATAGATTTCAGGTTTTGTTTGATACCAGTGATGATATTGGGGTTGTGATGTTGGAGTTGTGATGAAGACTGTTCATTGGAAACTTGTGGTTTCTATTTCTGTTGTAGAGTCTTTGAACAATGTGAAATCTCTCCGTAATAGGTTTTGTTGTGTCTTCAACTTATCTATTTGTAAATTATTTGTGATTATCTTGACCTACCTCACAGGGATGTTGTGAGGCCCAGCTAACCATCTCAGAAGCTGATGGACAAAAAGTGCTAAATACGTGTTAATCAATTTATAGTTTAGTTTTATATTATCACTAGCTGTGAGAGTGTTTAGTTAATCTGAAAGAGAAGATGTTCTCTGCTAATAATAAGAGGACAATCTCTTTCATAAATGGTCTGAAAAATAGTTTATTCTTCTGCACAATGTTGAGGCACATGTGTGTCATGAGGCTGGTTCACGCACATATAATATGTAAGCCTGATTAACCTGATGACTTTCATCTGATTGTGTGAGCCTGCTTCAGTGAAAAGCCTTATGGTGAACAAAAACAATTTCATTTGTAATAATTGGTAGCATGTTCACATACATAGACCATCCCCTGCTTCACTCCTTGTGATAAAATTGCATGTGTGAACCAACCTTTTATTGACCCTCAACTTTCACCAGTTCTTGCCATCTGATAAACCTGAGCTATGTCCTAGCCAGTATGATAACAGTGATGTGATTCTTAATGCTAGCAATCTTCTTGTTAAATCAGTGAAATGCTTGCTCATACTTTGGGGAAAAGCCTTGATTTAATGAGGAAAACAGCCGATAGTTGTATACTACAGAAAAAATTATCTTTGCTTGAGTCAAATGGGTTCATTTGATTGCCTTTGAGTTTCCTGACTGCGTAACCTATACATCACAAATGGAATTTGTTACTTAGGTAGTTTTTTTTTCCAGTGTGTGCAATTGTTATATGTTCTTACTGTTATTTTAACTGCATGATGTTATGCAAAGACTGATGGCAGTGGGGACAATGGAAGATCAAAAGAGATATCAAAAGTCATCAGAGATTTTCAGCTATTCAAATGCAGCAGTTTCTCCCAAGACCTTGAGAATAACCCAGCAAACTGTGCAATTAACAGGACTAGGAGGGACAAGGTGTTCTATGATATATCAGCAGGTGCACCTTTTTCATCATGCAGTGTTCATGTCAACGTTCAGAGGTGTCTTTAACCAAATGGAGGCAAAGAACAGTGATCTTACATTAGAAATCCACTGGATAATCATGGTTTGGTCTATTGAAATAAGCAGAGCCCAGGGTTGCAGTGGAATAACTCTTATCTCTGGGATTAATTTGGTTAATTGTTTAAAATCTGCTATGAAAATACTGGTATACAATGATAAATAAGATGGGAGGGGAACAGGAAGAGAACAAAAAGTATTTCAACTCCTTTACTTTTCCCTTTTCTTCCGGATTATATTTCTCCCATCAAGCTAACATTGTTTATATAGCACTATTCTGGAAATTAATGAGGAGAAATAATTAATCTTTGAATATTGGAAAAGGAAGATATTGAAAATTCTTGATTCTTGCAGGTTTAATTCAAAAAAGCATTAGCTGTCCAAAGAATAATGTGATCACATTTAACCATGCAAAAGGACATGTAAATTATTTAGAATTGTATGCAGTAATCAGATCAATGGTTTTACATTGATCCAATGTACATCTAACAGGAAGTAGTTCTGTATGTAAGATTTTCTTTGCAGGGAATCCCTAAGGATCATATTTACACAGTATATAATTTATCACAATGTATTATGGTAGTTAGAACATTGAATAGGATGCATTAAGACCTAGATTCAAATCCTTGCTTAAACATAAAGCTCCCTTGGTCACGTGGGGCCATTCATTACCTTTTAGTGAATGTCACCCTTTTAAAGCAAGAAAAATAACCATACCCTTCTTAAAAGAAGGATTGGATTTAAAATATTAAATAATTCTGAAATAAAGGAAAAGGAATTCTGGTTTTCCTTGGCAAGGGTAAGAAAAATGGTGCCTTCCAAATTTTCCTATATTAAGATTACTTTTAAAGCCTTGTTTAGTAGGGATGGGCAACCCAAACGCCCCTGGTAACCCTCAGCACCCCACTCCTACTGCTCAGAACCTCCTAAAACATGTGAGAGCAGTTTTGATGGAGGGGAGTTAAGGGGAAAATGGGTAACTTTAACTGATGCAGAGGTTTGATGCGCCATTAAAACCCCTGAAATTGCATCCTTTAAAAAATCCCCAAATTGGACCAATGTTTCCCTCAGGAAGTTTAACAAAACAAAAACGAATGGTTTCAACGTTAAATAATTATTTTGCTATTTGAATCATCCCGCCCCAAAACACACATAAATGGATCCAAAATTGTTAACCCCTTAAATGACATCACCCTATCAATGACCAAATTCTTACAACCTCAGAGACAGCTACTTGTTGGAGCTCTTATACCTAAAAAGGTTGCTCACCCCTGACTTACAAGGATCCAGTCATGGAAACAGTGATACTTTTAAGAGCACCTATTTTTATGCAAGAACTTGATTACTAGTTCAAACATGGTTACCATGGTGAAACTGTCTTTTCATCTATTTGCTCAGTTTAATGTCTCTAAAATTTCCTGATAGCATAAGGTCATGATTTCATTGTGGCAGAAATAAATAAAGAGAAAAGAAGAATTCATAATTTTAGTAACTGAATGCTATCAAAATGTCATCCTTGTATCTCTGAAAACTGGGACTCTCCGTATTAGACATAATTTGTATATTTATGAATACAACCATCATGTCTTTTAATCTCTACTTTCTTCCAGAATTTCCTGCTATTTTCAGATTTCTCACTAGGTTTGTGTCTGACACTAGGATCGTTTGTGTTCCTTTTTTGCCCACCAAAAAGTTTTGCCCAATTGGTTATGTCCATTTATTTTATCTGGTTCATAGGGTTTTTATTCTACTTCATATGGGTTAGATTTAGGCTTCTTGATCAATGGTTGGCAGTTACCTTTGTGAATTTATGTATCTGCTCTTTAATCCCAACAAAAATATTGCGTCCATCAATTACATAGCAAGCAAAAACTTTTTAGACATTAAATTTTAATACTAATGGAGGCCCAAAAAGGAACCAAGAATCCCAAAATAGTAAAATTGAATATTTTCAAATGTTGAATACTATGAGCATTTATGTAATTACTTCCAATCCCTTAATCTATGGTGGTACCCTATTTCAATGTTTTCATAAAAAGAATACTCCTGGTTCACCAAGCATTGGCTGAAACAGTACAGTGTTGAAAATTCCACACTGTACCTGATTGCATACAATATATCAATGTTTTAATTATAACAATAGTTGTAACTTTTTCTACCTGTAGTACCTGTTGCACAACTTGGCTGCACTTTCAATATGTTATCAACTCCACCCTAGTGTCACATTATACAAAATGGGCTCGTTAATCAAAATTGTTGCAGGATCCAATCTGAGTCAGTCAGTGGTAACAGAGGTTTGTTCTTCCAAGCTTTCGGACTTGTGCTGGAGCCCATCCTTTGAGATGGGCTGGAGATTGACAAGTTCCCTGAGTATGGGACAATTCTGAAAGCTTGGAAGAAGAAACCTCTGTTCCGGGTGACCAACTCAGTTTGGATCCTGCAACATTATCCAGGGACATGTATATTTACCTTCATTCGTAATAAATATTATTGAAAGTACAACCTGAGTAATAACCAGGCTCATTTCCATGCTTAAAAGTGAGTTAGTGAAATCCTTGTTCCAACATGCAAATTGCTGTCTGATTGCTCTTGTTAAATAGTGGCACCATTAAAAAGCATGGCCTTGCCTGAGCAATTTTAAGGTGTAGGCTGAATAATGAAATGGTGCTTAGCAGGTATAAACTAAAGAAAATCTACTCATTTCTAGATGTAAATATTCTTGAGAGAATAGTCTTCTGGTCTAACTTGATTTAATAATCGTCTATTTAAAAAAAAAATCTCTTGCACCAAGAAAATTAGCATGGCAAAAAGAAAGCTAAGGTAAAATCTTAATTTTGACTTGATAGTGTTTTCTGTGGTTGGAGCGTTTCCATATTGAGGAGAATATAGTTGTGTATGTTTCTACTCCTGCAGTCTGAAATGTTGCAGCCCAAGCTCAAGAGTTGTCACCTTGTGGTTTAGATTAAAGTTGAAAGCTACCAGCACAGAAATTCTATGATTTCTGGTCCTTTATGGATACTTGCTGTGGCTATTAGAAAAATCATAGTCTAGAGAAGTCTAGGATGATGGGCTACAGAGTTTCAAATGAAGGAAATAATGAATGGCAGCATAGTTTAAATAAAAAGAGTGTTTCACCCCAGGAAGCTATGTATCAGTTTTCCTCTCTGAACTCCATAGTAAGTATAGTAACTCCACACTGAGGTTTCTGGCCAGTCATTCTAACTGTATTGTACAGATGAGCATTGCCTTGTTTGTATTTTCTTATGATCATGCTATAGGTTGATTGGAAGGTCTCTTTGGAAAGACTTTTCAGCATGCAATGGAAACAAACTATTTTTGTTCTTATTAGGTACCATCAGAATGTGTACTGAAATGGCCACTGATTCCATGTCTCTCTTTCCATAACCACAAATGAAGAAGCACTGCTCTAGGAGATAATAAAATAAAAGGAGCAATTTTTTTAAAAAAAATGTTAATAAGTTTATACTATTTCCTGTCAGTTCACATCAGTTTAAATAGCATGGGGACAACTGCAGAATGAAGGAGAGATCATTTTATTATCATTCTTATGCAGTTGCTGGGACTTCAGTAGATTCTACTACTGGTGTCCTTCTTTCCCATCTTCAAATAAGGTGGAGTATGGCTTTGGTATAAAAACCACTGTTGTGCCAAATCTTGAACCAAATCTCTTTGGGAAGAAGGAAGGGAGAGTGCACTACATACACTTGAGAGTACAATTTACCTCTAATTTTCTGTGCAAGCTAATTAGGGAAAAATATTAACTCTAGACAACAGTTTGCTTATATATAGAAAACAACCTCTTCCCCACCCCACTCAAATCATAGTACTCTATTGTTTGCATGTATCAAGGGTGGCAGTACAGAAGAACTATAATGGAATTGCCAATAAGAATTTGAATATACTTGAAATAGCAAGATCAAGAGCTACAAATATTCCAAACAGAGAAGTTATTCATCATTGTTTCCTAACTTAATCCCTTTATACTATGATATCATGGAAATAACTGAAATGTTGAATAAACTGCTATCAAAGTGTATCTTACTTATTTAGAAGTAAGTCCTATTATATTCAATGCGACTTCTTCCACGTGAAAATGAGTATAGTAGCATTGCCATACAGTATAGTGTAGAGGAGCTCAACTAGATCCTAAGCCCTTTGTGGATTGATATTTAAAAATTCTTCCCCAAGGTGTTTTTTATTTCCCAAAAGGCATTCTTGTTTTTGTTCAACTGGACATTCTTGTTTTCGTTCAACTGGACATTCTTGTTTTGTTTGAAGAAAGTCCAGTTGCCTTTTGAAGGAAAGCACCTTTGGGATAATCATGATCTGGACAATCTACATAGACATAAATAATCTTCCTGATTTTATAATCTGAAGTCAAAATGAAACTTCTATACATGGGGAAATTATTCCATATATATTCCTCTTCCATAAGAGTGTCCATGCACAGCCCTTTGTGGTGAGTGCACATACGTTTTAGATAATATAGTGATAAGCTCCAAATTGGTGATAAGCTCCAACAAGATACAATTATTTATTGCCCATGCATAATTTATTTTAAAATGTGTTTATACTGCATTTTTGTGCAAAAGCCATACACAGGCTTTTGAAAAATACATAAATTAATACAATCTAAATAGACTGAACAAAATAAATAATCCAGTTAATTCAAATATCTATAATAAAGAAGTAGAATTTATTCCAAATACAGATGATTTTGCCATTTTAAAAAAATAAACGAGAAGAGGCCAAACCAAATTCTTATTGTAGAAAATTTCCCATCATTGGGTCATTAAGAGATGAATCTGCTTCTAATAGACTTTTCAAAGGATGGGCATTAGAATGAAGTTCACTAACAACATTAATGCCGGATATGAAAGGTTCCATGCAACCTACATATAAAAATATAACAGTGTGCTCATACAATATATACAGTTTTCTACTGGCATTATATTCATGTAGCAATTCATCATGCAAAGATATATTTATGAAGTTTTCTACTTTATATTTCATTGCACATGCATATATTCACATTTAGTTCCAGTTTAATCATTTCCATACTCCATTAAAGTATGACAAGGAAATATAAAATTTGAGGCAGAAATGGAACATAAGTCCAACTCAACTTATGAAACTAGGCAAATTCTAAAACTCCATCTCAGTCATTACCATGTTGACTTATTTAGATCCAAATTCTTTGAGATCTTTTTTTAAAAATCTCTGTATAACATTGGTGCTTATTTGTAGATTGTAACAATAATCAAATTGATTGATTTTTTGAGGTAGCCTAGACAGTGATTTCAAGAGGGTTATATCACTGAAATTAGAATACATCTTTGAAAGAAATATGACCTTAATCTGAGCCAAAATTGTTGAAATTTAAGTTTTGAGGAATAACAAACACCAAACAATAGGTGCTATCTCTTAGTACAATGAGGCTTATAATTTTATTTTACTTTTTTTTTTAAAAAAGATGCAAAGTATTTTGAAAGCTATTTTTACATATCTTGCAATAATTATTAGTTTTCATATTTTCACTGCAGGATGCTGAATGCATTACCTGTATTATTAAATTGAGTCTGATATGCTACCTGATCCTAGGCACATAAACTCAACTAAGTCCACAGAATTCAGCAGGGTTTTACCCCAAGGTAGAAAATTGTAGGTTTAATTTTTTTCATATTAAGCCAAGATGTGATTTTCTTTGTAAATGATCAAAAATGGGCTATTTCTTTCCAGTAATACTGTACATACAGTAGCATCTTCTAGATATTGTGATATTAAGCCTGTCCTCCATACTGATTTATTGGCACAACAATGGCTGGATATGGAAGATGCTATAAATCACTAGTAATGATCCTGTGGAGGAAGGAAGGAAGGAAGGAAGGAAGGAAGGAAGGAAGGAAGGAAGGAAGGAAGGAAGGAAGGAAGGAAGGAAAATTTCTGAAATATCATTTTAATTAATTTTGTTAGTTATCAGCCACCACTTTGTAAAAATACTCAAAAAGAATAGATACTTCTTTAACATACAGCATGATTTGGCCCTGATCTACTTTGATCTAAATCTAGAATGTTCTAATTCCTATTTACCGGGCTTCCGATTCATTCCTAATTATAGAACTTTCTTTGCTTACTTCTACCTATATAAAGAAACAACTGTTTGTAAGATTTGATTTTTTTTAAAAAAAAAGTGGCACAGGAAACAATTCTGCTTGTCTAGTGTAAAATTAAAAGGGAAATCATTGTTCAGTGATTTTTGAATGGATTTTCTTTATTTTTGAACTAAAGATAGGTAAGAAAAATATTTTTAATACACAAAAGCTGTCTGCACGATCAAATATAGATACTGAACTTGGAGGCAGAAAGTGGGATTGCAAAGACAACTCCAGGTTTCTCTTCATAAACTGTCTGCTTGATTTACAATCTGTATAGAACAGGGGTGTCCAAACTTGGGAACTTTAAGACTTGTGGACTTCAACTCTCAGAATTCCCCAGCCGGCTGGCTGGGGAATTCTGGGAGTTGAAGTCCACAAGTCTTAAAGTTCCCAAGTTTGGACACCCCTGGTATAGAACATACAGTGAATAAGTAGGAAATTCACTTCTGAATTTCTTTTCCTGCACATTAATATTCCTTTTTAGTAAACAGAAATTTCCTAATTGCTGAGAAGCAAACCAGAGAGTGTGTATAGTATCTATTGTATAAATTAGCATGACATTCAAATGATCACTGCAAAGGATCATTGTACACTATAAAGGAGGGCAGGAAAAAATAAGTAATTATCTCAAATAATAGGAAAAAGAGAAAGTGAGACACTCAGTAGAGGTGACGTTAACAGGACAATAATAGGAATTGAAGAATTATTCAGATCCTAAAGTTCCTTTTGAACCCTAATAGTTTATTTTGGGGTTCCTTTTCATGGGTTATTTACCATTTATAAAGAAACATAGAAGGATTCTATATTGGGCTACTATAACCCCAACTTTTTTTTGTAGTCTCCCTCTAGATACCCTGCCAAACTTCAGCATTGTTGTATTATCGATTGTGTCCATGATCCAAAAATCAGAGTGGTTTTTAATAACATTTGTGAATCAAAATGATGTCCCTTTTGATTTTTGTCACCATTAACTAATATAGCTCTTCTACAAATTGCAAATTAAAACTTGCTGTTGCATTTTATTCTTCCCCCCTCTGTGCCCCAACTCCTCACAAATGTTGAGTTTCATCCCTTTCCTTAGTGATTCTAAGTGGTATTTTTAAGTTTTTCCTGGTTATAACAATTTTTCCCCATTGGTGACAACTGGCATACACTGTTCAAAAGCTTAAAATCTTTTCTATTCAATGATAAGGATAAAGGTTCCAGATCTGTTTATGAGTGATCAGAAGTAACTATTTTGATGATCAACATGGACTTGTACATTTCAAAATCTTCCTTCCTTCCTTCCTTCCTTCCTTCCTTCCTTCCTTCCTTCCTTCCTTCCTTCCTTCCTTCCTTCCTAAAAAAAGCTCTAGACAGTGTACAGGGTTAAACCTTATTTTAAAGGACAAAATTATAAAACCCAACTCAGCTGAATTACATAATGCATTTACCATAATGAAAGATTTTCAAAATAAAACATGAGACACTTAAGAGAAACATGGCTCAGAAATATATATATATTTATATACTAAATTCTTCCATATCTGTTTTCTGATGTTCACAGAATTCGTTTGAAAATATGGGCATTTAGCAAATTTTACACACCCATTGTAGTATTTTAATTATAGATATACATTGGCATAATTCTCTTTTCTCAAGGAAATATGGAAACAGCAGTTCATTGAGTGGAAGAGCATAACACAAATTCATAATGATGCTAACCCATAATTTTCCTTGATGGTTGAATAATTCCATGGAGATAGCCATGATAAACTGTTAATAGTACTATATTTTGGTACAGAAATCACTTACAGGCTTATTTGGAGTGAGGTGGAATTTAGTTTGTCCTTAGCTCTTCCTGAACTATCCTCACAGGTTTTCAATTCCTTTGGTTCATTTTGCCTAGGCACAAGAGCAGGATGAAAAAAGGAATGCAAAGGCAAGTCTTCTCCCTATTCACATAGCAATAGCCAAGATTATAGCAGTAATTCTTTAATGCAGTGTGTGCAACGATAGACCATAGATAGATGATAGATAGAATTTCTCTATCAACCCAAATTTCCTCTTTAGAATACCAGTCAGTTCCAATCCATCAATTTGTGAGTAAGATGTTTTTCCTTCCTCCTTCTGCCATTGCACAAGGAAAGGAAAGGAAAAAAAGAAAAGAAGCTCAGCTTTGGCCAAGCTGGTTGGAGATATACTGCAATATATGACCTGGAAAACTTAGGTTGGTGGAAGTAGAAGTACGGGAGTCAGGAAAAATAAGTTTCCTGAGTTGCTGCAGTTGTGTTTTCTTTTGTTTTGGTGGTTCTCCCAAATATTGGCTATGTGGCCAACTACTATCCATTGTGGTTATGTTTAAACAGAATGCTCTTCTTTTCAAAATATATGCATGTATACCCTCTGAGAGGAAAATGTCAGTACGAAAGTAAATGTCAGAAGAATCATTAATCCTATAATGTATGGGAATGAGTATACATTATAGAATGGAGCTCCATTACCAATTTACCTTACACCACTCATACATTTCTTTACATCATTTTACTTTTAAGATTATTCAGAAACCTTTCATTCCAAAAAGGCTCCTAAAATATACAATTTAAATCTCAAGAAAAAATCTGAATTATCATGGCTTCCCCTGAAGAGGCATCAGTATTAAATTTCTGTGAAGTAGTGGAGATTCTTCCAGATCTTTCCTCTCTCTGAAGAAAGTCATTTCTGCCCTCATCTCTTCTATGCTCAGTAGTTAAAGTAAAAGCATTTCTCCTGTAGATGTGTTCTTAAAAACATTGGGATCAGAGAAAAATTTAGATGTTTCCACAGGTTATCACATACTGTTATGTATCTCCTTTGTTCCCACCAGAAGTAAATTAGTCAAATCAATATCTAATTAATTTTAACAACAAAAAACATCTACTTTTAAGTACTTTTGATTCTAAAAAACACTTTCATCATTCATTATAATTCTGTGAGGTAGACAATTATGAGTTCCCTACCAGACAAGTCACTGATCCAAGGCAACATTGAGCCAACAAGCAAGGTGCAATTTGAATGCTGGTCATTCAAGTATAGATACCAAGAATAGCTCTTCTCTGAATAACAAGACTCGTAAGACTATGATGAAATGTATTTCACTGTTTGACTAATATGGGATGTGTTTATGGTGAGTAGGCAGATAATCAGTGGCCTTGATCTTTTGGCTTTGTATTTTTATCCAAGCCATAGATTGCAACTGTTTCAACATTGGATCTATTCTGGAACCTCAAATATCGTATTCTATTTCCTTATTGAGAAACAAGTACTTTGGTCCTCTGGAAAAGAAAAGCCCAGCCATCTTTTCTTCAAACAAATGACACTATTATATGACCAAGGTTAATTTTTACAAGCTGTTTAAAGCAGCCTTTGTACCCCCAGCCTGCGCTGCAGTTTTTTTTAAGAGTTATTATACTGACACATCAAATGAAATGGAGTTTGAGAGAGATGTTGAGCCGTATTTTATACTAAATGGAGACACATCCATAATTATTCTATATAAAAGGTGCTAGAATAATTTTAGATACTTTGGTTCATAGAAACAACAAAAAATTATACAGAATTCTTCCCATATAGCCTTACTATAGATAGTTATAAATATTTATCCAAAAATTAACAAATATATATATATATATATAAGTATGTATATTTTTAAAAGCAAAAATTTGAAAAGAGCCCCTGTTAAGACACATAACCATATAACAAAAAGGAGAAAGTGCTTCCTACAGAAATGTAAATGATTGGACTAATACATAAATATATTTCAGACAGGCAGCAAGACAAGAAGATTCTGAAAGTATTTTTTTAAATCCAAAAATTGTTCTTTATTTTCACATAGGATTGCGGGGGGAGTAAATAGATATAAATATATATATATAATATTTTATTCCATTCTAACAGAAAGGGAAACAAAAATTTAGCCAACAAGCTACCCAGCAAGGGTGGAAGTGAGAATGGAGGAACAGTCTGGGAGGCTTTTTTTTGTGGGGGAGGGAAGAAACTTTCCTATTTATGAGTACATGAAGCTGCTAAGTTGTTCTGCTTTAATGACTCAGTGCCATTCAGAGCCTGAGTGTTTCCACATTTCACTCTTATTTTAACAAAGCTTGCACTTTTAATTTTTTTTTCCTAAATGCTCATTTCTGTTTGTGTGTTTCTTTTCAACAAAGCCATGGATGAGCAAGGGGAGGAGGGGGAAACAAACCTTTTGAGGTATCACAATGACACCAAAACATTTTGGTGCTTACTCTGATCTTTCCCTGACGTATATTTCTTATTTCTGTGATGTTGCTACAAATCAACATTACACGAGGAGTCAGAGATATATCTATATATATATTTTCTTCAAGTCTTGCAGAATATGAAACAAAATATATTTAAAAGAGTACAGATTTGCATGGGGTGGGGGTGGGTGAAATCCCAAGGTGGAACATATAAGAATGGCTGTTATCCGTGTCAAATGTTAATTAATGAGCATGTGTGAGGATATATGGTATGTGTGGATATGTGCTGTAAATATCTTTTCATGTGTGATATGTAGCAGCAGATTGAAAAATATATAGATATATAGATATACTGTGTATGTGTATGGAACCGAACAATGACAGAAAAAAAAAATTCGGATACTATTTTATCAGAAGATGCACTTTTTTCACCTTGATGAAAAGCCACTGTTCGCAACTATGCAATCTTTCCAGATGTCTTTTCTTTCTCCAACTTTAACTGTCCAAATAATTTTCTGTATTTTTTTTTAAAGACACATAGGGAGAAAGGGTTTCTCCCCCCCCCCAAACCACCTTTTTGTTTTAAACAGAAAACACAAAAGAGTTCCAAACATTGGTTCAAGGTGAGAGTGCTACAGTGACTTTTCTCAAATTATAAGAGCTAACAAATAAACAGATAAAACAAAAAGATTATAATTTCTGTTGAGTGTTTTTAAACGGGAAAAAAATGAGATTTGAGATGCTTCTCTTTATATTATGTTTGATGTCTCAGATTTCTGTTGTGTGTGTTTAATATACATTTTTTGTATCATTCATTTTTATCCATTGGTTTCATTTTGATTTCTGGAAAATATATTTTTCAACTACAACAACAATCAGATGTTGCATTGTAGATATTGGGGGTGCCAACACTGGGGCAAAATCTGGCTTAACTTTAAAATCTATATAATGTGCACATTTTTTCAGTAGCTAGTAAGATATTACATCCATCAAGATGCACTTTATAGCTCACATTTTTTGAAATGTTGACATAAAATATACCTCCCTATAGTTATGTTAATTAAACTTCATTGTTTTGTTTAAAAACTTTAGGTAATTGCTGATCCACCCTGGGTAACTATGTATGTGATTATTTAAATTGGTCTTTTAGTCTAAAGCAACTCCCAGCATTCCCCAGCCATGGATTGAGAAACATTAATCTAAAACCCCTTCTCTATTCCTATGTACGCTCTGGACTAGTATAGAATCATAGAGTTGGAAGGGAACTTGGAGGTCTTCTAGTCCAATCACTGTTCAAACAAGAGGCTCTATATCATTTCAGATAAATTGTTGTCCAATCTCTTTTTGTGATCCACCAGTGATGGAGCACCCACAACCTCTGAAGGCAAGCTGTTCCATTGGTTGATTGCTCTCACCATTAGGAATTTTCTCCTTAGTTCTAGGTTGCTTCTCTCTTTGATTAGTTTCCATTCATTATTTCTTGTCTTGCCTTCTGGTGCTTTGGAAAATAGTTTGACCTCCTTGCCTTTGTAGGAGTCCCTGAAATATTGGACACTACTATCAGGTCTTCCCTAGTCCTTCTTTTCATTAGACTAGACATACACAATTTCTCAAATGTTTTTCATATATTTTAGCCTACAGCCCCCTAATCATTTTTGTTGCTCTTCTCTGCACTCTCATGTGTCTCATGTGGAGACTCTGGAAATGGACTCATGTGCATTTAAAGTGCCTCATTCACTCCAGTGGAAGATGACAACACTGTGGGCTCCATTGAAGTCAACAGATGTGCTTTTTCCTGGAAAGGGAACTCCTTTTTCTCACTGGAACTCTTAATAGCCACCCAAAATAAGAGCCAAAAGGAGCAACAATAGGGTGTGTGATGCTGTCTTTACAGTATCCATTTGGTCAAGTCCCAATCAACCATAGAGCTTTCAGACCCAACAAAAGGAGTCATCTGAGTGCTTATCATCTTTAAACAAACCTCTCAATGAGGAATGACTTACCACTGCAAGTATGGGGCTGTTTCCATCTATGTACTTCAAACATCCATCTATCCTAACCCTGCACTTTGATTAAATTCTGTCTCATTATTTTTGCCCCAACCTAGTATTAATATCAACATAATTATTGCCATCTTTATTTACTCATTTGCTTTCCTGAGAGTTTCCTTTGTAGAACATGTAGGCTTGAATTTTGTTTTTCTTTCGGTTTTCTTCAGATTGTCTGTTTTCTTCCTTCTCCTACCAAGCTGCCTTCTATTGGTTTGTTCCTTGAGGCTCAATTTGGCTCCTAACCTAAAATGTCAAGGTCAGTTAGCAACAAACATGGATGCAGTATTTAGAGCAGAAGAAAGCACCCTTTGTGCTACTGCATTTTCAGCAAAATAAATTGGTTCAGCAGCCATACTTTCAACAAAGCACAAGGCAGCAGAAACAGAATCTATGCTTTTCACCAGTGGTGAAATTCAAATTTTTTTATTACCGGTTCTGTAGGCGAGGCTTGATGGGCGTGGTAGGGGAAGGATACTGCGAAATTCCCATTCCCACCCCACTCCTGGGGGAAGGATATTGCAAAATTTCCATTCCCACCCCACTCTGGGGCCAGGCAGAGGTAGTATTTGCCGGTTCTCCGAACTACTCAAAATTTCCACTACTGGTTCTCCAGAACCTGTCAGAACTTGCTAAATTTCACCCCTGCTTTGCATCCATGTCGTTCTCTATTCATATGCAATCCTAATTTGCAAAACATGGCATTTTTGAATGAGTTATGCAAAATGTGAGTCTGCCCATTCAATCACTCAACTTTGCTTCTGGTCAGGGAGGTAACATAAACTCTTTTTGATGGGTCCTTGGTACTCTCTGAGCTTGGTTGTTTTCTTGCAGATGTTTCAAATTAGGTAACTTCATCAGTGCTAGATCTCTTTTTGTTCAGACAAGATAGTTGTGAGATAGTTAGAGAGTTTGCTTTCAAAGTTCTCTTCTTCCCCTGTAATTATAAACCATAAGTACTACTATAGAACGAAGGAACAAATGCAGTAGTATCCTGTGTAAGAATGGCTCAGGAAGAGATAAGGACAATTTTGGTGTGAGCTACTTCTGTAAATAGCACGCCAAAATTCCCATGCAATAAGGCACACACAGACACACACAGATACACACACACACAATAGCAGGTAAAGATATTATGCAATGGAAAGGGCCTGTACATCTAGAGCCTTACCAGATAGTTCAATCTCTCCATGCCAGAAGCTGTCCAGAATATTAGGAAATAATATGGCTATTCTGATTGCTTTGGCCACTTTACACCTATCAAGACCAACCTCAGCTGGTGTAGCTTGCACACTGCACTGTATCATATTTTATGAATTCCAGTGCAAAATAAGGCTTTGACTGGAAATGCATAGCCTTAAGGAAGATACAAAGCTGCTTGTTCTTGGTTTGATATAAGTAAGTATAACTCGGACATCCTGTCTAGCAAATTGTAAAATTGCTAAAGTATTGTAAAGTTGCTAAAGAAAAAATTATACTAGTTAATTTTTAACCTAAAGTTGCCTTGTGGTTGAGTCAAACTATTAGTACATGCAGACAGTATTGTTTATTGTAACAGATAGCAGCTATTTCTGCATTTATGCTGCAGAACTACTCAGAGATGACTGCAGTAAAATAATATCCCAAGTAAGCAGGCAGAGGATTGCACTATTGATACCATTTTTATTATAAATTGTAAAAGATGTTAATGGAAAAGATTATGGAAGGAAGGAAGGAAGGAAGGAAGGAAGGAAGGAAGGAAGGAAGGAAGGAAGGAAGGAAGGAAGGGCATGGTTGATGAGTTCATACATTTATGTCAGATATTCACAATTTGAAAATACTGAGCCATATATTGCTCTCAAAGCCTCAGCCTTAGACATACACCTCATCAATTCACACACATCCTCCATTTTTCCCACCCAAAACGAATCAATGAAAATAATTATTAGGTTATTTTAGGTGAAAAAAATAACTTTTCTCAATTGTTCTCAATTATTTCTTGTCCCTGGTAGCTTGAACAGAAAGACATGGAAATGTTCTTATATTCCATATAGATGCACATATCCAAACCCAAAAGACTTTTCCTGGATTATGGAAGTCTGAAGTTTAAACTTTGGCTCTGCAGACTAATAATAATTGCTTATTCATCATGCATGGTAAAGTAAATAAGTAGCAATAATAGAATTATAAACTTTATCAATGGAGGGGAGATTTTTGCATCTGTACATTGAATGTTTACATTGAATACAATGGAAGGGGGATTTTGCATATTTATAACTACAAACCAACCAATTAAAACCCTCTAAAACATTTTATGTAAATCAAAAGACCCAGTAGCCCAAGGAAAAAATAAGAAACTCCTACAATATATAGTATAAGGATTGTAACAGCTACTATATAGGGCAAAAAGGAAGAAGGTTAGCAGAGTACATTCATGAACACCAACTAACAGTCAGAAAACATGATGAAAACTCCTTAATCTCATGAAAGACATAACTTTAGTTTCAATTTGGAAATTGTAAGCATTCTAGACCAAACTAAATCCAAAACCACTAAGGGATTCTTGGAAGTTTGGCATTCAGACAAATAACAAACACACAGAGATAAGCAATTAAAGACCTTTCAAAAGAGACAATAGATGAACTAAGAAAGAAACAAAAAGACCAGAACACATTCCCTCCAGCAAGGATAACATCCAGATAAGCAAGGATTAACACCAGGCAAATGGGCAAACAGAAAGCATTACCCTAGTCAAGAAGAAGAACCAAAAGGAAAATCACACTTTTTCCAACATCAGCAAGTCAAACTACTGTATGTAAGCAGAGAGCAAGCCCCACACTCACTAGTACTGATGATGTTACCTAGTAAGGTGACCAACCGTCCTCCTTTAGGGAGGACAGTCCTTCTTTTGTAAGTTCTGTCCTCCCTCAAAAAGTGTCCTCCTACATGTCCTCCTTTTTGATATTTGAAGGCTAATCTGTTGCGCGTTATGTGACGTATTTTATTAAACAGTTTTTAATGGTGTTTTTTTTTTACTTCATCGCAAGTATATTGAACAGATATTGAATCTTGTGTTGAATTTTTATCTAAAGAAATTCTAGACATTAAAATAGACGACAATAGTCTCTTTGAAGAAATTAGAAGACTGAATGTATATTTAAATTCTGAGAAATTAATACAATGGGAAAATCAACATGTTGAAATTGATAAAAGATGGGTGGATATTTTCAGCCATTTCAAAAATGAACATATTCCATGTGAACATTTATTTATACTTGTTCAATTTACGTTGTGCTGCCCTGGAACTAATGCAGCAGTTGAAAGAGTTTTTTTCAATTGCCAATGATTTTTCGACAAGTGAGAAATCGAGATTGAATGTTGATACTCTAGCTGCAGCACTTGCCGTAAAATTCAATATGAAGGATATTTCTTGTTCAGATATTTTCAATATATTGTTAGAAGATGATACATTGAAAAAAAATATTAATTCAATGGAAAAGTACTCATTTAAATAATAATTAACAGGCATGTAAGCATGATTACAATATAAAATGTTGCAAATGTTTTATTATGCATATATCATATTTTAGTGTATTATTGTTGCAATGAATAACATATTTCTTTTATTTACGATATATTTTTTCCAATTTATTTGTCCTCCTTTTCATTGTAAAAAAGTTGGTCACCTTATTACCTAGTTGAGTAATGAAATGTCTGCAAGCAAACAACCAAACTCAGAGACCACCAAGGATTCCAACTTTGAGCTACATATATTTTCTTCTATTGGAATCATGTTTCTATTGAAAGGAAGATGTGTAGAGTAAAGTAGTATATGAGAGGGTGAAATAGGCACAGAGTGAATTTTTATGCACTCATAACATAAAGGATTTGTCTCAATGAAGGACATTGTATGAAAAAAGAAAGAGAAGCAGAAGAAAAGCCACTTTGGTACAAAGGAGTACAGTTCCCACTTCTTTAATTCAGTTTGCATAACATAATGATCTGTATTTAAATGAGCTAGACAATGATATATTTTAAATTTCTAAGAATTTTTTCCTTAAAATGCTCTATTGATAGTCGAAAGTTGCCATGTAAATGAAATAATGTTAACCTGATGTATTTTTCTTCTGAGTGTGATAGTTGTTCACAGGTTTAAATTATGGTTAGCCAAACTGAGTTCAACGGAATATTTCAGTTCCTCCCTGAAATATCCATTTCCTTACATTAATAACAGCCAGCTATAAACCATTTTTCCTTGAAATAAAACAAAACAAAATGCTGAGTATGCCCTAAAAATTCAATTCAGGCCAGGCCATAATTACAGGCTTAAGTTTCCTCCATGTAAACAGCTAGCCTGAGAAGATATCCCACAACCCTTTCAAATCTTCCAACATTTTATCATTTCTTATTGATTGCCATCAAATAAACATCTACAATAGCATCCTATCAAGAAAAATAGGAGAAATTGGTATCCATACAAATAAGTTTTAGTCACAAATTTCCATCCTTTTAAATACATAAAATGCCACTTACGTTAAGCCAATTTTTGTGCCATAAAGTTCATTGGCATCCCAATCTTTTGTATCTACCTCAGTATGATTTTTATTTTGTTTCCTTGTGATTTTATGTGGTGTAAAATGTTAGAGGTAACCTGTAGATGATATTATACACATAGAGATATATATTTTTGTTTTGCAATAAAACTCAAAGCTATAACACAGAAATTATTCATCAGATGTTATAAATTTTAATGTCATGATGTCCTATTTCATTGTAAAAAGTTAACATTTTATACCTATATATCACCATTATTCTCTTTTTTCATGCTGTCAATATAACTCATTCATCTATCAAAAGGATACCGCATTTAAGAATTTTAGACAGATACTACAATTTTAGCATTATGGGGAAGGGAGTTGGTGCAAGGTTGAAATTAATAGTTTTTCATTTCATGGCATGAACAAAAGTTATGAAATTGAAAAGGAATAATTTTGCAGTCCTTAAAATCTAGTAGTATTGGAATCTAATAAAACAGCCCAATTAAATGGGAAGGAAGGAAGGAAGGAAGGAAGGAAGGAAGGAAGGAAGGAAGGAAGGAAGGAAATCTAACGTGATTTCCATTAAATTGTTTGACCATGTGCTAAATGCATTTTCAAGGCTGTTACCACAGTGACTAATTTCCAGGGAACAATTGTAACATGTTCAGAAAAAGATATGTTCCAGCCTTCCCAAACCTATATAAAAAAAAAGGGGGGAGGACACCGTGTTAGAGGAATATAACATAGAGACTCTTCCATTTCCTAAAAAGCTTATTGGATTCGGTTTTGAGGATATCCCTTATTTTTATCTGGAAGCCAAATAGTCCCTGAATGATTCTAATCTGTAAATAGCCCTGATTTCCTTGGAAGTAAACACCATTAAAAACTCAAGTGGTAATATCAATGATATGTATTCAGAGCATTTGCACAGTTGAAAATGATCCAAGCGGCAATCCATTAATTACACTGAAGAAGGAAGCAGATTTTTTTTGTCACCAAATAGCTACTCTGTCATACGTAATAAATATCATGAACTTTCTGCTTGGAGAATAATGCAAGTTGTGGGCTCATACAGCTGCTGGTTTAGAGGCAGGATCTTGAACAGCATCCAAGATGATTAGTAGGCTATCCAAAGTTTATCTCAATGTTCTTTGAGTAGGGCTATTTGTGTTCTTCCTGTTTTTATAGGAAAAAAAAGTTTACAGGAAAATTGATTATTAGCTGAAAATCCTATATTTCTTGAACTCTTGGTCAAGTGTAGACTTAAACCTTTGAAACTCCTTATTATTGATATCCATCTTTGAATTTGTAAAGGGCTTTGCAAACTTCCCCTGTCTTTGCCCCATAACAAACTTGCAAAGATAAATGCTGCTGAAGGATAAAAATAGATAAAAATTGCATATGGTACATGGAAAATTCATGCTAGAGGTGGGATTTGAAGACCTCAACCCAACTTGCAATGGTTGGATTAAATAGAAAAGGAAAACAAAATCCATATGAAAGATTATAGGATTTGGATAAGAGGACCACTACTATATTACCAATTATCCTATAATATGTACACCAGGACTGCATTATTTTAGACTCAATTTCACAGTGTCAATTAACTTGGCCCAATTAACATTCTTTTATTATATAGGTTTTAATCCCAGGCAGTTTTAAAGTTGTTTAAATCTTATTACATCAGATTGGCTTAAGCAGCCTGACTGCAGGATTGTAACCATAGTGCCTAAAAGTATATTAAGCGCTTTACAAAATGTTAATGGGAATATTTTGTCTATAAAGTGGCATATATTGTTCAAAAAATGATTACTTTGCAATTTATGCAGTGATTCATTATAAGTAGAGCCACCTTTCTGCATATTTTGATCCAATATCTAGGCTTTCTGGCTTGATTTATTACTTTTGCTTATATCCTTTCCGCAAAGGATGGTACTTTTGTTTCTGGTCTAATAGATTAAAATGTGGAAATCATATTTGATTGATATAAGATATTATCTGTTTTAGGTTAGAAATGGGATTTTAAGAGCCAAAGTGTTCTTTAAAAGATGACACAGGGGGAGGGAGAGTGTTGGCAAAAACTGAATTTGAATTTGAAGGTTTTGTCAATCGAAGTTTTCTGAGGATATTCTTGTTTATTGGGGGGGGGGTTGTTTCAAATAACTAAAACAGCCTTCTCTTTCATGAACTTCAATTCAGTGTTATTGGGGTATGTCTAGCTGACTTTTTCAAAACACATATTCACTACAATTTGATACCAGTTCCAGCTCTGCTTAACTATGTTAGATCATTCCAGTTGAAATGCAGATCTGGAAAGCAAAATACTCAGGCTCTATAGATATGGTCATATGACACAATACTACTTTGTTTGTAACATTTCAGATTGCAGGTGAGGACCCAAATATTTGAAGGCTTCACCATATATAGGAAGAATAGCATAAATTGAAAACAAGGTTAGTGGTATTCATTTGTTGTGCAGTGAAATGTTAAAATATTAGCATATTTTTAAAACAATTTATTTCTCATCTATAATCTGAAAGGACACAGGCTAACAATAGATATGTTGGCAGAAGGTCATGTAATAACAAACTTTAGAAGCAATCCAATAGATTCATTCCACATTTCAGAACATCCATTGCATCACTTGGATATTATGAAAAGGGGAGAGAAAACTGTTAACATTATTATGTTAACAATAATCTGGCTTACATATCAGTATAACCATTCCCAATTTCAAATATAATTATTTATATTTATATAAATATGAACATACATTTTAAAGGGCTTACATCTTATCTAAATTGACTTGATATGTACCTATTGGGGACTTCCAGTTCTTTTCTCCTATAAATTTGGATTCTCAAGACTGGTTCAAACTTAAGAAGAATGGGACAGTTGTCCTTTACAAGGTTCAACTCCCATCTGAATTTAGGAAGAACTGAAAGTATTGGTGCTAAGTAACTTCGTTTTCTAATCAGTACTAAATCAGTTTGGGAGAGGTAAGATGTATAGCTATTCTATAGGCTAGATGTAAGGATATAGACTTAAGAAAAAATTAAAGAGCTGAGATATCCAGATTTAAGTCTAGGTCCTTACAATCTAATCCTTGGGTAACTAACAGAATGATGATCATTGCTCATGCTAGATATGATTTGTACACAGATGATCCCAAATACAATCCCCAGCTTCTTAGAAGCCTGGGAAAGACTCTACCCAAAACTGCATCAGTTCATTGCTTGTCAGTTTAAACAATGTTGAGCTAGGTGGATCAATCATCTGATGTAAAAGGCATTTCTGTAATCTGAGTCAAATGACAGAGCCAAAAAACACAGAGAAACATTTCAGAACTAGAAAAAGCACTGTTGTTCATTCAAGGGCACAGTGCATACAAAATGTTTTAAAAGTCCCTCTCCTCTCCCAATTGCCCAATTTCTATTTTGGTTGGGAAAAGTCAATTCAGTTTGAAAATATATCATTATCTGACAACCTTTTTTTAAACCAAGCTGTAGGTCTAATAGGTCACAGATCAGTTATTCAGAATGAACAGTTCTCCATTTTTCTTTATTTTGAACTCTCTAGCAGATCTTTGTATGACAACACATGATCCTGATTCTGTGTTTCAGTTAAATCAATTCCAATATCATTTCTTTTAGATGCCGAGTGAGTTGATATGATGTTAACATAAATAAGGATTTGAAGTAGCTGACCTCAAGGAAATCTGAAATTCTATCATCTTTAAAGGCAGAGTATCGAAACAGTTCACAGATCACTATGGCACCCAGTGCACCATGATTCAAGCTGCCCACACAATTAATTTAATTAATACTAAATAATAATGTGAACCTTCTGTCTAGGATGATTGAGGTACGCTAGTCACAGATTTTAATTTGATTGTCTCTTGTCTCTCCTTTTCGAAGTTAACCATTTAAAATTCTTCATCTTTCTATCTCTGAGAGTACCTTGTGAAGATAAACATCTCCTTATATAATAGAAATGTTCTTGATTTCCAAATGAAGGAGTAGTTTGTTTCCCTATGGAAGAGTTGTGGTAGCTCCATGCAAAGAAACTAGGTGTTAGGGGAGAAGACTTATCCAGAGTCCTTCATTTTCCATTTCTTAAACATACAGTATATTTAAGGTGCCATTTTCCCCCATGGGAACAAAGTTTTCTGCAGTGCATCTATTCTCTCTTCAAGCTAAAGCTGTCAAATTGTTTTAGGCTATTTGCCTGTAAAATCCTATATAGCATTGTTCCAGAATGGCTTTTATTCCATAATAATCTTTCTGATCATGGAAGTTTAGTCATATCTTTAATTACTTTTAGAGACTAGAAACGTTTCCTCACCTGTAATTTAGAAAGTTTTCTGGTATCTGGTAGCCAGCATTGTGTCACTATAAAGCCTGTTTTCATTACTGTTATATCAATCTAACAGTGATTGGATGATGCTAAAAGACATTACAAATTACAGATGCTGAAATAAATTAATTTTTCCTCGAAGGCTGGTATAACAAACCTGTGATAATCCGGGATTTGTGGAACACGTCTATAGTAGATACTGTTACTTATTTAAAGGGATAGTTTCTATTTTTAAGTAGTGTTTACCCATTAAACATGAAAGAGTGGTTGGGTTCGTATTTCCCCCCAGTGTTGACATCATTCTTTGGTTTTTTAAAAATATTTTAAAGCAAATTATTTTGGCTCTGAAAAGCGTGTGTGTGTGTGTGTGTGTGTGTGTGTGTGTGTGTGTAGACATACACATATACGTCCATCCCCACATGCATACCTACATTTTTGTAAGGTAGTCTAAGAACAATTTAACACAAGCAGTAGACAGAAATTGACTTCCTATAACATTAAGTCATAAGGAGGGGCTGGGGGGGTTGGTTCGTTTCTCATGTCAACTTAGACAGCTGTGATTTATGCAGTAAAGTATGACTAAACAGACTAGGGCTTAGCATGCTGTTTGAACCCAATAAAAAATCTAAAGGTTCACTTTTGCATCTCTCTTCCTTAATTTAGTCCTGTTGAAATTATTGCTTGCATTATTTCCACTGAAACTGCTCGTCACTCGTTCCCTTCAGCCTTTTCAGAAATCTCTTATCCGATTGCTATTTCTTCACCTAACAACAAAATGTCTTTTTCCCAATCTTGTATGTAATATTTTCCTCACTTAAAAGTATCTTGTGCTTTCAACATTTCACTGTGTACTGTTGAAGCTTTAAAATATCCTTGGGTGAGAGCAGTGTCAACAATGGAATATCTGAGTTGCATCACGTAATGAATACTTAATCTTGATTGAACAAAAACCAACCATGTGGCCTTGGTGTAAATTGATATTATTAATGGCATGGTGATGAAATCCAAACTGCAAGAGCTGATCATAATCTCAGAATCAAGAAAAATGTATATATCCCTCTCTTTAAGATGTTTATGTTTATATTCTTTTTTTTAATGGTTGTTCTGAAAGGAACGCACACTCAGTCATAAAACACAGATACCCAAAGCAAACAAATAAAACTCTGTTATTAAATCTATGGGGCCTAAATTAATCCTATGCATTGTTACTTGTTAATCAGATCCATCGATCCAATGGTAATGCTTAATTCTGACTTTGAATTAAAAATGCCAACAAACTTCATGTTGACATTTAAATTGGTAGTGGAATCACCTAATTCAGTTCTTAGAGCAAGGAGGGTCCATCAATTGCCCTGGTGCTCAGTAGAGGGCATAATTGCTTCTGCTCTAAAAAGTCTTGGTGCTGTGCTCCTTCTTCGCTAAATGTTCCTATTAACAATTATGCTAAGCTCTAGAAGAATTTAGAGTTTGGCAGTGGAGCATATATTGCATTTTGATTCCTAATCAATTGGTGCCTCATTCGAGCAAGTGCCCCATAAACATAAACATGCCGTATATTGCTTACAAAGTGGTGCTTAATAATTTTCAAGGAATCTGGTGGAATGGCAAAGCTCTTGAATCAAATTACATACATGACCATGTCCTCATATCCTTCCAACTTATTTCTTTCAGTGTTAAAATTTTAAAAAGAAAAAAAAACATGCTTTTTATTAAGGCAAAACAATGTGCTTGTGAATTTGTGATATTGCTGTTATTTTGTAAATGTTTAAGAAAAAAAATGTAAAGTTGAAATACCCATTCTGTGCTGGGTTTTTATCTCTGACTGGTGCATACACTCTAAACATCAGGGACCTACTGTACATAAAAAAACAAACAGCTACAATCTACAGTTACTGTAAACCTAGAATACACCTTTTACTGTAATAAAAAAAACCTTGCACTGTAATGGTTATTGTTTAAAAAAACTATTGTCAGAAATGATTTTGTATCTTTGATTATATCTGAAATTTTAACATATTTGTATACTTGCCATGATAAATGGGAGGGGGGGAAGCATTTGACACAATAGATTTTCCTTTGTCCAATGTAATGCATGCATTATTTTCAGATATGGGTGGGTGGGAGATGGGCAAAGACACTCATTTAAAGGTTGCCTAATGTACCAGTTAAAAAGAAAATGGAAAAAAATACCCAAGCCACAGGCTGGTTCAAGCAAACTACATTGGAAGGGGGGGAAAAAACCCAATCATAATAAAAACGTATTATATTTTCAACTCCCTATCAGCATGGTGTTGTCCAGCTACATTTCCCCATAGTCCATCATGGGTACATAGAACATGCAAGCCAATAAGAGATGTTTGAAATTATATATAACTACAAATCAATTTTCCTTGTCTTCCCAACCCAATTTTGGTTTTTGAATAAAATGAACTTGGAATCATCATAAAGTCCCAGTTCTTCCTGATTTTCAAGGCCAATACACTCTACGTCCAAACATCTTGTATTGTACTGAAGAGAATTATTGACATGGAGATAATTTTTTAAAAAAAAACCTCTCTATTGTTTTTAGTAGTAGTACTCTTATTATGATTTATAAATTATTTTCACATAGTCTTTCTTATTTGGTGGAAGATATCGTTTTTCCTTTCTCGGCCTGCTTCCCTCCTTCCTCATGTCATTCCATATTTTTTTACAAAGAATATATATATAAAAACAAAGGAAAATACTCTTTTTCTTTTCTTTCTGTCTCTCTCTCACACACTCTCTCTTTCTCTCTCTCTTTCTAGGATGTGTAATGTTGTGTTGTCCAGATTCTGTATAAAAACAAAAAAATATGTATATGATGATGTATCTGATATTTGGCAGCTTTGACTGCAACTTTAACCAATATAATTAACAAAGAAATGCATAATGTTGGTGTTTTAAAAAGTTTTAAAAACCTAGTTAAGATGTTTGTGTAAAATTGCATGGTTTAAAATGTACTTAGTGCATTGAGAAATGTTGTTGAGTTCCTCGGTGAAGGATGGTTTGCTTTTTGATTCTAATGGTGATTGGTTTGTTGACCAGAGTATCCCCTATAATGTACGTCTTGCTTTATTTTACATCTTCCCCCTTTATTTAGTTTGTTTCCCTCAAGACTAGCATAGTGTTATCTATTATATATATGTAATACTGTTCCTTAAAACCAGGTTGTGGAAACGTTTCGTCTGGGAAAATAATGTTTCACGTCATGGTTTGCATTCAGTTTTTTTTTCCTGCTACAGAAATTAAGGTCTGAAGCATCTAGCTATTTTAATAAGATCCATTAAATCATTGTAGATTCCCAAGATGAGTTTTTTGAAAGTATATGTACTCATAATATTGCAAGATAGTTTGGAAAATCTCTAGCCTAGGAACTGGTAATCTATAGCTTCCCTATTAGATAGCTATTCAGGCTTTGCTTAAATACCTCCAACAAAGAATGAATCTACCATTTCCTAAGAAAGTCTTGCATTGTTAAAGCTCTTATCATCAGAAATTCTACCATCGTATTTAATTGCCACTTGCTTCCTTGCAATTTACACTCATTAATTCTTGTCTTTCCCTCTGTTCTTCTTTCTGCAGAGTAGCCTTTCCTGTATTTGAAAACAACTATCATGCTTCTCTTTGTCTTTTTCATTTTTCCAGGCTAAATAGACCCAGCTCTTTTCATGCTGCACTTCATGCAATCTGCAGCAGAATCTCTAAATATAGGCATGCATGGCTGAAGGAGGTGACATCATCACAGATCATAAAGCAATCAATGCAGGACTTCCTGATTTTAAGAGAAACTCAAGTCAGAGCAATGGATTCCAAGGCTGAAAAAGCTCAATATGCATGAGAGTCTAAAAAGAAAGATACTAAAAGCATAATTTGAGAGAAAAAAGATGGATAGCAGAAGAAGCAAAGGTGACTGCACAGAAACTTAAGTGAGGGACAGAGAAAGCTAAAGGGAGCTTAATAGGTAGATGAGAGTGACCAGAGAAGCTATGTACCCTAAGGGACATGTATGCAGATAAGATAGGTGAAAGATCATCAAAATAACTGCTGATTGAAAGAAATATATCTGTAGGACTGCTGAGTGCCTATTGCAGGGGACCACTTCTTGCTGAAGAAACAGAAAACAGTGTAAGTCAGAGGAGTTTACTTAACAAATGAATAGGGATTGCTAATAGCAGCTTGGTGGGAATTCAGCAGAGGAGTTTAAGAGAGCCTCCATATCAAATGTTCCCTCTAAGGTAAGAGTTGAGTAAAGATAGTCCTTGACTTATGACCACAACTGAGCCCAAAATTTCTATTGTTAAACAAGACAGTTGTTAAGTGAGTTTTGCCCCATTTTATGACTTTTCTTGCATAGTTTTTAAGTGAATCACTGCAGTTGTTAAATTAGTAGCACTGCTGTTAAGTGAACCTGGCTTCCCCATTGACTTTGCTTGTCATAAAGCTGCAAAATATGATCACATAAGCCAGGGGTGTCCAAACTTGGGAACTTTAAGACCTATGGACTTCAACTCCCAGAATTCCCCAGCCAGTCCACAAGTCTTAAAGTTCCCAAGTTTGGACACCCCTGACATAAGCTCAGGGCATTGCAGCCATCATAAATACATGCCAGTTGTTGAGCATCAGAATTTTGATCACTTGATCATGGAGACATGGCAACAGATGTGTGAAAAAAATGTCACAAGTCACTCTTTTCAGTGCTGCTGTAACTTTGAACTGTCACTAAATAAATGGTTGTAAGACAAGGACTACCTGTATCTGGCTCATGTGAGTGAGTGCCTGAGTAAGGAATAAGAGGAAAATAAAGCTTTTAATTGGTAGTACTCTTAAGAAGAAAATGTAATAATGAATAAATAGGAATCTGTGGCAATTTGTATGCTACAGTTCTCTTCCTGCCTAAAAATAACCTGGGTTACATTTACAGCAAATGCAAATTAAGAGGGGGGGGGGAACCCAAAGAGTGGACCACTTCAGTTGATGTGAAAGGACAAAAATGTCTCAGTTCTCAAGTATCCATAAGGAAAACAATCAGAGGAGCAACTGTAGTGGATGAGAGTAACAACCAAATCAATAATTGGAGAATGTATTCTGCACCACTAAAGCTCAAAAGCAGATTTTACACTATTATTGATTAAGCATGCTTTAAGACACAGCACAGAATTGGAGATAGCACTATAAATGCCTAAAAGCAAAAAAAAAAATGTAACTTTATGAAAAATGAAGCTGGGGAGATAGGAACGAATGATTCTCAGGCTTATGAAAAACATTATGTCAACAAATCTTAGTTGCTTTGCTCCTGAGGCTTTGAAAAGAACATTGATGTGTTCTTTCATGTACTCATTGATGTGGAAAGGTAGAAGGGAAAATCTTAGAATTTCAACCCTGTAGTGAAGACCTAAACAGAGGCTTCAATTTCTGTGAACTGTAGTAGACCAATCTTCCATTCTAGATAGTGTCTTTCTAGTCTGTAATAAAATAACTAGTCAATTTGAGTTATGTCCATGAGCCTTCCACAGAGTAAGCAACATTTAAATAATACATCCAGAATCTGAAGCGCCTAGATGTACAGCTATGACAGGAGAAAAATCTTTTAAAGGCTAATGTATAAAAGACAAACAGAAGAGCCTTGGTAGCTGGTGATTAATTTCTGTGAGGAACTGAAACAAAGGTATGTCACTGGATCCATCAATTCATGAAATATGCTGTCCGCCAGATCAAGGACATTGCAGAATAACTGCCAAGTCTTATCAAGTCCAAAGATAATGTATACCTTCCTGCCGATGATTCTGCAAAAAAATCTACAACCATATCACCATAGATTGAAGGCCCTGGAGCTGAAATAGAATTCTCGTCCACCCTATAAGGCAGTGGGGAAGGAGGGAGGGGTAGAATAACAAAAGCATTGCCTCCATATTATGAGTCAAGCCTCTCCCCTTTTGTACGTATATTATAATATTATATGCAAGTACAAAAGCAGTAAGATTTAAAGCAAAGGGATGCTTTCATCATTTTGATCAAAGCAGCAAGGTCCTATAGATACCCATTCCTCAGGGTATCCATGGTAAGTCCATGGAATTAGTGATTGCCTGCATAAATGATTTCCATAAATTTGGTTTCAGGAGTCATGCTTTGAGGTATCTAGGCAGTGTTTTTCAGCCTTGGCAACTTTAAAATATGTGGACTTCAACTCCCAGAATTCCCCAGCCACACCTTAAAGTTGCCAGCATTGAAAAACACCGGTCTAGATGGCGGCAGGACTACAATTCACAAGGACTGATAAATATGTATTAAGCCAAAGCATGAAAAAAAAAATGATCCAGAGGCATTTAAATTAGGTATTGTGGGAAGTCATATCAGAAATGCTAAACAAAATACCTCACTTAAAAACCTGCTCATTGTAAAAAGTAAAAATGTTACCTAAATGCGGCCTTTTAAGCAAGTCAAATAAAAATGAAGACCATTAGCTGATAAAGTCCACGGCCTTCGCTATGTACACATGAATGCTTGGAAGTATGGATAATAATACAATGAGCTTCAGCAATTTGCACAAAACAAAAAAATAGAAATATATAACAAGGATCTGCTGACAGAACTCTTATGAATAGAACAAAGCAGTTGAAGGATATAATTTGTTCAAAGGTAATTGAAGACATAGAAAAAATGTTCCAGTGTTAGTTAAAAACAACATAAAAACTGCTCACAAATCTAAAGAATTAACTTGGCAATGCTATAGAGAGCATCTGGATTAAAACAAGGGGAGGAATAAATAAAAGCAATATTTTTGCTGGTTTCTACTATCCTCCTCCCAATCAAAGATTGGATGTGGTGATGGCCTCTTCCCCAAAACAAATTGCAGATTTATTTGTTTTTTGTTTTTTTAAAGGCTTGAAGTTGTAGTTATGGGAGACTTCTGTTACTTCTTCAGTTACCAGACAAACTCTGTCAACCGTGGCCTTTCCAAGAAATTCCTGATTTGTCTTGATGATAACTTTCTCCTGGATGTGGAGAAAAGCACAAGAGGATCAGCTGTCTTGACTTTAATTATTGAATAGGGAAGATTTAGTTGAGGAAGTGGAACATTGTGGAAAATGACCTTATTATGTAACTAAAGTTAAGCATAATCAAACAGGTCCCTTGGGACTCAAAAAGTATATCTTAATATACTCAGAGCAATGATAAATAGGATACCATGGCAGGAGAAAATTAAGTTGGATAGGAGTTTCTGAATCACGACATAATAAAACCATAAGTCCACAAAGGAGTTAAAATGAAAAATAACAAAAGAAATTACCCTTTGCTTAACTTTAATAAAAAGAAGTTCATATGGCTACACAAAAACCTTAAGTGAAAATGTGAAAAACAAAAAAAAACATAAAAAAGAAAGAAAAGATGGCCCTATTAACCAATACGCGCAGCAATTACAGATAACAGGATTATAGATAGGGTGTCAGGAAAGTGAAGTTTAGATTGTGCTGATGTTGGCGAAGGATGCTAAAATACAGAAAGTGCTGTGGACATATTTAAAGTAAAAATAAGAGAAAAGAATTGGTTTATGGCTGCACATTTATATTGGCAAAACACTAACAGGTAACAAAAGCAAATGTTGAAATGCTCAATTCCTATATAGATTCATCCTTTTCCAACAAGAGAATCTATTTCACCAGAAAATTGTGAAGAGCAGGATGAAGGGGTAGGGTGTAAACTTGAAATGAATAGAAACATGATCAGGGAATTTCTATTTACCTTAAACCTACTCAAACTTCTGAATAGAAATTCGCATGAAATTTTCAATGAAAACATTTTGCCTCATGTGATTCTTTTTGGCTGAATAACTTATGATAGCAGCACAGCATTTGATAAAGTACCTCGTGGCATTTTGATAAGCAAACTGAAGTATTAAGTGGCTTAATTGATGGTCAATTACTATCACAACCTATAGATCAATACTGGGGGAAAGGGGGAACCTTGCATTTATAGGAAAACACTAGAAAGAAATTTCAGATTTAGCAATGGTACTTAAAATAAAGTTCTTAGAATAGTAATTGATTACAAACTGAATGTGAATTAGCAGTGTGATGTATGTACAAGGAAGCCAATGTCATTTAGGCTACTTTAACAGAAGCACCATTCCCAAATCAGATGTAATAATATATTCCCTTTATTCTTCCTTGATTGGGTCTCACCTTCAATATTGTGTGTAATTCTGGCCAGTTGACTTTAAAATAAATTTTAAAAGAAAAGTTTCAGGACAGCAAGGGTGATCGGATAAGTAGAAACAAAACCTATTTTTAAAAGTGGGGCATCTTTGAGAGAATACTGACAAAGAATATGGTAGAATTCTTCAGATAACTGAAAGAATGCCATGCATAAAATGTCCAATGCTTGTTCTCTATTGTTCCAGAACAGAGGGCACAAAATAATGAATTAAGCAACAGGACTGCCTGAAAATGTTCCTTACAATAAGAGCAGTTGATAAGTGGCATCAATTGTCCCTGTAAGTGATAGGTTCTCCTTCACTTGATGTGTTGAAGCAGAGGCTATAGCTAGCTGTTCTGGATAATTTAATTTAGATTCCTACACTGAACAAGAGCTATAGCTTAGGTCAGGGTTCCCCAATCCCCAGGCCAGGGACCAGTACCAATCCGTGGCCTGTTAGGAACTGAGCTGTGCAAGTGGAGAGTGAGTGAACAAACATTATCTGTGCATGCGAGGGATCTAGGTGTGAAACCATCCCCTCCCAGCCCCACATTACAGTCCATGGAAAAATTGTCTTCCATGAAACCAATCCCTGATGTCATTAAGGTTGGGGACCACTGGCTTAGATGGCTGTTTCTAACTCTGTGATCCTAGAATTTTCCATAAAACTCTTAGTTTTTGAGCTGCACTGAAGCTGATACAAATTTATTCTGAGTATACATCAGTCCTATGTGACCTGAAATGAGTCCCCAATCCAATTAGGTATTTTCAGAGTAACCCACCAATTCTCTTAACTGAAAACATTTTATATAAAGCTATAAGCAGCTTTTTCTAAACTACAGATTTAAATGGCTAATGAAAAGTTGTGACCTTCTTCCACTCCCTAGAGAATCTATAATTATTTGAGAATCTTTTGATTAAAAGATTAAAAATAACATACCCTACTTGAATTTCCCTAGGATTTCTTGATTTCCAAAAGTGGCTTAGCTTGGCAGCTCAGATATGAATTGATTTTATTATTGATTACAAAGTTACAAAAATATTTGGACAAGAGTGACTCATTTTCTATCTTCACTCATGTTTGCATGATTAAGCTGGACAGATTGTTCACTTAGAACAGAATCCTGTTTGTTAATATGAATGATTTTCAAATTACTTTGCTTGTTTAAAAGCCTGTAGGTGTCATGTTTAATAAAATATTACCAGAGCAACATACCAATGAATAAAGGACACCATAATTGGCACATCTGGTAAAAACAGGATAACCATTGTAGATAAAGCTGGAAGTTTTAAAGTCTGGAAAATAAAAATGTCTTTTTGGAAAAGATATCAGAGGAATTATCAGCCAAACCCCTAGAGAAAGCATTCCACAAATGCTTCTACCAGTGATAAACCTATATTAGCATTCATTCCAAAAAATTATTTCAGTATTTACTGGAATCCAAAATTATTTCTTATTGCTGCAGACCAAAAAAAAATGGGTTGGACCCATTTATTTAAGCAATCTTAGGAGAGCAAGCCATTTAACACATTTAGATCCATTTTAAACCATAGGTTGCTCACCTATTAATAGTATATTGGAAAAAACTAAATGAATTTGAAAACTCTGTGTATAGAAGCTCAAAGAAAACATTTCATAAATAGTTGTGAATCAGAGGCTTGCACTATGCAATGATCTCTTCTCTCTGGATATAGAAGAGAAAATGTAAGCATTCCTGCATTTCCACAACTGGCAAGCCTCCTTTGCCCATGAAGAACTATTATTGAATAATAGTCTATGCTACTTACCAGAATCATGCAGATAGTTACACAAAAATTCTCTACTTTCATCACTTTCACTCCTTATAGACAATCTAGACAATTTATTTCTAAATTAATGTTGAAAGGGTGAATCATCTTGTGAATCTTCTTGGATATACTATTAACCAAAAGGCTACCTGGATTTCAATAGCTTCCTAAACCCTATGAATTAACTTTCTAGAACAGACTGAAGGCTTTCTAAAACCATTATCTTGTATATTAAAATCCAGAGTTCCTTTTAGACATTATGATTCCTCTTCCTCTTCCTTTATTTCATCTTCTTTTTGCAAACTTTGCTAGTGCAAGGTAATATCAAGAATATGGAAATGTTTGCCCAGTACTTTGTGCTGTATTACCTTTTAGTTTAATTTTGTTTGGACAGGCAAGGGTTTTTGGAGATGTGTACATCTAGTTGATACAAATAAAGAACTATACAGATATAAAGCAATACCTAAGTGATTGTATAGGTAACAGCAATAGTCCTCTTCAGAGAATTACCAACTTCAAGTAGTCAGTGACGTACTCCCATCTTCTGCTGCAAGTAGAAAAGAATTAAATTATAGTGTCTGAACTGATTTCAAGCTTCCTTTCTCACTGAAGTATGCAGGAATAGGATAAAAACTTGTTAAGGGTATGTATTGAACAAGGGTTCTTAGAAGAGAGAAGAACTTGTTGGAACTCTGCTGATTTTATACTCTATAGAAAAACCAGTTTTGTTCAACAGCATTGTATCACCAAACCTACTGTAAATTCGCTCAGAGTAAAGCCGTTTTCGTGATCTTGATGGAGATTACCATGGAAATTCTCCTGCACATGTATAACCCTAATCCTCAATGGATTATTGAATTGGCTCTAAAATAAATTAGTTGAATTTGGGGTAGTGAAATTTAAGAGTGGGGGTGACTATAGAGTAGTTAAATTACAATGATTTCAATAAGAACTAAATGCAGTTGTCTTAATATGGGTCCTACCTGTTTCCAGTAGTATATGCTTAAGATCAGAATCTCAACCCTACCGAATGAGATTTCCCTCTCTTCGGTTTTTGAAATATCCACTCCTTTATGTGGCAATAGCTTTTTGCTTCAGACCTAATTTTGCTGATAATTGCTCTTTCCCTATTTCATATGTAATCTTCTTGTTTCCTTTGTTCAATTTTTCTGCAGTGCTGAGGCTGATTTTTTTATTAAAAAAGGATGCATTGTTCCTGTCAAGTTGCATAATGTTCATTTATTGTCATTTTTCCTCCACCAAGCTATTTGCAATGAAAGTCAGTGGCTGTCTTCCCTTGGACACTAATGAATGTATATATTGTTAAGCGCAGAAAACATAAGAGAGTGGCTGAGTTAAGGATAAGAGGGGGTTTTGTAAAGCCTGTTTATTTTTTTAAAATGAGTTGAAGTATTTAATATTTTTACCACCATTTACGTGGTTTTGGGGAACCCAAATTATGTCACTATCTCATGCCAAAACTAGCCAAATTTGTTTGATTTGAGTGTCTTTCTTCCACAAACCATATTTTGTTGATACTTTAAATGTCATTTTAAATGTTTTACTGAAACATGTATTGATGAAAAGAAACAAAAAAAAACCCACAAAAACACAAAAACAAAATGTCATCTTGACAAAAGATTTATACATGACTCAGAAAGTATTTATTTCAATTTTGTACCTTTCCATTTTAATACATTATACTGTATTGACTCAACTGAGATAATATAAACAGTCCATTTTAATAATAATGGTTGTGTGTTATTGATTATTGTTCCCTGCCAGATTCTTTACACAACTTTATGAACTTTAGCAGTTTCAGTTAGAAACAAGTCACATTGGGTACTAATTATTTATCAGGCACATTTCATAAACAAATTAATTAACCCCATACTTAATTAAACTGTTGGAGAACTTCATCTACAATTATTTAGAACAACTGAATTTTAGTATGGAACCTCTGTCATCATCTTCTGTTTATCTGAAAGCCATTTTTCCAAACTAAGCCAAGCTTCAAATGGTTGTGGTGGAATATAATAACAATACTGCATGATGTTTCACTACAATTGCAAGATATAATATATAGGCCAGCTAAGAGAACTAGATCACTCCCATTTATATGAAAGGAAAACACACTGTGCTTCTATCTTCTGTTGTTATTTGTGATTATCCACAGTGTGATATTTTTCTCTAACTTCATTTATACAGGCTTCATTCTAGTGATAATTTTCTGGGAAAGGACAACAGCTAATGTCCCCCAAAAAATAGGCTTCTCTACAATGAGGTCATTCTAAATATGTTCCATAATTCTTTGCAATTATGGTCAAAGATCCCAGATTCAGGGAGGAGGGATACAGTCTTCATGTGCACATAATATGCCCATTAATTGGTTATAAGGATGCATATTGTTAAATTTCATATATATACAACAGTATTGATCAGTGGTGGGTTGCAGGCGGTACGCCCTGGTACGGGCATACCAGAGCCTGCACAGAGCATTGGGTACCGTTCCGGTACAGTGCTCCGGAAGGCTCACCTGCCTGCCCGTGCTCCTTACCTGTCTTCAAAGCCTTCCGTGTACATGCATGGCGCGTACAGCGTCTGCGCAACACTCCGCCAAGCAACTGGAGCATCACGGAGGCTTGTGGAGGCATCACTGGAAGGTAAGACACAGGTGTGCACTGCACATGCGTGCGCGCGCACTGGCTGTGTTAATGTGGAGGACGCAGGGCCCCGTTGAAACTGTACTGGTTGCAATGGAATCCGGAACCCACCATTGGTATTGATGCACTTATCTCAAAAAGCAACCCTGTAGAATTCTAATAGTCTTATCATTTTTTTGGAGAAAAGTAAATTTAGGATAGTTATCCTTAAAACTAAGGCCCCATCTTACATCTAGTATTAGATCTTTAAGTTAGGCCAAATCAGAAAATAGCCACACAAGAACTCTATTATTATAGCATTTAATACTGTAACAGAATCTTGAAAGGCTAAAAGCTTTTCTTTCCTTCTTTTATAAAAAAAAAATCAAGATATAACAATCTCCGTTTTCTTCCTTGGCTCCTCCTGCCTTATTCAGCTAAGCCAGGGGTGGGATTCAATCTTTCGGACCGGTTCGGGCAAACCGGATGTTAATTTTAATCTGGTTTGCCAAACTGGTAGTTACAAGGACTGACCCCAGCCACCCCACTTTGGCCCTCCCAGGAGTCTCCATGCAGCCCATTCATCATGCCAGGTAAGTGCAGAGCCTGCGCGGAGGCTCTGGGAGGGTGAAAAACTGGCCTACCGGAAGTACCAGAAATCCAGAAACAGCCCGTTTTTGGCCTCCAGAGAGCCTCCGGAGCCTGGGGAGAACAAAAACTCCCCCCTGCCACCATGGTGCAGGAAGTTGACTGGGCCATGCCCACCCAGCAACCGGGCATTGAACTGGTTGCTAAAAAATTTCAATCCCACTCCTGGGCTAAGCTAATGTTTTCTTAAAGGCTGTTGCATACCTCCAAGTTTATCTCTGTGTTCCTCTACATTTACAATGAATATACTAATGTTTATTTAATTTATACCTTGCCTTTCTACTCAAGGCATCCAATAAAACAGTTGAATATATAAAGTTAAATATTGATAACCTCCATTGGCTGTATTTAAAATATCTGTAGAGCTATATCTTTGCCATCAGTTCTTTAATTGTTATTTGTTTTAAACACAGCTGATGTTAGCAATTGAAGATCTAACAAGTGACAAAGATCAAGTGACAAAGATGTATCTAAATGCACAAAACGGAGACTATTTGTCATTCATAACTAGAGCAAAATAGTAGAAGCCCTCTGTCACATTCCAGAAAGATAGACAGGGAATTCTTCAAATGCAGATCTTAACACATTTGCAACTGGTTAAAAAAAATCAATTCCTAACCTGTAACATGAGTGCCTTTAAGTATTCCTAGCAATCCACTTGTAACTTTGCAGATCTTTCAGTAGAAACATAAGATCCCTACATTTTGTTCCATTTTCTGTCAATTGCAATTGCCTGGATTTCTTTTCAAGGATAGTGTATTAAAGTAGTCAAAATGGAACGTAAATAATCTAAACATTATCTAGCACATGAGTGTCAAACTCGATCATGTATCATGATGTTTTTTGCCTTTTTGGAGCCAGGGTGGGTGTGGACTGCCTGTGATGCACCCGGCCCGCAGGCTGCCAGTTTGACATCCCTGAGCAGTTTAAGAAATCAGCCACTGGTCCTTGGTGTACAAAGGTATTATTCATAAACAACTATCACCTGCAAATCCAATCACAATTGGGATCAAGGAACACTTTCAGATTGTAGAGAGCATGCAATCGACTCAAAACCTCCTTTCCAGAGTCCTACATACCATTGAAACTTCTATATTGTCTGGCTTTAGTTAAAGCTTGTTTCACTGATGGCTGATTTGGACTTGGATATTAGGAAGCAGCAGAGCAATTTCATGTACATATTGACAGTACAGGAGATGAGACAGAAGCTTGCCAAAGGCTGGAATATTTTTTTTTAAAGGTTCCTTGGAACATCTTCAGATCTAGGCCTAATAGAAGGACAGATACCACGATTTCTCTAGGCCAAATTCTATCAGACGGTTCAAAAGGATCTAATGGTTAATGGCTTTAAAAGACAAGATCCCAGTCCAAAAGTCTGATTGAAATGGATTCCGAAAATCAGTTCATTCAGATGCACCTAGAATTATGAAGTTACTACCTCCTTAGTTATTTTTGATGTTATAGAGCCCTCTAATTGTTTAGATATAACAATTCAAGAAAAGTGTTTCTTTACTACAAGCCTTATTGCAGCCTCTATTAGGCAAGAGGAAATGCATGCTACAAAGGGACACTGATCACCTCTGTTTTAAAAAAATGTTCTCAATTCTCTATTTAATCAATCCTTTCTTAAGCAATGTTGCTATTTTTAAGACATCAGAAATTGAAATAGGCAATTTGGTGATAAACTACATCATGAATGGTACTAGGTATTTGCATTCAGGGGTTACTTTTCCAAAAAGTGAAGCTTTCTCCCTTTTTATATAAAGCAATTTGAGTCTCTGGAAGAGACAGGAACAAAGTGGTTCAAGAAAGATTATAGAGCAGGGGTGTCAAACTGGCGGCCTATGGGCCAGATATGTCACAAGCAGGCCACTCCCATCCTAGCTCCACAAAGGGAGAAAACATCGCAAAAGGTCACATGACGGCAATATGACACCATGAGTTTGACACCCGTGCTATAGAGTTTCTAATTCAGGGAATACAGATTAGGACCAAAATGGAATAGTATAATACTAGGAAAAGATCGCAAAAAAAGTGCCTTTGCCATCTTGCATTAAATTTAGAATTAAGTTCACAAATATACTGATGTCCCACGTTCTTGCCCTGAAAAATAATATACATCCTTCAAACCCATATTTAATAATCCTGGGTTGCACATCTGAAGCCTATATGTTATACCTCTAGATTGTACTATTCAAAGTGAATGGGAAGATTTGTGAAGCCATTAGTTTTCACAAATGTAAGTTTTCACACGTTTTCATTCAAATGCAGAAAGCTGCACCTATTTTGACTTTTAAAAAAAACAACTCTGAAAAAATACACAAAAAAACCCTCAAAATATTTGGGTTATCACCTGCTGATATCATCATACTACTGAAAATACCCATTGCAATTCTCAGTAGCCTAATGAACAAAACAAGCAAATAAAATCCTTTAGGTAGGGGGGGGGCAGAAATATTGTCTATCCCAAAGCTGTAGATTTTACTGTGTTTCCCCTAAAATAAGACAGGGTCTTATTTTCTTTTGACCTCCAAAATAAGCATTTGGCTTCATTTTCAGGGAGATCTTATTATTTTTGAGGTGCAAAAGATAGCAAATGTGGCCACCTCATGGCTGCTGCTGTGTGGCAATATTTTTCAGGGAGGGCTTTTTTTCAGGGGAGGGCTTATTTTAGTGCATGTGCTCAAAAGTCTGATTGGGCTTATTATACAGGGAAGGTTTATTTTTGAGGAAACAGGGTAGGGTGAAGAGTACATGACATATTTGATCCCAAGGCTGGATTCTGGTTTAGATGGAATAGAATTAGATGGCTACTTGAGTGACTTAATTAGTGAACACTATCAAAGCCATGTCCTGGAGAGTAAAAAGCTATTGTCATTTGTTTATATTCAAAGCATAAGGTATCATGATGGGTACCTAAATAGTACTTTGATCAAATGTTTTCTCGTGGGAATGGGACTGTTTCACAATTGGACAACTTTTTTCTACTAGTGTTCTAAATTGGCCAAGTTACACATATCCAGCTATGGAGAGTCAAGGACTGACTTGACAGGCAGTTAAACATTCGTTCACCTTAATTCATTCATTGGCATCTGCAATTTTAGGATGGCAGATCACAGAATGAACAGTACATATAAGAAACCATGGAGTTCATCTGCTTCAATCCATTTGCTCAGTGCAGAAATCATTTACTGTAGCATCCTCAAACGTTATTAGGATTTCATAGGAAAGTTGTCAGTTGAAATTAAGACACTATGTCCTTTGTATTTCCAAGATAATTTTAATGTACCATCAGAAAAAGAGAACAGGTTAATTAGGCATAACTTCTTTTTGATAAAACCATGCTGGCTTCTGCTGAACAATATATTCTTTATATTGTTTATATGCTCATGAACTAGCTGCTTAATACATTTGCTCAAATTTTGCCAAGTAGTGGTGTCAAGCTGACCGTTGTTATCTGTTTCTTTCTCCTACCTTTTTGAAGATAGAAAAAATATTTGCTCTCTATTCTCCATTTCTCAACATTACAAAAAGGCAGTGGTGGGATTCAAATAATTTGAACCGATTCTCTGCCCTAATGACTAGCTGCGTAGGTGTGACTCGGTGGTCATGTGACTCTGTAGGCGTGGCCAACTCAACATCACTCAGGTTGATGGGAGCTTTGCCTTAGCTGTTACAATGTACTAAGGGTTAACCAGAGAGGTAGTTTCTGTAAGCAAGGCAATAAAGATTAGCTAGAAACGACACCAGAATGTTTCCTTACAGGATTAGCCCTGTAAAGTGGGAAAAAAACAAAATAAGATTTCTTCCAACAACCGATTCTCTGAACTGCTTAGAAAGTTAACAACCGGGTCTCCCGAATAGGTGCGAACTGGCTGAATCCCACCAGTGCAAAAAGGGCTCCAACATGAGCTCTGCAATTTCTTTCATATTTCATTGATATACAGTAATTGATGTGGTTAGGAGACAATCTTTCATGGCAGCCAAGTGCTCCCTAAAAATCTCTTTTCTTAATTTACCACTCCCTTCTTGTGTTAGTACTTCTGCTTATTTCCAGCTGAATTATGGAGAAGACCAATGCACAAGAAGGCAGTGAGATGTAAAACTTTTCCTATTGTCACCCTACTGTCTTTTCCAAGCACTGAGGCACATTCCTTTTTCTTCTGCCTCCTAACATAATCCAAATGCCCTTTTGTTGCTTTTAGTATCCCTAGAGTATACATTCATTTCAGCTTTTCTGAATTTCTTTTTGCAGATAATAGCTACTTGCTAATACATATCTTTGGTGGCGCATATCTACTATTTTCTATATATGTTTAACTCTTAGTTCAGTCAAATTATCCCTATTGCAATCATAATATTTTCTTAACATGCCCCCATTTCTTCTTTTAATTTGGGGAACTTGCAGTATTGGCTGAGCTGCTTTTTCAATAAATGTCCAGGTAATTGAAGTTTCCCATTATTAGTACATCTCTCCTTTCTGAAAACTTTGAAATGACTTAGATCTTCTGCCTGGCTTGGCAGTTTACAGCACTTCTCCCACAATAATATTATTATTGCTTTTTTTTTACTTGTATTGTATTTTTATCTAAATACTTTTGACTGGCTTCTTAAATTCTTGGTTCTGTACACATATCTGCATTTCCTTTGCCTTTCATGCCACTCCCCCTCTTTTGTTTAGCCTATACCTTTTGAATTAGTTGTATCCTTCTGTCTTGCATTCCATTCATGTATTTCTCTTCTCCACAAGTTTTTATTATACTACCATATCATATTAGCCTTCCTATATTTAGACTTCTAATTCTACCTGTTTGTTAGCAGTTCTCGTATAGAGACACTAAAAACTTAGGGTCACATAACATTACTGATATCTTCCTGTTTTTATGAGCTCATTGTTGAGTACCTCCACATCCTGTGTATTGGTCCCAATCCCAGTCCCAATCCTTGGCATTTAAATATTTCTTGAGTATCTTTTTTTCTCTTCCTAAAATTCAGTTTAAACTCCTCTGAATCAGATTTACAAGGTGCCTTTCAAATACATTCTTCTCAGTTTTTACACAACACACCCCATGTCTTGCAAGTGTGTTCTTTCATCATGGAAACACATCTCATTATTGAAGATTACAAAGCATCTACCATCTGAAGCCATTTGTGTAGCCAACTGATTTGTTCCAGTATTTTTCTTTCTTTGTGGACCACATCAAACCATAAATAAGTGAAGAAAACATTACCTGTGCCCCAATGTCTTAAAAATACTAAGAAATATTAAGAAAATGTTGGATAACCATTTGTCTGAAGTGGTGTAGGGTTTCCTGCCTAAGCAGGGTGGTGGACTAGAAGACCTCCAAGATCCCTTCCAACTCTGTTATTCTGTTTTCTGTTTATTTATCCTCTCTCCAATGTTTCATTGCCTCTTGCAATGTCTTCAAGATGTGTCCAAGTGTGTCATTTGTTCTTACACAGTTCAATAAAAAATATATTTTTCATTTGGTTTCAAGAGTCTTGGGAGCCATTTACATCCAGAACATGAGCCCCAGGAAAGCAGCATGACAGGTATGTGGCCAAAATTATCATGTGCTAAGTGCACAAAAAATGTTATTGGATAGTTGGAGTTATACTGAAAAACAATTGGGAAAAAAGATGGAATTGTCTACTCTGATGGTTGGTAGACTGAAAACCTGAACAAGAACATTGCATTATGTTGCAGTCACTTCTTGTGTAAAATGAAATTAAAACTATGATTATTATTGTCTTATAAGAAGGTCTGTAACTTTGGACAAAGGTACAGTATATGTAACAATAGGGGCCTAATGGGAGGGTGAATTACCATTCAAAAGGCATGGAGCACTGATTCAGCATTTCTCTCCTTAATGGGTTTTTTTCTTCTTCTTCTGTTATAAGATAAAAAGATGGAGAAAACAGTGGGAAAATAAATGGAAAGCAATTTCGTCTGAAAAGTCCCATAAAGTTCTTCAAATGAAGCACGGCAATTGTACAATAAAAAGCTTCATCTGGAAGCATTCATAGCTCATTCCCCAAGTAATGGTTCTGACTTGATACTTTTTATCCATATGGCAACAAAATACAAGTTGAGTCTCAAAATATTTTATTCCAAAATCCATAGTAGGATAGTTAGAAACAGAGCAGTCTCTCGTTACCCCACCCCCACCCTGCTTTTAATGTGAAGAAATGGTTCTTCACGCTAGAAATTTCTAAACTTAATTGCAGTCTTGACTGAAGGGAGACTACAAACATTCTGAGACTGAGAATAAAACACATGAAAGATTTATATAGTTTATTTATTCAAATGCAAGTATGGAAATGTTACTGAGAGCTATGATAAATTCCTATTAACTTTTACTGCCTAGGGTAATCTCAATTTTTTTTCTTTTTTCTTTTTTCTTAATTTTGTCTCTTCCTTATTTCCTCCCCATTGTATGTATTGGAAAGATAAATAAGAAACATTACTTATCTTAACCATTTGATGTAAAAGCAGAAATATAATGTATCTTATCTAACAATTGTTTAACTGATGAGGAAAAAGAAAAGCAAATCCTTATGGGAGCATTGCACAAAATTCACAAAGATTTCCCATCTCATCCTCTCTTCCATCTCTAGCATAACAAGGATTTCCAGAAAATGCATAGGATTTGGTGAAAGACGCAGTACAAAAGCAATTCTTTTGGATTATTTATTAAAAACATAAATCAAATCTAAGTATTAGTTCATTTTATTCTTACCAGACCAGCTCTGCAAGCAGAATTTACATTAACAAATGTCCACTGCTTCTTCTCTTCACTTCCTGAAATGACAGCAGCTTGACTTTTTAAGTGTCTTGTAGTAAGTACTTTTTTCCCCTTTTTCCTATGGAATATCATAATTGAAATGTTTCTAACTGCACATATATTTGCAAGCTGAATTGTTGCTTCAGTATGTATATATCTATGGTTATTTCTAATGATCTAAAATCTATTTACAGCCTACTTTAGAGATAAGAAAAAGGCTATACTAGGGGTCTTCTTTCTAACACAAAGCATCCATTTTAATTTTTTAAAAAAGGTGTATGGGGAATCTGGGTAGCAGAAGCACTACAGGAAGGAACAAATCTAACTGAGTGATGCAAGAGCTGGTTAAGACTTGGAATCTCACATGTCTGAGGCTGTTTTGTGTGTAAACTGAGGTTTGGGATTTTGGGTTGTTGTGGATTTTTTTTAAAGTGCCATGAGTTAGTGGTTGAATGGACTTCCCCTTCACTTTGTCTTTTGGGCAAATCGCACCAGCAGACAAGAGGCTTTTTAATCTGTGAGGAGAGAACAACTGGGTTTTGATTTTGATGTATTTTATGACAAATCTTTGACAAAAACTCTAGAGCAGTTCCCTGGCTGAGAATTTTTGGGAGTTGAAGTTTATTCATCTTAAAGTTGCCAAGGTTGAGAAATACTGCTGTGGTGATTTGCTGCCATCCACTCACATCTGTTGCAGCATCTCATGGTCACATGATCAAAATTCAGACACTTGGCAACTGATAGCTATGACCGTTCCAATGTCCCAGGGTCATATGATCCTGTTGTACGACCTTCTGACAAGCAAAGTCAATGGAGAAACCAGATTCGCTTAACATCTTTGTAACTAACTTAACAACTGCTATGATTCACTTAACTATAGCAAGAAATGTCATAAAATGGGGCAAAGTCACTTAACAAATGTCTCACTTAGCAACAGAAATTTTGGGCTCAATTGTGATCATGAGTGTAAGACTAACTATAGTAGTCTGCAGGTTCTGGCCTAGCTTCATAGCAGCCTGCCCAGAAGTTGAGTGGTTCTCCTCTATCTGTCCTTGTCTTCTGACTCACCTATTGGATTCTTTCTCCCTGGGTGAATGTGACTCCCATTTTACCAGCTTTTTGGTAATCAATGCTTTTAAAAAGTCCCAATATTGCACTTATTAAGCTATAATTTTCATTAATAGAACCAGATTGGTGTAGTTGTGGGACAAGGGGAAAGCCATCAGTTCTAGTCCCTCTTTGGGTACAAATCCAGCTGGGTGACCCTAAACTACTCACTCTCTCTCAATGGCAATCCGCTTTCTGAAATCTTGCCCAAAAAGGTGGCTTGTCCAGGCAGTCGCCAGGAGTTATCACTGACTCAAAGTCACACACACACAAATTATCATGACTGGTTTATTTATGCTAGTTACCTTATTGCACTATTTTAATATTTCATTTTCATTACACTTTATGAAAGCATTGGTATTTCAAAGATTGCAGATGTACAATCGAAAGCTTCTCTTGCTTGGGAACATCAAAGGCACAAATAGCGGACTTGTCCTTATGTGTATTTCTACATCGGGAAGTTGCGCCTTTCTATATCAATTACAGAGAAAATTAGAGATCTTAATATAGTCTTGGGTTGAGATCATCTGTTCTGCGGCCTAATCAAAGAAGGAATAAACCAAGGGTCCCCAAACTTGGCAACTTTAAGACTTGTGGACTTCAACTCCCAGAATTCTGGGAGAATTCTTCAGCAGCTGGCTGGAGAATTCTGGGAGTTGAAGTCCACAAGTCTTAAAGTTGCCAGGTTGGGGGACCCCTGGAATAAACACTGCTTTGGGGTTTTTTGGGGGCCACTCCTTCGGATTTACCTACCGTAATTATCTTTTTACGAAAAGTCCTCTCGCTTTTTCTTTTCTTCGCCTTCTTTTATCGGGCATTTAGGATGGACACCTATAAAGCGACGGTCGCGGACGTCATTGCGCGTCCGAAGTAGGGAAAGGTCCCCTCTTTTCCCGCAAGATGGCGATGCTGGCGGAACGTGAGTATGAAGCCGGTTGAAACGGAGCATGTAGAAAATAGCGCGAGGTATGGAGGCGAAACTGACAAATCCCTCCCCCGCTTCGTATATGCCAGGGATCATTATGTGGGGTCTGTGATTTGGGTAGAGGAGCTATGATAAAGTGAGATTGAAACCTCTATCCAGCCAAGATCTTCCTTCCAGTATGGGACGATTAGGTAGATATATGATGCCCATAAGCAACGCATGATAATGGCAGCTGCTTCGATATATTTTTTTCTCCCTCTAGGTTTCAAAAGCATTCAGTCTCCAAATCTTTGGGGGGGGGGGGTTGGGGAGGTTGAACTAAAAGACCTCCAAGGTCGCCTTCAACCCTGTTCCATCTTCTGCGAAGATCTAAAGCGGTGTTCCTGCCTGGAGGACGACTAGGCTACAGCACGGAGTTATTTCCATCTTTGCTTCATTTAAAGGCCGTCCAGATTTTCATAGCTACAGAACGTAATGTAGATTCCTCTGCTGTGCGTTTAAGCAAATCCTTTTTAAAACCGCTTCAAGTGCTTAGGCTGCCCCCAGCCCCCCCCCCCAAAAAAAAAGGTATCGGAGGAGTTAGAAACAATATTGAGATAGGGGTGAGGAAAGCTTTAACGTTGCAACTTGCTTCTAAGTACCCAACAAACATTTTAAAAAGCTTGAGTTTGAGGAAGCCATAAAAAGTACCTCAAGAGGATTAAAGAATAGAGGAGACTAGAGAGAAACTCACATTAAATGCTGTTGTCAGATTTATCTGTAAACAAGTGGTCAGTACTATGATATTAGTCAATGCAATATCTGGAATCAAAGAGGGTATTTGAGGAGTCATCTCACCCCAATGGGCAAAAGAGGCTTGCTATAGGCCCCAACTGCCAAGCAATTTTGGCTGGTGACATCCAGGAGAAAAGGTTTTTCTGCTGTGGCTCCCACCCTTTGGAAATTTCTGCTGTCGGAAATAAGATCCACCCCAAACTTTTGGCCTTCCAGAAGGATCTTAAAAACTGACATTTCCAACTGGCCTGGGGTCCTACACTGGGAGTGGCTGATGTAGAACAAAGAACATCCCACCCTTATGCCATTCATCCTCTTGATTTTTAATTTCTATTCCATGTTAATTTAATTGTTTCCAAATTATCTTTTTATATTTTGTAAGATGCCTAATATCTCACTTAGGGGGTAGACGGCATATAAATTTTATAAATAAATAAAAATGCTGTTAGTTAATACTGAATTAGTATTTGAGATCAGAAGTATGATATACATTTCAATTATTACTATTTATCAGTGGCAATTCTTATTTCCTGTCCCTTATTCTTCATCAATCATTTTTCCTTTTTTGAACAGATTTAAGGAATGCTGCAAATGAATGTTTGTGAACATAGAGATTCACAAAATTACTACAAAATGGCAGACTTGAATATTATATTAGCTCATTAAGCATTTGTCAGTAAAATGTTTAAAATGGTTTGTCAATCATCCTGCTTGATTTTTGAGATTCCCAGTGTACTCATTCCTTAAAATGTTCTTTAAAAATCTTTACAGAAAAAGTACTTTGGGTAGGAGAAGCACTAATTGTGAAGACGAAAGTCTTCCTATTTCAATTTTGAAAATATCACTAGATTTCACTTCATTTTCTCTTGTAGCACGCCACAAACTGAAATGGTCTGTGGATCCCCGGAACAGTACTTGGAGTAAAGATGAATCAAAATTTGGCCAGAAGATGTTGGAAAAAATGGGATGGTCAAAAGGCAAGGTAAATTTGTATGGTTGAAAATAGTTGCTTACGTTTTTTTTGGTATTTTCAAGGTTCATTAGATAATAAAATGTTTATAAAATAAAATAAGTATTGTAAAAGTTGCCAGAATAAGAAATTAAATGAGGATCATATGCCTCCTTGGCCTTCCTAACAAGGATCTGGAACAAATTACTTTTTAAATAAAATGTAAGTTTAATGCAAACTGATTTCCCTTGGCATAAGGACTCTGGATAAATTTCCTGAAGCAACTATGCTGAATCCAGTTGTTAAATCTTGAAGATGTGCCTCAATTTGGACTTTCATTACAGAAAAGTTATCCCAGTTAAATTTGTATATTTGTACTGCCTAATGAGTGCAAAGCTGATGCTTTTATTGCCATTTATTGCCTAAGAATCAAGAATCATTGTGAAGTTATACCTCAAGAGTTTTCAGATTAGTAAGAGAAACCTTCCATCTCGTACAAAAGGAGCAACCTCAGGGACTCTCTTCCCTTTCTCTGCAAGTATGAATGGTTGATTTCTGATTGCTAGTTGTAGTATGCATGGGGTTTGTTTTGTTTTCTAATTATTTCAACCTGTTGAGAATAATTGGATTGAAAAAAAAGGCAACACAATGAAAAATAGACGCCTTCTACACACTACAACAAATGAAGTTCTCCAAGACAGTTCTGTTTGTCATTTGTTTCCACCAGGGGCTTGGGGCTCAAGAACAAGGCAGCACAGAGCATATTAAGATTCAGGTGAAGAACAACACATTGGGATTGGGAGCATCTGTGAGCCAAGAGGTAAGTGGAGGTAATAGAATTGAGGCTACACAGACTGTAGCTGAAGCATATTTACACACACACGGTTATAAATCAGGATTTGTATTAGGTTTTACAGAAATAGAAGTACGTCTACAAATTTAGCAGATGTAAAGTTAATTTGATTTGAAAAGACACAGAAAGTAAATACAATGCATTTTTGTTTGGTTTGACATAAATATTTTCATGTGGGACTGAATTAGTTGGCTGCTTATAATGATTTAGAATGTTGATAATTTTAGTGCAAAATGTTCAGTTTACACATTAAACCAACGTTGAAATGGAAGTGCTACAATTTGTACGATGTATAAAATTATAAATATAGTTTATAGTTAGCCATCAAATCATCATTGCAAGCTTTAGTTCCAAGTGCTACTCTTAGTTTCTCTGAACTGCTAAACCCCAAAGCTTCTGGAGGCTGCTATATCACATCAAAGATGTGTAGAATGTAATGAACCACAAATTAAAGCAGCTTTGAATCATGACTCTTCTTGTGCATTTGGGAGTATAGATCATGGTTTGTATATCAAACTCAAATTTATGACAACTGATTTGGTGATCTGAATTTGAATCAGTAGAACATGGAGGAGCATGCCCTTTTTGTCATCTTTCCCTCATTCCTGATCAGTTTAGATTGTAATCATTTGGTTTGTGTGTTGGGTGCAGGATAACTGGATTGCTCACCAAGATGATTTCAATCAGCTTTTGGCAGAGTTGAATAACAGTTATACACAAGATGACCCAGGTAACACGATTCAATTTTGAGAGTAACTGGTATTGAAAATCTTAATATAAAATTACATACAGCATGTTGGCCACATGAGGTCACTATTGCTGTTCGAGAGCAAGCATGTGAAATCAAAGCCGCCACCTATCCTGTCAGACTTGCCGAACATTCGAATTTTTCTGGGATTGGGGTTATGAACTTTGGATGAGGGGGCATTACTCTCACATCCTGCTTATAGTTTTACCAAAAGAGTGATGCTTGTAGTTGCTTGTAGTCTGGAGGAATGATCCTTTTGAGATCCTCATCTTGATGCAGACCTTCTTTATCATCAAGATCACTTTGCATCTGAATTTGGCTTTTGACATTTGAATTGCCTTTGGATCTTAGTGTCCGTTCACACGCATTTCTGAAGATGCCTGAAAGAACATCTCATATCATGACAGACACAGAAAAAGCTGCCATTCTTCAGCACATGTTTATAGTAATCTAAAGAAAAACTGAATTGTCCATTATCTGGCTGATTGGCAACAGGGCCGAGAAGAACACAAAGTTATCCACTGCTGGAACTTGAAGCAGAGAAACTCAGGGAAAAACAACACTTTAAGAGTAGAAGCTGGGAGCAAGTTATTGTTATTGTAAGAATCCGTAAAGATGCACAGGGAAAACAAGAAATACCAAGGGGATGTTCTACATTGGAATTTAGTATGTCAGGAGGACTATAGATTTTGGCTTCATGTAATTTTCTGTTTGTATTCTAGAATCTACTTACAAAAATAGAAAGAAAACTTTTAACCTTGAAGAAAAATCCAAGATCTCTAAAAAACGCGTTCACTATGTGAAATTTGCCAAAGGTAAATTCAAATGAAACTAATAAATTAAACCTGTTACATGAAAAAAAACTCATTAAAATGTTTCTAATGAGATCAGTACAGTAACCATCTGAAAAAAATCTATTTAAATATATCAAAATATTGTTAAGAATTAGAATATTTGATGGAGAATGAGTAGCATGGAAAGGGTTAAATTTGAAGCTAAGGCATTGTGTTGGTACCTGTAGGATATTGAATGCAGTTGGTTTTGATGCACATTGCAGCTTTTACTTAAAGGAACCAACAACATCTAGGAGAATTTTTTCTGGTTTAAGCCTCATTGAAATGAATCAAACAGAGAAAATATAATTTTCTTCTTCAAGAGCATTGATCTAACTTTATTCTATAAGAAAGCAATAAATTATTTTGTTTTTTCTGCAATTCTATCCAGGAAAAGATCTCTCTTCACGAAGTGAAGATGACCTATCCTGTATTTTTGGAAAACGCAAAGTCAAAAAAATGCAAGTATGTGATTTTACTAGATATTGTAGATACACTATATTGCCCAAAGTATTCTCTCACAACTGAATCTGATTATGTGGATGGGTGAGCGAATACTTTGGGCAATATAGTGTATGTATTGGACTGTATGCTTTAAATCAGTGGTAGTCAACCTGGTCCCTACCACCCACTAGTGGGCATTCCAGCTTTAATGGTGGGCGGTAGGGGTTTGCTGTAACTCTGCTTTATAAATTTTATAAAGTAAAGTTACTTCCCTACTTTATAAATCACCATTACTGTGGAACCTGTGGGCGGTTAGAAAATTTTACTACTAACAGAGATACAAAAGTGGGCGGTAGGTATAAAAAGGTTGACTACCCCTGCTTTAAATAGTGATTTATTCTAATTATTTAAATACACTTTTCTGCTGTACATCATTTGAGAATTACATACATTGCTGTGGCTTAGGTCACACAAAGGGAGCTCCGGGTCATACAAAGCCTTCCGTCTTCAAGTGATTTCAGAGAATGCTCTTCCACGGCCTCTGCAGGGTTTTTTGGAGGGGGGGGGGAACCCTTTGAAAAGCAAAAGTACACCCGTTATTGTGTGTTTTTTAGAGGGTCTGGAGGCTGCACGAGAGCATGGCCCTCTCACGCACTTCTGGAGGCTGTGCAAGACCACACTCTTGCAGCCTCCACAGACTCTGAAAATCACACAAGAACCAGGTGTGCTTTTGAGAATAATTGTTGAATGTTGGTAAATGCTGGCATATCACCTAAAATATTATGCCATGTCATTTTCACTGTTACTGAGCTACTTGCAAGTAGATTATTAGTATCCACTTATAAAAAAATAAGAAAAGACTAGGCACAGCACTCTACATTTTGTGTCATAAAACATAGGAAGCATAGGTCTCAGCTAAACTCTAAACTTTCTATTCCTGTAAACCAGCCTTGTACAACATAGTATGTTTCACCAGAAATACCATAATTCATAATCTGTTGATTGGAAATCATGGAAATATTTGTCCATCCAGTTTGGGAATAATGATGTAAATTTCCTGGAAATGCAGGTGATATTTCCTTGATGGTGGACTTTGGAAACCATAACTTGCTGAGGAACTAGTATGAATCAATACTTGGGACAAGGTGATTAAATTCACATGTGAAAAGTGTCAACAGACAAAATTAGAAATTAGGCAATTTGAAAAGTTTTGGGGTTTTTTTCTTTTTAGAAAAAATACTCATGTTTTCTCCACTTATTTGTTAAGTATTTGTTCCAGAATGCATGCCTTTGGGAAAAATATAAAATCTTGGAAAATATAAGGAAATTGCAGTCTTCCAGATATCTAGCACCCATAATTTCCATTCACCTTAAACCAGGAATGACGGGGAATGAAATGTAGAAACCTGTGAAAGAGCATTATTTTCTTTTGCCTCTAGTTTAATATGAAAGTTGTAAGGAGCCTCAAATTTTAAGGCCTCCACTCTACTTTCTGGTGGGTATGAAAGGTTGGAAAGTCTGGTTACTTTCAGAATCTTCTTTTAAAATAGCCAAAAATAAATATTTGGCCTCTGCAAGAAATTGAATATCAAACTAAATATTCCTTTGTTTTTAACCGTTTTAGCTTTTTTTCTGCTTGTAAGAAAGCCAGAGGCTACTTCAGAATAACTGAGGGAAGCAAATTGATTTTTTTTTTAAAAAAAAAGATCATTTCAACCATCATATAAATTTTTAACTGCTTACTCCCAGACTGCTTCCCTGGTTCCTGTTTTACATCTTGAAAGCTGAGATTATATAGTGATAGGAAAGCTTATTTCATTCAAAAACTGTATTTCAAGTTAACTTTATTATGTAGACACACATACAGCTCTTTTTATCTAGTCTGGTATGTGGGATTGATTAGAAATAATAAAACGTGATATTGGACAATACCCATGAGCTCTTGGTATGTCCTTAGGATGTGGTTGAAGATTTGTATTCTTTGAAAGATTGGCACCAAATACACACCCTTGATTTTAAAATCTTGGCATATATGAGTGTTTAAAAGATTAAAAGAACAGGAAATGCTGGATGAGAACATCCTTGTATCTCTTCCTGCCTAGATAGGAAGAGTCCTGGTGTCCATCAAGACTTAGAGTTCTGTTGTCAATCAAAGATTAGCACACAACATTTTCAATTTTAGTATCTAAGCCAGGTGGATCAGGTAAGGAGTGTTCCTTTGCTAATATGGTTTTCAGCCCATGTTTCTTGCTATCTAATTTCAAGAGATTCACTTTTGCTTTGTTGAATGTTTTATGTCCTCAAGAAGCTCCACTGCACCTTTTCTCTTCTTTGCATATTCATCAGCTCTTTCATTGGTTACAAAACACCAAACTCCTATGGTTGCTTTTCAGTTCCCACGAGATTCAGAAATATCTAGCCAGCACTTTAAGTGGACTCTTTAAAAAAAAGAAATGCCAGCAACTGAGAACAGGCTTTCTTTGACTTCCTAAAGAAGGTGCCTGTGTCAAGCATGATCCTTTCTACCTTTTGCCCTCTAGATACATTGGATTAGCACAGTCTCCCTTTAAAAAATGAGATAAGCTTGCCAATAATAATGATATTTTTATATCTTAACCTTATTGACTTCCTGCATTGCAGATCCCCTAAAGCTAAACCTCTGAGCCTGACTTATATTATTTTCCCTGTGGAGGCAAATATTATGTTCTTCTGTCAACCTCCAATTAAATATCCAGTGGTAAAATAATCTCCATTTCTTCTCTTATGTGAGATTAATTCTCCCACTTTTTTTTACTTCACTACAAGCTGACATTTGACCTCCTTGTGAGTTGACACCTTATTTCCTTTAAAACAAATTATAAGGCTAAGCAACCGTGTGTTTTGTACCTGGTTGGGGGGGGAGGGAGGGGGGATTTCTGTCATCCTTGATGTTCTTGCTATATACAAACCACAGAAAAACATGAATATTTTTACATTCAGATTGTTCCCATTTTTTCTCAGGGAGATGGTGAAGCAATTGGAGTTACTGATTAGGAACGTTTTCAGTAAGGGGAGAATTGTTCAGATGTTTACTTTTTTATTGTACTGAGCACACGTTCTCAACTAAATCATCTGGAGAACTACTGAAAGCCCAGTGATTAAAAGCCAACAAATATCCCTGTCTTTAAAAAAAAGGTGGGGGAAGATCCATGAGCTACAGGGCAACAGTCCAACAACAATGCCTGGAAACATTCCGGAGGAAAACATAATCTGGAAACGTTAAACACTGAAAATAGCATTATCAAATAAGTGTTTTGGTTTGTCAAGAACAAATCTTGCAAAATTAATTTATTTTATTTCATCTATTAACTTTCTAAAAAACATGGAATGCATTAGACATAATATAGCGTGACTATAATAAAGGAATAGCCTATCTTGTATAAATGTAATAGCTCTTAGAGAATATCTCTGGTTTTCATCAAACAGGGAAAACGTTTTGGGAGGACTAGTTCTCAATACTCTTTAAATATTTTCATTAATTATTTTGATTTTAAAAATAGAAGCAATGTTGATCAAATGATACAAAATAGGATGGTATTTTTAATATTCTAGAACGGTCCGCAACCTGTGGGCCACAACCCACTAATTGGCTGTGAGGGGATTGCAACCAGGCCACAGAAATGGCTGTCAAGGGCACGGCATATCCTCATTTGTGTGAGTGGCAGGCGTGCATGCATGCCACTCATACAAATGGCGCTGCGAGTGCGTGTGCTTGTCTGTTATTCCCACAGAGCAACACCCCCCCCCCGCCAGTCCCCAAAGCCGGAAACATTGGGGAACTCTGTCCTAGAAGACAAAAATAAAAAATAATCTTTGTAGCATTAAAAAAAGATCAAAAATAACAATGAATTTTAATAGATAAATACTTCAGGGAAGGAAAAAAATCAAATATCCAAGTACTGAAAAGGGAGTACATGGCTTGGTGTTTGTACTTAGTGAGGGGAAAGTAATTGGCTGCAAACAATAAAAGCCAGCAGTGTGGGGCAAGTGCTAAAAAGACAAATACAATTGTACGGTATAAGTTTAGGAAGTAATCATTCCACTTCATAATCACATGCTATGTATGGTTTGATTTAAGTATTCAGAAAAATTTAAAACAGGATCAAAAAAGGGCGATAAGGATGATGGGAGGACTAAAAACTAAATTCTGCGAAGAAAAATAAAAAGAACCAAATATGTTTAACCTTGAGAAATTACAATGGAGGGCTGGATAATAAGTATTTTTCAGATATACTGAAAAGGATGTCACATCGAAAATCACAGCATATTCTCTCTTGTGCTAGTGAGCAGGCACAGGTTTCAGTTAAAAGAAGGCAGATTCCAACTGAATGTTAGAAAAAACATCCCTTACATTAGATGTTAGGCTCCCTTTCATTGGGCATATTCAAGCAGAGATTAAACAGCCATCTGCTGGTATATTTTAATACTGGTTCTTACACTGAAAATAGATTGAACTCACAGACCTAAATCACCCCTTCCAACTATGATTCTGTAAAATAAAGAACCCAAAAAACTAAAATTACAATCAGTCGATTAAAAGGTACATCTTTCTAGAATTTTTAAAGGAAAAGTGGGGATTCAGAACATCCTTAGGATGTATGTATTCCAGTCTGGGAGTGGTAAAAAAGAAAGTCTTCTCCCACCTGCCAGGTAAGCAAACATTGGATAGTGAAAGCATGTTTACAAAGGGCTCTTCTGTAGATCTTGGTCAGGCAGATTCATTATGGAAGCGGTGGTTCCTCGGGTGGTCAAGACCTTAAGTTAAACTTAAATATCAGTGCCAGTGCCTGACACACAGTGGCTCAGTGGCTAAGGCGCTGAGCTTGTCAATCAGAAAGGTCGGCAGTTCGGCAGTTTGAATCCCTAGTGCCGTGTAACTGAGTGAGCTCCCATTACTTGTCCCAGCTTCTGCCAACCTAGCAGTTCGAAAGCATGTAAAAATGCAAGTAGAAAAATAGGAACCACCTGAGGTGGGAAGGTAACACTGTTCCGTGTGTCTTTGGTGTTTAGTCATGCCGGCCACATGACCACGGAGACGTCTTTGGACAGCGCTGGCTCTTTGTCTTTGAAATGGAGATGAGCACCGTCCCCTAGAGTCGGGAACGACTAGCACAGCAATGGCAAACCTTTTTTGGCTCACGTGCCACAAGTGGGGGGAGCGCAGGGGGGTCGTGTGCAGGCGTGCTGCACCCATAATGCAATATGCGACCCCCCCCCAGTGCGCATGCACACACAACAGGTGCGACCCCCCATTTTTACATGCTTTTTTCACCCTCCCCAGGCTCCAGAGGCTTTATAGGAGCCTGGGGAGGGCGAAAAGAGCCTCCCCCCCCCCCCGGAGGCCCTCCGGAGGCTTCAGGGATCGTCCGGAGGCTTCCCTGAAGCCTTCGGAACGCTTAAAACGACCCTCCGAGCAAACCGGAAGTCACATTTACCTGTATGGAAAAATGATTCTTCATCATTTGTTGTTATTACTGTAATGGCACTTATTTAATCATTAGAATAATATTTATGTTCATGGTATTAAAAATAGTAGTAGCTTAAGAACAGGAAAGCTGTGGTGTCAAGGGTACATAAACTACATCTGGAAGAATGAAAGTAATATTTGTAAAACGTCCCATTTAATGTCATTTTTCAAGAACCCTTCGCTTGGCTCCTTGGGGGGGCCATGCCTTGAATATATTTCAGGGCCGCCCAGGATCACAAGATGAAACAGGACTGATCTACCTTGGAAGCTTGAAGTTCAGTTTGGAATAGTGTAGAACAGAGAAAGATTCCCAACCTCAGAACACTTGGTTTGCATGAAAAGATTACTTCAGGACTTAGTTCAGCACTTGGAAGGTCCTATTTCTCTGTAGGGCAGAAGAACCACCTGCAGCGGTCTAGTTAAGGCTATTGAAAGAGACAGGTGAAAATAGAAGCTTATTTTGGTTTCTTGTAGTTCTGTCAGGCTTGAATAGTGCTTTATCTCTTGCTTTAAGCCAGGGCTGTCAAACTCCTTGCCGGGGGGCCAAATGCCTCATGTGCTGGCCACTATCACACCCGGTTTAGTGAAGGGGGAAAAAGTTCAATACATCATGTGATAACACTATGACAACCCAAGTTTGATACCCCTGCTTTAAGCTGCTTCACTTTTTCAGCTACATCATGCATACAGAAGTTTGGGGTTGATGCAGTTTTCCAACTGGAATTCCAGCAGTGGGCTGCAGTTCTTCTCTCTCGTGGTTCTGTAATCTATAATAAACTGTGATCAAGAGAAATGACAGGCAGAAAAGTCATGGAGAGTAGTAATCATCAACTCTTTTCATCAAGCAACATCTCCAGCATGGATTTTTTTTTTTAGTAGAAACTGTGTGTGTAAAACACACATCCCCCTACACACATTCCGTGTAATTTGCATGAGTTAGCAAACAGAATGCTGCATTTTCACCAGCTACTGCTTCTGGACTAAATGCACGTACATAAATACAGGATGTTGTCAAAGCATGAATAACTCTCACACACCCTGACCAGTTAAGGAAAGGTCACTGCTGGCACTGTAAGCATAATTATGTGAAATTATTCTGCATCATGCCATCTGCAAATCTGTAGTGGCTGTAGAGATGAAGAAGTATTCATAGACTGTGATTGTGCACTTTCAGAGTAAGAACAACTGTACAAAACATATTGCTTATTTCCTAGTGACCAACAGAATTTATGTCTTTTCTGGATCTAATTTTATATTTCTCCCTTTATTTAAATTTGAATTTAAATTCAATATAATTTACATATAGCAATTGTTTTTCTGGGGTTTGAAAACAGTTTTCAAATTTAAGCTGGACAGTATTAGCATATTGATGGCACCTCATAAAATTCGAACTACCATCCCCAGCAATCTCCTTAAAAAGCTGTATAGCACAGGAGACAAAACCTGATCTCTTTGCGATACCATAAATGACCGGGGGTGAAACAGTAATCTTTAATCAGTAAGCTTCTGGAACCATTGCAAAAGACTGCCTGAATGACTGTCTAAATTCACAGAATGATTGTCTAAATTCACAGAACAGTTGGCATGGTATTACTTGGATATGGCCATATCCATTACTTTTCAGTAACATGAAAAGTGGCTGTGAGCTTTATTTATTTATTAAACTTGTATGCAAGTCCATCTTGCCTAGAGGTGACTCTAGGCAGCTTACAATCAATAGAAGCTATTATGCAAAACATTAAAGCAATAAATAATAACACTAAAATTAATTTAAAATTAAGAAAGAGGGGAAAGAAGGGCCCAAGATGCAACAGGGAGGAGATGGAGCCCTGTCCATTAACCTTAACCTTCAGATTTAGGAAAACTAGTAGGCTGCATTTCTAGTATCCATTTTCTAGCATAGGTCAATCACCAGACAAAGCAAGTTCAACACTTCATCCTGGCTCTATCTGAACCTGCAAGGCCACCATTTTTTTGGTCACTTTTCCAAGAAACTAAATTTTGGAGATTGACCTATAATTGCACAGATCTCCTCAGTCAAATAACTTTCCTTTGATTTTTTTTCAGTAGAGGACTTATAATGTTTGTTACTTACAATCAACCATTAACCATCCCTTTTAACTATGGTGCAAACCAATTATTTGATGTGGATGACGTAGAGGAAAAGCAAGTCTTCATTGGTACAGGCGAATAATCATAAAGTTCTTTATTCAGTATTTAAACTGAATACTTTCTGCCCAATATTTTTCAGACCTGGTTTACCATTGCCCTATCCCAGTGGTCGGCAAGCCGCGGCTCGCGAGCCACACGCGGCTCTTTACACATTTTAATGCGGCTCTTCTGTGTGTCGGGCGCCCCCTCCCCTCCCTTCTCTCGGGCACTTCAAAACAAGCGCCCCTTTCCCTTTTTTCGACCCACAATGATTAGGGAGGATCCTGAAGTCGGGCGGGGACAAGAAGCGAGGAGGCAAAAAAAGAAACAGAGGCTAAGGAGCTTCCCCCCCGCCCCCTCCCAGCAAAAATCTAACCGGGGAGCGGAGGGGGCGGGGGGAAGCTCCTTAGCCTCTGTTTCTTTTTTTGCCTCCTCGCTTCTTGTCCCCGCCCGACTTCAGGATCCTCCCTAATCAGGAAATCAGGAAAACTAGTACTGATCGTGTCAGTATTGTTTGGAATGGAGCTGAGCACAAGAGAGTCTTTAGAATAGAACAGAGCTGGAAGGGACTTTGGAGGTTTTCTAATTCAGCCGCCTGCTCAAGGAGAACCTATACCAGCTCAATAAATTGTGTATACATTGATGGCATTTTTTAAAAAAAGGCTTAGTCTGTAAAATGTTTCAAAAACTAAAGACAGCATGGCATAAATGAGTGGGATAAATAAATCAGCCCACTTTGTGAAATAAGTGGGAAACAGAATTAACACACAGCCTTGACCTTTTAGTTGTTTGGATGCCTGGAGTTTCTTGCCATGAGCCTTTCTATCCTATTTTAAGAAGAAATTACAATTGGAGTATGGCTGGCTGGGGAATTCTGGGAATTGGAGTCCACACCCCTTAAAGTTGTCAAGGTTGAGAAACAGGCTCACCTTCAGCTTTATGATTTTTAATTTGTGTGTGTGTGCCATTCCAGTCAGTCTTGATTACTTTATGATTGGGTATATGTGGAAATGGGTGAGTTAATTTGGTGGCCATGGGATTTGGTAACAAAGTTGTGGGAAGGGAACCTTAATCCGGGTGCGCTCAAAAGGCTTTCGAGGAAGTTGCAATCACAAATTGGTTTAGCATTCTTGGACAGTTCAGCATTACAAACGTTAAGTCATTTGGGATCCTTCCATGTTGCATGCTGGTTTTTGTTCACAACGTCCTTCCAAGCGTTGATACGTTTTGAGGTTAATTTGCTACTGCCCGCCCGGCTCCCCGGTTAGATTTTTGCTGGGAGGGGGCGGGGGGGGGGGAAGCTCCTTGGCCTCCGTCTCTTTTTCTCCCTCCTCGCTTCTTGGGGCTCCACCAATGGGGGAGCAAGGCCCGCCCAGCGCCAGGCTTTGGGCTAACACAGAGGTCTGCAAAGTTGGCTGTTTTAAGACTGGTAGACTTCAATTCTCAGAATTCTGGGAGTTGAAGTCCACCAGTCTTAAGAGCCAATTTTGCAGATCCCTGGGCTAATATGATTGATGCCCTTGGTGGACTTCAATTCTCAGAATTCTGGGAGTTGAAGTCCACAAGTCTTCAAGCTGTCAGGTTTGAAGACCCTGGGTTTTTTTTTCTAAAGGGTTGGGCGTGCGAGGGTCTTGCAACTTGACAGCTTTAAGACTTGCATGCTTCAATGCCAGAGTTCCTGAGCCAACATGACTGGAGGAGGAATTCTGGGAGTTGAAGTCCACAAGTCTTAAAGCTGTCAGGTTTGAAGACCCCTTGGGGTTTTTTTCCTAAAGGGTTAGGGATGCAAGGATCTTGTAACTTGACAGCTTTAAAACTTGCGTGCTTCAAATGCCAGAGTTTATTGAAACTAAAAACAGTGTACCATCCTATGTATTTTCGGTTTTAAAAATGTGGCTCTCAGAATAAATTTCAATCGTGGTTTTGGCGAGATTTGGCTCAGTTGAAAAAAAAGGTTGCCCACCACTGCCCTATCCTAAGGCTGAGAGATAGTGTCTGGCCCAAAGTCACCTAGTTGGATTCATGCTTAAGACAAAATTCTAATTCACTATCTTCCAATTTCTAGCCCAGTTATTTTAACCACTACATCAAACTGCCTCTCTGTAATCCATATCTCTTCTGATTTCCACCTCTTAGTTTCAATTCTCTTCCTCTGTTTCATCATACTTAGCTCAGTAATAATCAGAGAAGCTGCTTAGATTTACGAGGGTGAAAGAGAGCATTTAAGAAGGATTGTATCAATCCCCAAGGCAGCTTCTATTCCACAAATCAGCCAGTGCTTGATTTCTTTTGCCAATAGAAAAGATTGGAAACTCTCCTAGCACATTCAAGAAACATCTGCATTTACCAAGGGCCTACATCAAACTAATTTAATCTTTTTTTTCACTCTGTATATGTTTTACCTTTTAGTTTCAGAACACAAAATGAGTTAAATAGTTTCTTGTGCCTGTTTTTAAACCTCTTTGCTCTAAGATACAAAAATAACTTTCTATCATTTCATATCTGATTAAACTCCCTGGATAGCACATGCACATTCTCCTCTGCATTTCCTTCTCCTATGCAGCTGTGTTTCCCATTTAAACTTTATCACTAAGGAATATGCTCCTGAAAGTAACATACAGTCCGGTTTCATTTTAATGGGCATGGGAACGCATTCAGAAGAATGATGAAAAAATCATAATGTCCCAACTTGGAATCAGAAAAGTTCAGTATGCGCATCTACATACAAATTACGAACTGTCTTGATTAGTAAGAACCTTCCTTTCAGACATGTAGTTTCAACATATTGGAAGTTGGAAAAGTGACACTTACATCTTCCGATCCCTTCCCTTATTTGGTCATGGCTGATTACAATCCTTCTGGGTGATGCTACTCTCTTAAGACAGTTTCCTGATTACTAACACATTTTTCTGCTCAAAAGTTTCCCTTTCCTGATGTACACATTTCCTGATGTTCCGATAAATTGAATGAAGGGGTGAGCTGCTTGTTTAAGGCTTGAAACAGAGTTGGCAGTTTCAGCCATTGCTCTTTTAATCTTACAAGGAAGTTCTCATTTTCCCTGGTTAGCTGCAGAGTACTAGATAAGCTAAAAGGGCCTTGTGTGACTGACCTCATTCAATAGAACAGGAGTGGATATAAGAAGAAAGATCAGGATTGACTGAAAAGTCATTTTATCATTTGTAGAAGATCAGTTTGTAAAAAAAAAAAAAAGCCCACAAAAAATTCCAGTCTCTAAAACTATTAAAATGAACTATTAAAATGACAATTTTCCAAGTTAACAATTTGCTAAAAGGTATTCTTTTTCCTGATTTTTCTAAGTTTATGCCCATCTCTCATCAATTTTTGCACCTGATATTTTTAGTAGCTTAGATCAAAGTGTTTAGGTCAAAGGATTTTCTTGGAAAACTAAAAATACTGATAGCAAAGACTGATAACTGTAAAAATGAGACTTAAGGACCAGGTGAATCTTTCTGGATAAATCATTCCATAATTGGAAAATTCTGGTCAAAAAGGTTTTCTCCTTGATTGCCAACTATGTTAACTCTGTGGGTAAAAACGAGCAGAAATCACTTTTCATATATAAAACAGATACAGATTTTCTGTATCACTCTATGAAATTTCTCTAGTATATCATCATGATTGCTTGTGGGGTTTTTTTTTCTTGCATAGTGTGGGGAATGTGGTTTAGGTGAAGAATTTTTCCATCTCAAAAGTACATAAAACTAACTGAAGCAATGAGAAATTAAGGGTGGGCCCAAAGAAGTACTTATTCAGATAGTGAATCATCAGACTTACATGTACAATATTTGTAATGATAGCTACGAATTTAAAGTCATTTAAAAGGGAGTAAAGTTATTGGAATTTATCCATTCTATACATCTTACTTGCAGTGGTGAAAGCAGTGTGGCCCACCAGCTCCTGGAAAACATGGAGTTGGTTTCTCGAAAGCATCTGTCTGGTCTTTGTGACAACAGACTCTTAAGCTAGGTAGGCCAACCCAGCATTGTCTTATATTCAGTGGATAATATTCATGGCATCTATTTGCAATTTCGAGGTCAGTAAGAAAAGGCTATTTTTCATCTGATTTTGCAGAGAGGGGAGTCTCAAGCCCTCTCACAGAACAGCACTGGGGAAGAGAAAGATTGAATGACATGGCCTTTAAGAGTTAACCACAAGAACATTTCTTGTTGAGTCCTGTCCTTGCAGTCAACACCGTACATGCATTCCTCACATAATGCAAGTTAGTGTTCTTCAACTTGAGAACCTTCTCTGTGTGTGGATTCAATCTCAGAGTTCCCTAACCAGGTGGTCCCATGGTTGAAAATTGGGATGGCCCTAAGGCTAATATAAATGGATGAGGAAAAGATTAAATTTGCCTTACAAAATTTTCCAGCAGTGTGTTTTTAAATGCCCACAATCATTCTACAATATATTGATTATCTGTTTAGGATGTATACTTTTTTGGTATACCTGAATAAATAGATGATACTGTATATGGGAAATGTTCACTTGCCTCCTATATGAGTGCACTTGTGACCAAATTTGTTATGTGTGTGTGTAAAAATAATAAAATTAATAAAAATCAGAGATAAGGCAGCCACACAGATTCAAGCATAGCACGCTATGATAGAATTTGCAGTTTTACCCTTCCCCTGCCAATTTCTTCATTGGTGAAGAATCTCTTCTCTAGCCATTGATTCCTTGGGGGATTTGTTAGGGCCCAGTGCAATACCAAGAGTGGAGAGGAAATTGGGTTTTGATTTATTATCTGGCCTTCTCATTCGGTCACTTCGATAGGCTAAAAGAGCCGAGTTAGCTTTAATGTGTTGCCATTAGAGACCGAACATTAGCTGGGATAACCCATCATGCCTCACAGTGAAAAATGTCCCCTGATTGGCTAATTAATCAGTCAAAGGGGAATGACACGACTCTTCGGCTTGAGGGACTCTGCTGTGGAGGTAAACAGCCGTGTTGATAAATGGTCTCTCTGCAAATTCATATATCAAGAAAACTTAAGTCATTTTTTAACTGTACTTTGGCTGAAAGCAGGATTACTTGTTTTCTACAATTTTCTCCATTCCTCTTTTTTTCTTTTATTTTTTCTTTTAAAATTCTGCTGGCTTTGCTTTTTATAGTATTGGGGGACAAAGTGAAAAGTATGGAGAAGAGTAAACCCCTTCATGGTGGAGATGACTAGAGGGTTGCTGTCAGGTTCTTAATGGGACCTGATTCCCTAAACTGTCTCCAGGGCTGCTTGCCTATCAGGGCCCAGCTCAGCACAAGGGAAACTTTCCCAAGCATGTTCCAAAGTGTTGCTTTACTCCTGGAGCAATAGTTAACAGCTTGCTAAGCAGTGAGAATAAGCAGACCTAAATAAGAAGTAACTGTTGTTGGTTTGGGAAGTTTTAAATGTATGGATGATGGAGCCATACTATAAAGGCCTGTCATACCAGTGGTATGAATGAATATCTCTGTATGTTAGTTCTCCCATTGTTTATGGGAGAGAAACACTTTACTACGTAAAAGAATCACCAGTAAGACAGTAAAAAATAAAGCTTTAAAAATCAGCTCCTGTCCAACTCTGACCATTAGAAGACATAACCATCATATTATATGTCTTGTGAAATTTCTGCAGAGATAAGCTTCTGTTGATCTCCAAAATGGAAGGGTCTTAGGGAATTTGAGGTGTCTCAGGACAAAGTTTGACCAATATGTACATATATGCCTGACATACAAAAAGCATGCTGATCCCGGAGTTCCATTACATAATTTTCTATTATTTCTAATGCAGTTCATGTATCAAAAAAACCCCACACAAATAAAAAATAGGGCAGGAAGAGGGAAAAGCTGTTTCTTTCATTTTTAATAAAGCAGTTCCTCTATCATGAATTGTGCCATCCCAACTACAAGGGTTGCACCTTAATAACTGTGTTTAAGTAACTGAGAGACATCTATGGGAGTTTATGCCTTCTCTCTAGAATCCAAATCTCCCTTCTACTTTGAGTGCAGGTGAAGCAAAATTGCAGATGAGGCAAGAGAGGGCATAAGCATTTTCAGTGAACCCTTAATGACTTCATTAGGAAAGTTGCAGTCAACTACCACCTACTGCTAAAAGACTTTATCCAGCTAATGCTGCAGTGCAATAGATTAGATCCCTTGCAACAAAGCATTGATCTCCATTTCAAGCAGTGGCTTAAACAGGCCAAAGTTGCATTATATCTAAGCTGGAAAGGCAGGCACTAAACTGAGGTCATCTTCCCCAATTTGATGAGCTGGAATTACCACAACCCCACAATTCTCAACCAGAATGTTGTAGTCCCAAAATATTTATTGAAGGGTGCTGTGGCTCTCTATTTCCAAGCTTATTTTTACTGTCCTACAGAAATAATTTTTCATATAATCTAGAGAAAAAGTTTCAATCACGTTCAGGATGACTTTTCTTCAATATTCAGAATAACCTTTACTCCTCTTTTTTGTGGTTAAACACTATGTTTTCTACATTCTGTTCCTAGGGCTTCTGAAGTTGAAAATTGATTGAAGTTCAGTAGAACTAAATGACTGAGAATCTCCATAGACATGTAATCTTCCTAAAACAATCAGATGACCAATTACTTGTGGTCAACTTCCTAATAAAGTAGTAAGTGCCAAAGCTCAATTCTAGTGAATTCACCTCTCTAGTTTGCCTGTCAGAAATAAACTGAGACAGTGTTGGCTCCATACTTTTTATGTTAATAATGTCAAACTGGAGCGGGAAATTAGTGCATAAAGTGTCTCTGAGGTAAACCACATTTCTGCTCACTTTTTAAAAGCTTTGGAATTCTCAAAAACAGAAGATTACACTCTACCTTTATGATCCACTCTCCTCCTGTAATGCTACCATATCTGAGAAGGATTCCTATAACCTACCAGCAGATCGGACTGAAAAGAATTGTCTGTTCCCAAGTTTGCACAATGCCTAGAAAGTTGTTTTAAAAGACACATTGTTATTTCAAAACCTTGAGAATCAAGATTATTTTGAAGCCTCATGACTTGCCCAGAAGATCTGCCATTAGTTCCTGACCATCTGCTTTGGAGGTCACCTTCCCAATTCTTGTGATATAGGGAGGAGGGCCCACAAATTAATGTGTCTCAGAATTTTCTGTAACATCAAGCACTTCACCGACAGATACTGCAGGTTTCCTTCAGAAAATGGATGAGGGAATTCCCCTAAAAGTCAGAAGTTAGGGGACAAGAAAGATACAATCATTTTTAAAAATAACAATAATAATGTTGGGGGAAGCTGGTTCTAAGAGTGCTAAGCTGGGTATGTCAGAGTGAGAAGAATTTCAAAGTGGATTTTTGTATCTCGGGAAGCTGCGATCAGAGAGCAGGTGAAGGAGTGGAATTTGCCTGTGCAAATCAGTTGCTGCTTGTAAAGTGAAGTAGCAGCTCCAGTTCTGACAGTTTGTTCTTAATGCATCATTTGAGCTGTTGACTCTATGACATGTATTCATTGCAGCTCAGGCTCCTCTAATCAACCCTTGCAGGAAGCAAAGTAATTTTCCTTTCCCCTCGCTCTTTTCATAGTATGAGGAAAGGAGGAGTTAAGGGGGGGGGGGAGTACTATAGGTATTTAACTTAAATTCATGTGTAAAAGTAATTGACATCTCCCAATGAAATAATGTGGTATTTTATTTATTCAAGCATAAATCTAAATCAGGAAATGTACAATAGACATATGTGCTAAATTAAAATTCTTAATTCCCATTTTATATGACCACATTATCTGAAAATTTTAGAGATCTTATTCATTGTATCGAAATGGTATGGGGAAAAATAGCAGTAAAATGTACAGAAAACCAATATTGTGAAATAGTAAATATCTGGACTAGAAAGGGCCTGGAGTGAAATATTGGATAAACTCTCAAGGTTGGCTGGTGGTATTTGGTGAAATGTGTGCTGCATCACCATACTAAGCAACTTGGAGAAGAAAGGCCCAGTACAAGCCATCTAACTTCCAAAGGCAGGAGCAGCTGATGGTAATCTTCAAAATAACTTGAAAATGTAGCAGCTATATTTGTTATTCACTTCGCTTCAGTTTATGCAGAAGGTTTCTACAACACATGTGGTTAAGTTTGGCTTGGTCAATGTTGGTTTCGGCCATACCAGAAGGCTGAGGATAATGAAAGAACCAGACTATTAAATGTCAAAGGTAAGATTCAACTTACGCCAAGTGAGTTACGCAAATCTTGGAAGTGCCAGGTGGATTGTCACTTTTCATGCGTCAGGAGATCCGGGTGGCAGTAGGGTGTTAATGCTTTATAATTTATGGGCCTGGTCAAGCGTTCTTTTTTCCCCCTTTCTTTTTCCTACCGATGCATTGCCCAGAAGTGTTTTGTATTTTTTATAGGAAGCCACGTTACTCTGTCTCTTGACTTAAATTAGGAACACAAAATTCACATTAATCATTGGTGGTGGAAGGAAAAAAAACCTACCTTCCAACACTTCACTGTCAATTATTTCTTGGCATAGGCCTCTCCTTGCCTCCCCTTCACACACACACACACACACCCATTGCCACCCCCGTTAAATGGGCATGAAGAAGGAAACTTGCCTTGGATAAATTGGGTTTCTGCTCCTTCATGAGATGTTTTGGACCCCTTTTCTTCCAGAATAGCTACCAGGCACAGGAATTGATATGACGCTAGGCATTTCTTTTTTAAAAAAAAATCTCCCTAGGTTGTCAGCCTGAGATTTATATTGTCTTATTTCAAAAGAGGGGGATAATAATAGGGCTTTGATGTTCGTAGCTGTTGGTTTGGTGGGGTTTTTTAAAAAAAACTTTTGGGTAAGCAAAAGGCTGAAACTTAGACAAGAAATGATATGAAGAATGAAACTAGATTGAAATAAAGGCTGAACTTGTACTTGAAAGGCCATTGTGCTGGAGTCCAAAAGGTCAGTGCTGATACCATCTTGCAGTTGAAGTTAAGAGAAGAAATGGACTTGAGCAAAAATAAAACCCCTCCTCTAAACTTGGGTGGAGGGTTTTAGCATTTTTTAAACCAGTGGACACCATAGCTGATTTCAGATGCCATGGACCAAAAAAAAAAGTTTTAAAAGGTCAAAAAGCTAAACTTGGTTCAAATGGTCAAAATCCTATGAGGCTTTATGTAAGATCTTAGATCTTATGAGGTTCTATCCATTGTTTACCTGTTTCTTTGTCACATCTTAATGAGGATGATAATAGCATTTTTCATCAGATAGCATGTTAATCTATGTTTTTTTTTAAAGAATTACCTCACTAGATCAGTGTAATATCTAATAATATGCTTTCAATATTGGCCAAGAAAAAGGAGAAGGAAGGTCAGTTCACTTCTGACTTAATTAAAATAAATAGATTAAGGTAAACTGCTCTGTTTACCTTAATCTATGGTGGAGGTTATGCATTTGCTAAGTCCCTGCACTAAATTTCCCATAGCATTTATAAATCCATCTGGAGTAGAAAGGAGCAAATAGGAAAGCCAAATATCTTTTAACAGTGGCAGTAACTATGTTCAGTATATAAGAAAATGTACCTGCTTATTTAATAAGCAGGTACATTTTTTCACACCCCAACCGTATTTTCATGTTGCCTTGAGCCATTGATTGGATCTTGATAGTTGGGAATTTGATGGCAATTTTTCCTCTTACAAAAGAAGAGCTTTGGACAAATGGGCCCATCTGATTCAGTATATTCTGCACTGCTTTCCAAAAATTCAGAGTCAAATCAAAAACCCTGAAGGTTAAGCCTGGGGTTTTCTGTCTAGAGTAGTATTTCCAACACACATTTGCTCACTGAAGGATGTTTGTGAGGGACAAGGAAGAAGGTGTTTTTCTTTCTGGCCTCTGCTTTAAAAATAGATCTTGCACAGTCTCGTTATGAAATTCATTCAGAGCTAGATTTCATCTTTAGCCAATACCTGAAAACCTAATATTTTTAACTAATTCCCAATAAATGAGCTAGGGACAGGGAATCTTTTTTTTCCCCTTTCCCCCATTTTTTGATAGGGCCTGATGTCAAAAATGTTCTTCATCAATTAAGAGAAGAACTGTGACACATGTTTATGCACTTTCCCACATAGGCACATAGACTTAGACACTTGCTTGGCTGCCACAGGCTAATTGCACCCTCTTGTGTTTATTTTACAGTTCCCCAGAGACAAATGCTTTGCTAACTCCTGCTGCTATTGCTTACAAAGAATGTCTTTAAAAATTGGCTGGCTTCTTTTTTGGAACTCTTTCTTGGCTGATGTTCCAAACTTTTCCTGTCCTGGTCTCTTAATATCTAGATGTAAACATATTGGATTCATTGCAGGGAAGGAAAAAAAATCACAGTCTTGCATTCTTTATTTCTCTTCATAGGCAGAGAAAACATATTTTTCTCGTTTCTTTTAAATTGTGGCATGCTTCTTTGTTCCTATAAAAAGTGGCTGTATGGGGTCCAAAAAAATTATGCATATCTTAAGGCACGATCCGTGTTAATTTCAGAGGACCTTATTTCTAAATCAGCACATTGTGTAGAAACAGGTAGTTAAATTTCACTTATTACATATGCAATTGATGGACACTCGGTGATAACACACCAGTGCAGCTCATGAATGGACAAACAAAATAGAAAATTGGCAATATTAAATGATTTACAAGTGAGCTACTGGCCCTTTGTGTATGAGTTTTTCCAGCCATTGTGTTAATGTTGGGATATTATAATATGCACATGGATATTCCATATTCAGGGGTCAAGCAGTTTGTAACCACAAAGTTGCTGTTAGGTTCAATAAAACAATGGTTCTGTCTAGTCCAATATTACCTATTATTGCCATATGTCTTGTACATTAATTGCGGTCTGCCAGGAACAAGGCCATGGAAGTGAGTGAAGCCCCCCCTCCGCGCATGTGCGGGATCTAGGCAGCATGTGAAACTCACTCCCCCCTCCAGTCCACAAAAAAAACACTCTCCACAGAACCAGTCCCTGGTGCCCAAAAGGTTGGGGCCTGCTATTGTACAATCTCTCTCTCTCACACACATACACTTTTTTTTTTAACAGTTAAAAAGACTTGTAATTGGATGTGGCATACATCAGTTTTTAGCCTGATTATTTGATATTCCAGCTACTAAAATTTGGTTCCCTTTACGTATCATTTTTGAAAGTAAAATGGAAACTATTACAGATGGGTGCAGAAAGTTGTTTTGGTTCAGAGGGGAAAAAAGGTGGAGGCAAGGTTTGCCGATTGTCAGTCCTTTCATACAAAATAGTGTAGTTGAGAAGCTGCTTTGGTAGCAAAGATCAGGAAAGGAGAGAGTTCACATAGAGCCTGAAAGGAAGAGGGTAGGGAGTTTGAAGCTGTTGATGAGAAAGGCAGAGAGGAGAAGAAAGCTCATTTGCAGTGCAGCCATTCAAAAAGATCATCCCAAAGGTTAGTGTGTGGCTTGCATCTAAAAATATACGCTGGTAGATGTAGGGGACAGCTGGGTGTGTCTATGTATTAATTTTAGACAAGATGTCTTTTTTTCCTCCTCTGCATGTTCCTGCAGAATTGCTGCTGTGAGGCCAAATATTTGCCCTTTGCTTTGGTGCTGTGCGTATTGTTTTGAGCATTTGAATTTGGGAGGGAGCATTACAAAAATAAATCATTCCAGGAATTAGAGACCTAAATCAAGGGACGCTAGCAAAAGATAATTGCCATAATGAATAATGATCAATAAATAGATTTTTATTTGAACTTCCTTATGCTCTTAACAGCAGTGGAACATTTCTCCAAAGTTTTGGACCATGGATAGATAAATTATCTGATCCAAAGAGGCACATATATAGTCAGGTGGCATATTGGCAGCCATACATACAAAGACAAAATATATTGCCAAATACTGCACACATTCTCTTCTGTTTCTTGGATGATGCAAATGATAAGGGATCAGGAACAAAGTGACATGGCTGGTTGGGTCAAATAAGACACAGCTTGACTGTGAATTTTCAGAATTGAATTTTCAAGAAGAACTTGCTGCTTGCTCATAAACATACGAGACACTTGTTGACTGTAGCAACACATGAGAAACACGGCCAAATGCATCATCCAAGACTAGTTAACACAGCCTGTGCCCTTCACATTGCTCTGCGGCAACTCAAATGCAGGCAAGGTATGTGTGCGTGTGCACATTCGTATGTGTGTACACATGCATCCATCCGCGCTTGCTTTTGATTGGTGAGATCTCTTTGCACCTCTTCCCCTCCTCAGTTTGTATGAGCAAAAACCTGGCTTGCCAGTTTTGGTGCGATCTCTGTGTTGGAGAGTAGCCGGAAAAGCCGATAAGGCTCCCGGGACAGAAAGCTCTGTGCTTATCTCGGTGGAGCACATGGGCTGCCGAGAGTGCATCCTTTTCCTGTGCTAGTATCAGGAGACGTAAACTGACCATCTCCCAAAAGCTAGGACTTCAAACAGGAGGCCATGCCGTCTACAGGGCAAGAACCTTCTCCTGCCCAACTTCAGAGACTGGGGAGGTGAAAGTGGGGCACTCCTTATTTAGGAAACGAGGAGGGGGGGATGTTTTGCATTTTGTTTTGGGTTTTGTGCATGAAAATTTCTGATAACAGCTGGGGAGGGCAGCTGAAAACCTCTGTAGTTCTATTTTATTTTAAACCACTATAGTTTCAGCATGTCAATAATGTCTTTGTTTAAAAGGAAGTTGAGCAGGGAAAGGCCCACTCTTCCCACTCTCCCTTCTCCACAGTATTCCCACTAAATTTGAGTACTAAATATCTCCTTGAGTAAAGAGAGTGGAACAACCCATGTAAAAGCCCCTCCAACTGGGGATGTTTATGGATATTCTCAATCATCCAGGTCATTATTGTTCCAAAGGTTCTTTTTCAAAAGGCAACTTCCTATGTTTTTCTTGGAAGACATTTCACTTCTCATCCAAGAAGCTTCTTTAGTTCTGACACAACTGAAGAAGCTTCTTGGATGAGAAGTGAAACACCTTCAAGGAAAAACAATGTCCAGTTGCCTTTTGAAAATACACCTCTGGGACCCAACTGGAGAGCCATTTGTTTGTTCCCACTCATAGCGTGGAGTGATAAAATGGGAAGAAACTGTTACAAGAGTGCTGGATTTGGGGTATTTTGTTCTGTTTTGTTTTCTGTGCCTTTGAGTCTGTGTTGACTCCTGGCGACTGCTTGGACCTGCAGTTTTCTTGGCAAGATTTTTCAGAAATGTTTACCCTTGTCTTCTTCCTCAGGCTAAGAGAGACTGGCTGGCCCAAGATTACCTAGCTGATTTTGTGCCAGCAAAATATCTGAAGCGATATTATGGTGAGCCAGTATTGCTTACATCAGGGGTGTCCAAACTTGGGAACTTTAAGACTTGTGGACTTCAACTCCCAGAATTCCCCAGCCAGCTGGCTGGGGAATTCTGGGAGTTGAAGTCCACAAGTCTTAAAGTTCCCAAGTTTGGACACCCCTGGCTTACATCCATAGCAAGTGCCCTCCAAGGTCATAGGAAGAGGTAGATTTTCATTTTAGTTCTGCAGAGAATTCTGGGAGTTGCTGTCCTAATATACGTAACTAGAAAGTGCCAGATCAGGTGAAACTGCTTTAGAATGACTTATAGCTGTTGGATTTAGCTCATCTTTCAGAATATTTGGTTACTTCTGCTATTCCATTACTTTGAGAGTCTGGAAAAAGGAATAGAAAAGAAACAGCTTTCAAACCAATACTCACTTAGGAGTTGAATGATTTCAGAGTTGGAGAACGACTCTAGTTACATGATATCGATAAAGAACTGGCAAAGTTTGTTTTCAGGCATCTTTAGACACCTTTTGCCAACCTGATGCGTTGCATTGTTCTAATGGAAGGAGAAACATATATTTTGCCTAACTAACACATTCAGTGTTGCTGGTCTTTCATTGTATGGCCAGAGGTTAATACTTAGAGTTGCAAATTGTCATTCTCCTGCTGAATTCTTAGTTGCTTTCTTTTTGCAGCCAGTCCAGAAAACCTGTTTGGTGTAGTTGTTAAGATGCCAGCCTAGAAACCAGGAGTCTGTGAGATGTAGTTCCACCTGAGCGATGAAAGATGGCTGGGTGACTTTGGGACCGTGACTCTTTCTTAGCCCAACCCACCTCACAGGGTTGTTAGGTGGAAAATAAGAGGAGGAAAGAGTATTATGTTCCCTGCTTTGTGCAATTTATAAAGTAACAAAGATAGGATTTTTTAAAACAAAAACCTAATAAATATACCCTATAATCTGAGAGTGGCAAGTCAGCTAGATGTTAATATACTACAAAATAGCATTCTTTAGGTTGCTTAGTTATTTATAAAACTTATTAACTTCCCATTTCTCTTCCAGAGGGACCCTTAGTGATGTACAATTTAATCAATGTAATAAAACATTAAAATGAATAATTTAAGATTAAAAATTTAAAACATTATAAAACTCCAGGAGGTGGAAAGATCCAAGATGGGGAGACTAAGAGTTGTTAATCCAGGCAGCAGGGGTTCTCATGAGGCCAGACATCCCCATGGCTGTGTGGTCCCCTGTCTCCTCCGCACAAGGCTACACAGCCAAGTTTTGACCTCTTTGCAGAAGGCTTAGCGATTGGGCCCTTTCCTCACCTTTGTGGGTAAGATGTTACTCATAGCAAGGGCAGAGGCAGAAAAAGCCCTCTTCCTTGACCCCGCCTGTCAGAATTGTCTGACTGATGGGTTCTGTAGCATGCCTTCCCTCTGTGAATGTGTGGGATGGGCTGATGTGATATTATGGCATTTGGAAGTCTATCCAAATCTGCCAATAGTTGCTTTATGTCACCTACAGTTTAATACAATGGGCCTTCCTTCGTGTCCATCTTGTGATGGAACATCCTTTTCCATTGAGCAAATTTTAGCCTGTTTTCTATGTAAGCCTCTTCCAGTGATCCCTACTTGATTGGGAGGATTGCATTGTACCTCATAATCCTTCATCCTACAAAAAGAACTGCTAGAACAGGTTCTGAGGTAATCCACTGTTACTATGTGCTATCTTATTATTCAGCCATTCCTCACCTGATGTGTGCGGCACACCAGCTGTGTGGCCCCATCATCACACTTCTCAGGAATTTCAGTAGTTGAAATTCACATATGTGGAAGGGCCCAAATGAAACCGTTTAGTTAAGTTTTCTAAAACTTGTATAGCTGTCCTAACAAATGGCTGGATTCCAGTCAGATTATTTATGTATATGCAGTGGCACTCCAGGGTCACCATCAGATAAACGGGAGATTTTCTCCCATCCAAATTTCTCTGATAAGAGAAAAGAGCAAATTAGTTAAATGTGGGATAGCTCTCCCAACAGTGCACAGGGGAAGACACAGTAAAACTTGTGTTTGTCTCTCTTTATTTATCTTTGGTCCCACTGTTGATGGCACATCACTTAAAATTATTCAAGTTAGTCCTGCAGGGCAGAGTCCCAAACTTTTATGGAAATGACACTGGCCTTCCAGAGATCAGTATCCCAAAGGAATTGGATGTCCCAAGATGCTTTCTGCATTGAATAAACAAGAGTCTGCTTGATTTAGGATTACAGCTGACTCCATTCCCAAGCCATGCCTTAGGGCAAGTGCCACCAGGAGATGCAATTTCCTTTTGGCAAGGGATGCCTGTAATATTTTTTTTTAATTTTTTTGCTTCTTCTCTCCCTTTGGAGCTAACATCTGTGTGAAAAATGTTGCCATTTAAAGTTGTAACATGTATAGGTCTCTAGATCATGTAGCAAAATTAATTGGAGATGCAGGGGATTTTTCTTGCAGATGCAAACCTTGAGCTTTTCCTAGGTCCTAGTTTTCCTTCTGAGGGAACATTCATACATGGGGCAATCTGAAAACGTTATAAGAAGCTTATTGGATGCGTTACAAACATCAGTGGAAATGAGGGAGCCATAAGTTGTCTTGAGCACCATAGTTGTTTTTAAGACTTCTTGTTTTAAATCGTATGTCTGAATGCACAACTCCTGCTCAAAGAGCAGGTGGCAGTTATGACTAAGAGGATCTCTCCACAACTTCATGTGGTGCACCAGTTGCGTCATTTTCTGGATCCTGAGGCCCAGTGCATAATCACTCATGCCCTAGTCCTGTCTTGACTGGGTTACTGAACATGCTCTACATGGAGCTACCCTTGAAGAGTATTCAGAAACTGCAGAAGTGCCCCTCCCTTTTGGCACTCAGGTAGAGTATTAAAGTCTGGCTTTGCCATTTCAGCTTGGGACCCTGGGGAATTGGGATGGGGGGGGTCATTGACCGTTGGAGCTGGCTAATGGGATAAGAAGATCCCATCCCATCTAACTCTTGATTTCTTTAGATGTGCTTTTAATATAGATTTTAATATAGATTGTCCTCGACTTACAACAGTTCATTTAGTGGCCATTCATTTACAGCAGCATTGAAAAAAGTGTCTCATGACCGATTTTCACTCTTACAACCGTTACAGCATCCATGGTCACATGATTCAAATTCAGACTGTGGACGACTGGCTCAGTATCCCAAGGTCGAGCCCTTTTGTGACCACCTGACAAGCAAAGTCAATGGGGAAGCCAGATTCATTTAATAAGCATATTATTAACAACTGCGGTAATTCACTTAACAGCTGTGGCAAGAAATGTCGTAAAATGGGGCAAAACTCAATATTTGCCTTGCTTAGCAACAGAAATGTTTGGCTAAATTGTGGTTGTGTTGAGGCTGCCCCGAGTCCCTTTGTGGAGAGGGAGCGGCCTATAAATTGAATTAATAATAATAATAATAATAATAATAATAATAATAATAATAATAATAATAATAATAATAATAATAATAATAATAATAATAATAATAACTAAGTGTAATATTTTAAAGTCTAGTCATTTTAATCGATTAATATTTTAATTGTTTTTCACTTGTTTTTATAAATTATAAGCCGTCCACAGTCACCTTGTGGGGAGATGCGTGACATAAAATTAACAACAACAACAATAATCATCTAATCCAATCTGAACATCTGGCTGACTATGCAACAAATCAGATAAATTAATGAGTGTATATACATACACATGCATTCACACAATTTAGCATCTTGTATGTCCCATTATTCTGTGCTTTGTAATTTATTTTATTAATTTTTTATGCCAAATAGTTGATTTGTTAACAACAAATTAACAAAGGGTGACACTCCTGGCATTCTGCTGGGCAGGTCTTCTGCTTATTGTAGACTTAACTTGTTGGCCATGTTGCCTCTGTATTTTAGATTCTCTAAAAAGATGTATGCAATGGTGCTCCCTAAACCTTTTGCAATCAAAACTAAATGTTCCTCATGTTGAAGCCTCCTTTGAAACAACGCAGGGAGCTTAACTTATTCCATTACGCTGTGCTTCATTGAATTGTCCTGGTTGCCATGATTGGTTGCCAAAGGGGAAACGGAATAACAAATCACGTAATTATGATGTCAGATCTCAGGATAGGCGGTCAAGGGAATGAATATAAAGGAGAAAATCTATAAAATGGAGTTATTTTCCTTCTTCTTTTGCCTTTAATGTTAGAACCTGAAGTTGTTCAATGAATCTGTTGCAGGAGATTCAGGACAGACAAAAAGAAGGGCATCTTCACCCAGTACATAAAGTATGTGATTTAAGGAATTTGTTGATGCAGGATGCCTTTCAGTTGGAGACAAAGGGGGTTAAGGGAGAAAAACATGGTGGAGATAAAGGTTGTTCCCATTCATTAGTCTGATGAATGGATGTGATTTCTAGGTTGAGAAACCATTATTGCAGGAAAGAACTCTTTGCCTTCCCATCCTGCTTTTCCACTTCCTTTTATCAGTTGGTCGGTCACATTGCAAAGCAGAGTTGGACTGGATGGGTGGCTTTTTTTAAGGAGGAAAAATAAGCTTTTCCAGAATTGCCATTGAGGTGTGGCTACTACTTGTAGCTCCACATATTTTTTTCTTCTTCAATAACTAGAGAGAGAAATTGTAAAATCTGCGTGCGTTGGATTTCATTTTAGCTATTTGGGACTGGTTTGTAGTTCCCGATTTACTCCTGAACAAATTGGGACTAACCCTGCATTTATAGGTAAGCTATTGGTTACATGGGATTTCTCATAAGCTTGGCCTCTTTTCCTTCATTGTCTGCAAAGCAGGAACTACCTGTTTTCTGTTGCTAACCTGGAGTCGGATTGATTGGGCTACGTGACATTAATTACACCCTTTCCCACCTACAAACTTGCGGTGTTAATTCTGCAGTGAACTTTTTTTTTAAAAAAAAATTGTCGTACAAGTTGGGGGGGAAAAGTAGAAAAGTAACAATTCATTCCCCCCCATCGCTAAATTATATTTTTATTTCCTTATCCCAACCCTTGCACATATCAAATGAAAATTCCTGTAAGTGCCAGTTATTCCCAATTTCAAAAGCAGCATCGTTTCCTCATCTCTGAGAAGCCCAGCCTTTTCACTTGTTGACACAGCTTCCTCCTATAATCTCTGCTGGAATCCTTTTCCGTCTTCAGGGTTTTTCCAAGCTCATACTGACATCATTTTTTCCAAGCCATTTTATCTTGACAATCTACTTGTGTACTCTACTCTCAACCCACAATCCATGGCTATCCTAACACGGATTATCATGGCATTTCCCTCCCTAATTTTATTCATTTCACCTTATTTTAATAGGATTTTGTTCTTTTTCCCATCTACAACATTGTTTAATTAGTCTCAGCTTCCGAGGCTCAGGAAATACCATTTCTTGCTTATTTCTTTCTCTGCTTGGACTTCTCTTAAAGTGTGGGTTTTCCCCCAAAACCCCACACTTTGTGTAAATTTGTATTGTGGGATATCATACTTATAACTGGATGTGAATTTTTAAAAAATCTTCAGTTTTGAAATCTGTTCTGCCATCTACTGCATCAAATGGAGTAGATGAAGTATCCACATATTGACAGTTGTTTAAAAGTGCTCATGTCATCTTTAATTCCTCTTAATATAGGGAGTCCTTGACTTACAACAGTTCATTTAGTGACCATTTGAAGTTATAACAATACTGGAAAACTTGACAGGACAGTTGTCCAGATTATGACAGTTAAAGCATTCCCCCGTGGTCACTTGATCAAAATTCAGACACTTGGTAACTGATTCATATTTATGACAGTTTCAGGGTCTCAGGGTCATGTGATCTCTTTTTGCACCCTTCTGACAAGCATAGTCAATGGGGAAGCCTGGTTCACTTAACAAGCATGTTAATAGTTTAACAACAGCAGTGATTCACTTAACTTAGACAAAAATGTCATAAAATTGGAAAAATTCACTTAACAATTTTCTTGCTTAGCAACAGAAATTTTGGACTGAATTGTAGTCGGAAGTTGGACTACCTGTATAGGAGATGTGCAATTCAAATTTTCATCTAATATAGGGACCATATAAATGCTTAATTTTCATAGGATTGTGTTCATTATAATTTACTATTTGTATTGAGAAAGTTTAGTTTGTATACACATATGCAAATATTCAGAGAAATATTGGAAACTTTAAAAATAACATAAAATCCCCTCCAAAAAAATATTGTAATACCAGTTCAACAATCATAGTGAATGCATTTCCCTATTACTTAAATGAAAGGGAAACCAGTATATGTAAAATGCATCAAGTTCTATTTGGTTGTATACAATACAATACAATGCAATACAATACCAGAGTTGGAAGGGACCTGGGAGGTCTTCTAGTCCAACCCCCTGCCTAGGCAGAAAACCCTATACCATTTCAGCCAGATGTCTATCCAACATCTTCTTAAAGACTTCTAGTGTTGGGGCATTCACAACTCATTGCTTCTTGTTCTACCCTCAGGTGCCTTGGAGAATAGTTTGACTCCCTCTTCTTTGTGGCAACCCCTGAGATATTGGAACACTGCTATCATGTCTCCCCATGTCCTTCTTTTCATTAAACTAAACATACCCAGTTCCTGCAACCGTTCTTCATATGTTTTAGTATCCAGTCCCCTAATCATCTTTGTTGCTCTTCTCTGCACTCTTTCTAGAGTCTCCACATCTTTTCTACATCATGGCGACCAAAACTGAATGCAGTATTCCAAGTGTGGCCTTACCAAGGCATTATAAAGTGGTATTAACACTTCACGTGATCTTGATTCTATCCCTCTTATTGATGCAGCCTAGAACTGTGTTGGCTTTTTTGGCAGCTGCTGCACACTGCTGACTCATATTTAAATGGTTGTCCACTAGGACTCTAAGATCCCTTTCACAGTTACTACTGTTGAGCAAGGTACCACCTATTCTGTACCTGTGCATTTCATTTTTCTTGCCTAAATGTAGAACCTTACTCTTTTCACCATTGAATTTTATTTTATTAGATAGTGCCCAATGTTCAAGTTTGTCAAGATCCTTCTGTATCTTAAGCCTGGAGTGTTGGCTATTCCTGCCAGCTTGGTGTCATCTGCAAATTTGATGAGTTCCCCATTTATTCCCTCATCCAAACCATTGATGAAGATGTTTTAATACCATAGTTTATCATACTGATTTCTTAAGATAGGAAAGCAGCTGTTTTTTAATATAATTGAATGGTTAATGTTTAAAAGCATTTCAACTGCAAATTTCATATTTCAAAATAAACTATTTGACACTATCAAGAAGTAACTTTACAAATTAATGAAGTTATGCACCCAATAGTAGGCTCATACAGGAGTATCCTATGTATTTTGTCTAAAATCAAATATATCTACATTGCTCATTGATTATTTAAAATATTTGATTTATAGACTTTTTGTATATCTACAAAGCTGATACTAAAAACCTATAGTGACTTTCTTTAGCATCCACATAAAAGGAAGCTGTTGTAAAAAGTGATCACTATTTTTCATCAGGAACCTGAGTCTCTTCATCTTTTCACATATTCTCTGAAACAGTTCTCCATACCTCCATGCAAATATATCATTTCATTGTCAGTTACAACTTTTATGAACCCACTTGGTCATTCCAGATTTAACAGATGCCCCCTTCTTGTAACTGCCTTCTTTTCAGAATCTAGCATATTGTATGTCTTAAGAGAGCATTTAGGATTTCTTCTTCCCCTTTGGGCACCAAAATAACAGGACTGGAGATACCATCTCTGAGCTGCTGCCTCTGAGTGGCAACCAGGCAAAAGAGGCCCCAGATTTTAATGATCTGGTGTCAAGAATGAACACTGAAGCCATAGCAAGGTTTGAGGATAGAAGAGGGACATCTGAATGAATAGAGGGCCACTCCTCCTTTTTGCTCACCTCTCGGTGGCAGCCTCCAATTACTACATTTTTCCTGATGTAAATAGCAGCTGATTTAATCTGACAGCACTGTTTAGATCACCATCATTGTTTTTCCCTGGTTTCTAGGGTTCCAAAGAGAAAGTTGGTCATGCGAAGCAGTTGGGAGTGTTCCTGGCACCTACCTTTTCCAAATGATTAACGGGTTCTCCATCAGTGTCCCCGAAATGCGGTGTGTGAGTTTGCTTTGGAGCTGACACTGCCTTTACCTGTCTCCATGCCCTGCTAACTTTGTGTGCAGTGGCCCGTGGTTATTAAAATTCCTGTCCGTACAGGAGTGGTTGAGCTTGCGTTCTTGTCTTTAGGCATCATGGGTTTCTCTGAACTTCTCCATTTTAGGCAACAGTCAGTCCAGTACATGTGCCTGATTGCTGACTTAGAACTGATTTAATATTTTGTGCTTCTAGCTTAATATTCTTGTCTCTGTACCTTTCACCTATGCTCAATTATGATGGTATTCACAAAGCTATTTTTTAATGTTTTAATACTTGAAATGCTAAAGGTTGTTTTACCTAGTTGAAGCAAACTTTGGTGACAGCCTTGATGGATTTTTTCCTATATAATATAATGAAAAAAAGAAAGCAAGGAGTAAATATTTCTGTGCCTGCTTGCACACCTATGTTTTATCCAAAAGATAAACCCCAGATTGTTGTTTATTCTTTGCATAAATATATTATAGAAGGACAGAAATCAAGGAGGCTTACTTCCGCAAATATCACCCATATTTTTGATCAAAAAGTTAACATTTCTTGATTTCAAGAGCAGTCCAAACAAATAATTCCTTCTTGCTGAAACTAGGGAGTACTTAACTTTGGTTGTGTCATGGCTAACAACTTTTAAAAGACATCTTGTTTCAAGTTCACAAGAAAAAAAAAACGACAGCAAAACCAAGTATTGGAAGATATTTTTTTCTTTTTTTCTTCTTTTAAAAAGTTTTTCTTTGTCACAGGAGAAAGAATGAGGAAGTAGCTAGGCAAAACTTTCTGATTTGAAGGAGCCACAATAGGAAAAACCTTGCTCTGTTACTAGCCAATTTTTTTTTCTCTGAGACAATTGAGATCTCTCCTTTCTGTTGCATGGTGAATGGAGATGTAGAAAGTGGCATAAGTGAGCTTTAACTTCCAAATAATCTTCATTTTGGCATAATTAGGCCTGCCATAGAAAAGAAAGGCAGAAAAACATCTGCTTGCAGATATGTACCTATTTTGTTTTGTTTTGAATTTTAGGGGAAAGGGTGATGTTATATGGTATTTATGACATGCAGTAGGAATTCACAGCATCCTAACCCTGAACCCAGCTGAACCTTAAGATTGAACAAGGCATCATAAGATGAGATCTTTGATGCCAAGAATATTCACGTTACCTCAGTAATCAGTCTCTGGTTGCATTTTCTCACTCATTGTTGTAAATTAGGATATGTAATTCTAGTATGAAGTAATACATCAGGGCAATTGTAGGTTGTTGGGGGAAACCGTGTGATTCCATTTGCCAGTGAAATGAGACCACATGATAACCAGGGCAGAGAAAACACGTCTTCCTCTAATATACACAGAATGATCTCTCACATTGTGAGAGATGTGGGAGAGATTCCTTCATTTTGCAGAATGGCTGAAGAAGCACGTCCTTCATTCATGCATAATTACCTATCACTCTCTTCAGGGTAATAGGAGACAATAATACAGGATATCCAAATATTTGAAGTAAAATGTTTTCAAGCCTATGTCATACTGGGAACTCCATATAACGTACATGAAATCAAGTATTTCCTCTGTTGGATGTGATTTATATATCACATTCTGAAGTTCATCCTAATTTTGGATTATTTAAAATTCACATCTTATAGCACATCGTAATGTGCCCTTCAGGTACACCGCTGGCAGCTTTCAAATGTGTTTAACTGTGATCCAGCTAAGGGAGACTGTGGACATCTGCCTAATCAGGAGTTGCATCAAAAGGCAACTTCCTGATGGATATGCACTCCAAGGACCAAGTTCTGTGGAACAAAAATAATGTTGCTCTTGAAATTCCATTAGTGATTCTTGGGGTACTTAAAAATCTCTGAGTAAATTCTGCTTAAGAATTTTTAAGTGATTTGCAGTGTTGAGTATTCCAGCTCTTGAGTTGGTCTGTCTTTACAGGATTGCTATGTTTATTTTTACTGAGTTTGCTCTGTGAAATAAAAGTCTATCTCATTCCTATTGGGTGTGTAACTTGTTGCTTAAAAACACACTGGGTCTTCAACAAACCCCTGAGATTTTGCCTTCACAAATAAACAGCAAAATTAGAACCTTTGACAATTCCTTTCTGTAGACATGTGTGTCTTTTGGACTTCATCTGATTTGACATGTGCTAAATTTAGCTAAGGAAGACTTATTTCAGGAAATAAAGCAGGATTGGGCTAAGATACATGCATTCCATCTTAAAACATAGGATGAAGTTGTGTTGGATCTTCTGAAAACCCTATCTGATCCAGTATCAGACAGTTTATAAAAAAAAAATTAAACACTTAATTCAGTTTACTCCTCTGACCTTCTCTTTTTTCATTCTCAGGTTGATGCTGCTAGCACAGACTTTCTAGCGGAAGATTCAAAAGAAGTGATTGTGCCATCTGACCAAATAGATGGGAGCAATACTGTAACCAGCACTCTTACCGTGCAGGAATATTTTGCCAAGTGTATGAAAAAACTGAAGAAAACTCAACATTGCACCAAAGTAGAGCCAGGTAATTCTCCTCCAGCGATGGTTGAGAAGTTGGAGTGTTTGGAATCCCAGACAAAGAAGAAGAAGAAAAGACACAAACATGCACAGGATGAGGCTGGAGAACCAACGATTATCTGCACTGGGATACTAGATTCAAGCAGAGATAAAGTGGACACCCAGAAAAAGAAAAAGAGAAAGAAATCTAAACATCTGGACACCAGTAATGATCTTATTTATGATGAATCTCAAATTGGTAATCAAAAGGCAAGACAATGTTCCTTTGAAACTTCTAAGGAAGAGAATAATGATTTAGGAGAGCAAAAATCAAAGAGAAGGAAAAAGAGCAAAAAAAGTAGACTGGAATGTAACTGAAGATGTTGAATGCATAAAGCTGAAGAAGAAATGGTCCAGTTAATACAAATCTGCATGTTTAACTTCATTGAAATAAACGTAGATTTCCAAATTTACCCAAATAAATAAGCAACATTTTATAAAACAGATGTGGTCCTTATTTGTTTTCTTATTTCATATTTAAAAGTCTGGCTACTTCATAAGCATGCAACATTAAAAAATACAGTAAAGGTAATAGAAAGATTATGTATGTCAAGAAGAGGAAATATTCAAATTAATTTTAAAAACCTATCCCATAAAAGATTTGCCATCCACCTTAACCAAGAAGTGGGTGAAAAGCCTGGTTTTTAACAATCAGTGGGGACCTTGCAGATATTTGTTGTGTTTTTCCCCTCTCATACCATTCCCACCTTTGGAAGATCAATTGCAAAAAAGGATTTGGAGGGGGGGAGGGTTGTTGGTGGATTGGTTGGTAAATCCTTCAGGAAATCCTGAATTTCTCATGATCTGCTCTAGGTGTTGCATTTCTATGAACTTGCATGTCAGTGACAAGCATCAATGGAGCTCCTAATCCTATGACAGATTTTTTGAGGAATGGAGAAGATGGAGTGGTTAATTCATGGTTTGCAATATCCATGTTCCTTGTTATCTTGACACCCTTAAAAAGAATATGGTATAGTTTGTTTATTTACATAATTTACATGGTTTCTCAGCTCAAATAATGTGACTTTGGGTGGTTAAAGAAAATTAAATCAGCAATACATGCAAGCATTTATGAATTTTTCCTGAAGAAATAGTGGATTGTTGCCTATTAATGCTTTTGATCTGAATTACTAACTCATTGTTGGCTATTTTATTCTATAGATTTCTTTTTCCTTTATGGTATTCCAAAGGATAAAATAAAGCTAGGAATAAAAGCCTTATTAAATGAAATGGATGAGTATACACAAAATGTAGATACACTATTTTTTCTTGCACTTTTCCTGCTTCAGTTGGTCTCTTTTTGGATCCCCAACATAAAAAAATACAAAACATAATAATATTAGCAAAAAGAGATTCAATACTAAATAGAAAATAAAAGTACCGGGCCAACAAAATAAATTCAGTATGAATAAGAGGGTAATAAACTTGGGAGATCATCTTTCGCGTGTCAGGTACAGTGCTTTATTCTGCTCTGATCTACGAATACTTCAGGGATGGGCTTCAAAAATTTTAGCAAGGAGTTCTCTGCCTGATTGGGTGGGGGTGGCCATGGTGGGCATGGCCTAGTCTGCCTCCTACACGGGGGGGGGGGATCTTTTTCCCCTCCCTGGGCTCCGGAGGCTTTCCTCGAGACTCCAGGAGGGTGAAAACGGCCTCCCCTGTTTCTCGCCCTCCCCAAGCCTACACCCTGCACTTATCTGCATCCAAAAGAGGCTGCGTGGGGACTCCTGGGAGGGGAGCGGCCAGCCAGGAGTGGGATTTGGAGGCTCTCCAAACTGCACAGAATCTTAGCCAGAGATCCTACCAAAACCCCAGCCACCCACCCCTGCTTCAGATCTTTTCTTTCCCCCAATTTAATCCCAAGATTATATGGTGTAGCTTTCTTTCAAAAATGTAAATTTATTAGATGTCCAGTCTTGTATAACGAAGGATCTTTCACATTTCTTAGAACAAAAATAATTTTTACAACTATGAGGGGAGAACTTACATAGCCGCCAAAAAAGTTCAAGCTCCCTGGACCAAAGTGTTTATCTTGGTTTGTTGTTTTGCTTCTTTTAGATTCTCCCTTTCTTAGACTGCTACATCAGCTAAGATTTTAAGCAAAAGCCATATAGTTTATATAGTACCTAATATAAACTTAAGAGCTATGCTTCTTAAAAGACTAGCAGATCGAGCCTTTCCCAGCAAAGTAACCCGAAACTGACTTGGACTACATTTTCTGCCTTTTTGTACCTTACCTGTGTGGCCGGGTGCCAGAAGCTTTTTTACACTTCATTACAATCATTGCTGTATCCAAACTAACAAAGTTTATTTCTCTGAAAGGAGATTAATACGACTGAGCAGAATGCTGTAGCTCTTAGTGAGTAAATTTTAATCTACTTAATAGGCAGCCAAGTAAAATTTATACAGAGTCATAAGAAATTCTCTTCATCTAACGTACCTCATAGTCTACTGGCACAATCGTTGAGCAGAATTAGTCTGAGGCCATCCTGGCAGAAGAATTAATCAGTGGAACAACTTGCCTTCAGAAGTTGTGGATGCTCCAACACGGGAGGATTTTAAGAAGAGATTGGGCAACAGTTTGAAATGATACAGGGTTGCCTCTAAAGTCCCTTCCAACTCTGGTATTGTGTTATTCATTTGCCTTAGCAGGTGGCAAAATCTGGCTAAACTTGATTCTTCTAGTGTTTCTTAAACATACTGTACATGGTATAACTTAAAGATACATGGATTTCAACTCTCAGAATTATCCAGATAGCATGAGGAATGAAGTCCACATATCTTCCAAACCATTTCCAAGGTTGAGAAGGTCTGGATGGTTCTTGGATGAGACACTCTTAAATGCCATGGGCTAGACCAGAGAGGACCAACAACCATTTTTATAACATGCCAAGACACCGACAGATGTTTCTGTGTAAGTCACTGGCACTCAAGCTGAAATCCAGGGTAACTATTATACCTTTCTTTCCAATTGTTTATTTAAAAAAATAAATAAATCATTGCACTTCGTTTCTTTAACTTCATGGTTGAAACTATCTCCCTCCCTCCTGCTATCTGTGTGTCTATATAGTACACTCCTCGTAAAGAGTATACAATCCTATGAACATTTACTTTACACACACACACACACACACACCATGTAATGTAATGTAATGTCCGAGTAAGGAAATATCAACGCTGTAAACATTGCAGCTTTTGTACTTATTGGTCACAGCAGAATCATCAACAAGGAAGAAGGGGGAAGCACCTGGCCTTACATTTAGGTTCAGCATAATTAAGCCTTTTAGGCTAAAAATCAGAGCTGGCCACTGGTCAAAGGAGTTTTAATTGATGGAAACAAACACTAATTTTAGTACCAAGCTCTCATCCTTTAATGGTCTTCAAAGAAGTTGAGGGAGCTGTTTATGTGACTGAATTGTCCAAAAGTTACTTCTAATTAAAGGAAATAGTTGTTTTCTAGATTTGATTTTTCTTGGTTATAACAGAGTCTTGAAGTTGCCAAAGTAAACAGTTAATGTCATCCTCAATCTTAGCATGCTCTATCAACCAGTTGGAGATTGCAGCCCTAACCATCATAAGCAGCCACACCGAATGGCAGACTTAAATGCCCAGTTTGGGAGCAAATTTAAAAATCAAAGTCCTATGCTGGACGTCTGTGATTGGCAACCAACTTCCAGGGAAGAGCAGAACCTGAATACAATAGCGTCCTCCTGTCCTGTGCTCGTTTCTCTCCCCAAAAAATCTAAACATAGAAGAGGGGAATGGAGAGGGAAGGTTGACCTCTGATTTGGAAGACAACATTAGTGAATCAAATACTGTACCTATCATCATAATCTATGACAATTTGATCCTACAGGATAAATGAGAATGGTAGGAAAAGCTTCTGGTAGGACAGTAGCAGTCAACACAACAGAAGGCAGCCTACATCCTTTGCCTGGAATCTATTAAGGAGACCAGAATTAGAAAGGACTGGACAAATAATATGAGCTGCATATGAATAATATATTTAACCTGATTATAAAATTAATCCATTTTGGGAGTTTGCAAGGACAGAATTATAAACTAACCAAACAATCTGGGCTTGCATAATATACTGCCAGTTGTCTTTTTTGTTCCTCGGATAACTCCAATAAACTGCTTCTTTATAAAGTTTTGTATAGAAATGTATTAATGATTTAATTACATTAATTGCACAACTTGGTCCACTTTGTAAAATCTCGTAAAATTATGTTTGTAAATCGTTTATGCTGCTTTATCTAAATCTGCAGTAGGATAACAAAAAGATACGGTGTACAAGAGTATAATTTCAATACAATACAATACAATACAATACAATACAATACAATACAATACAATACAATACAATACAATACAATACAATGCGATAGTAGAGTTGGAAGGGACCTTGGAGGTCTTCTAGTCCAACCCCCTGCCTAGGCAGGAAACCCTATACCGTTTCAGACAAATGGCTATCCAACATCTTCTTAAAGACTTCCAGTGTTGGGGCATTCACAACTTCTGGAGGCAAGCTGTTCCATTGATTAATTGTTCTAACTGTCAGGAAATTTCTCCTCAGTTCTAAGTTGCTTATCTCCTTGATTAGTTTCCACCCATTGCTTCTTGTTCTACCCTCAGGTGCCTTGGAGAATAGTTTGACTCCCTCTTCTTTGTGGCAACCCCTGAGATATTGGCAACCCCTGAGATATTCAAGATTAATAGAATATGTTTTAAAATGCAACTTAGATTTGATTCCTAGTGATAACCAGTATATTGTTTGGCAGCAATACTGAAGCAGTTTCCTTTGCCTCCTCCTGGAATTTTTTTTCAGCTTCCCCCATCTAATCCACTGTGAGGGAATTTCCTAGTTGTCTTCCATCCGAGTACTAACCAAGTCTGCCCCGTTTCGATTGGCCCTAATGATTTATATATTTATTTATTAAATTTATACACTGCCCATCTCACCCAAGTGACTCTGGGTGATTTATAACATCAGGAAAGTATTAATTCTGTGTGCCCAGAAAAACACACAAACCAGGAACATTTGGCAATTTGATTTTAAAATATCTCATTAATAGCAAAACCCCTCACCAACAAGGAATTGATGTGTTCATCTTGAATTTTACTGTAGTATTACAATAATTTGCTTCCATTTGGAAAAAACATCATCCCTTTGATATTTAAAATATACCAAGTTTGTTGTTTAAATGTGATGCTTAAACTTTATTTAGAAATCAAAGAATCACGTCTCAGGGTCATTCCTTGCAATTCCTTGCCTGGAAGGACTTCAAAAGATTTCTATGGCGCTATAGCCAGCCACACTATAACTGAGCTGTATAGATCAATGGTTTGAGGTGATCAAGTTATTTAGCTTCATGTATTCCTAAAATATGTTCCTTGTAGATGGATACATTTGTATCAGTGTGACCAAATGTATTATATTCACAAGATTATACACTCCAAAGAAATAAGAGGGAGGAAGAGAGAAACTGTATTTCCCACCTCCTATTTCTATTTTGTTTTCATAGACCCATAAAGTCAACATTTCTGCAACATGTATATCTATATCAGGTTAAAACTACCTGATGTTTCTCTCCATACTGTATGCTATGTTTGGTTAGTGTTTGCCTTAGTTTATTTTTTGTGCCTTGTATGTTACATAAATCCAACTCTATAATTTAAGGGATGGTTACCAGCTTTGAGCGGCAGAAATCTGGACAACAGGATGACAGCAAAGTAAGTTTTTGGATGCTAATCCAGTCCTATTTTATTTGTCAAAGTATTGTGTGAACCCAGAAAATGCATTAAGTTAGCAGTCTAGGTGAGTATGTTGTATGTACAGTCATAGGTGCAAATTCACACATGCAAAAACCCATCTGGATAAGAATGAATGAAGGAGGAGAAAGTATTGGAAAGTTCCTGTATCTATGCCTTTCTCGGGTCTGGAAACTGAGACATGTTGCTGAATCAGAGAAATTTGATAATTCTGGCTCAGGTGGAAATAGAGGAAACGCAAAGATTTTGCAGTATTTTCTTTGCGTTTCTATATTTCCCTCTGCCCATCTTTCTTGGGTGATGTTATCACCATTATCAACTTCTTGAAACGAGAGTGTGTGTTCTTTGTAATGAAGGGATGCTATAGGTAGTGAGCATCTGGGGATTGGTAACAGCCTCTTAGGACTCACATCTATTAAAAGAGAGGCCAAAGTTGTTGTTAGTTGCAAAGTCGTGTCTGACCCATCACAGCCCCACGGACAACGTTCCTCCAGGCCTTCCTGTCCTCTACCATCCCACGGAGTCCATTTAAGCTCACAAAGATTGCTTCAGTGACTCCATCCAGCTACCTCATTCTCCGCTGTCCAATTCTTCTTTTGCCCCCAGTCATTCCCAGCTTTAGGCGCTTCCCCAGTGAGTCCTTCCTTCTCATCAGGTGGCCAAAGTATTAGGAGTTTCCTCTTCAGGGTCTGGCCTTCTAAAGAGCAGTCAGGGTTGATCTCCCCTAGGACTGAGCAGTTTGATCGCCTTGCAGTCCAAGGGACTCGCAGGAGTCTTTTCCAGCACCATAGTTGAAAGACCTCCATTCTTTGGCGCTCAGCCTTTCTTATGGTCCAACTTCCACAGCCATACATTGCAACTGGGAAAACCAGTTCTCTAGTTGTCCCTAAGTGTCCCTAGCTCTTCATAGCTGGAGGGCTTTCCAAGTTGCAAGATGGGGAGTGGGAAGGAAGGCAAGTGCGCGGGGACGGTGTCGACCGGCGTCTATCACGGACCGTAAGACGAGCCTTGCCTTTTAAGACGGGCAGCACTCGGCGCTTGCTCAGAGGCACTTGGGTTTTTTTCCCCCTTTGCTTACACCTATACTCGGAGCGAAGGGAAGGCGGCGGGCCGCCCGCTTGCCCTGCCCGCGCCTCTCTTTCGCCTTCCCCGCGACCTCGCGCCTCACCCACCGGCAAGAAGCGAGGGAGGGACGGAGGGCGCGCTCAAGGCGGGGCCGGCCACTTCCCAGACGGCACCGGAGGAAGCTCATAGAAGCTCATAAATAGAGCGAGGCCTCGGGAAAGGCGCTTGCTGGGGCGGCGGGGTGAGGCAGCGGGGGCCTCAGGGCGGGCGGTTGCGCGATCGCGCGTAGAGGGGGCGGGTGGGGGGGGAGAGCCCGCCGGCTGGAGTCCCGCGTGCCTCGACGGCATGGCTTCGCTGCTGGGCTCCTTCGCGTGGGCGGAGAGGCTGGACTGCTCGGCTCTGGAGTTGTCCGACGGGGGCAGCGGGACCTCACCCTCCGCGGCGCCCCGGACGGAGAAGGGCAACCCCGAAAGCCGCATCCGACGCCCCATGAACGCTTTCATGGTGTGGGCCAAAGACGAGAGGAAGCGCCTGGCCGTCCAGAACCCGGACCTGCACAACGCCGAGCTGAGCAAGATGCTGGGTGAGCGGAGCCCGCCCGAGCGAGCGGGACTCGGCGCGTTTTGCGCCACCCCGGCTTTCCGAAGTCGCTCGCTGTGCCGAGCGACTCCGGCCGGGATGGTTGAGGGTTGGCCTGGGAAAAACAAAATTACGGGTAGCTAGAACCAACCTTTCCGCATCCTCCCTGACAATTCTTATTCTTGAAGGGTGAAATCTGCTGCATTTCGCCTCTCTCGTTGGAATAAATGGGGGAAGAGATTTATTTAAGAGGGAAGAAGTCTTGTGACTTTAGAAAGCCTAGCCTTAGGATTGTTCCTTACCTCAGGTTTCCCCCCCCCCCCGCCCCGGACAGTTCTTTTCTCAGAGACTTGGATTTAGGCTATTTAAACTTAGAGCCCCATTAGCTGAAATTCTCTTACAGTCATTATTTATAGCTGAAAAAATTCTGAAGCAGCGGCTCTTTAAAAGGGTGCCTTTGAAAGCTTAATTTTTTCCTGTAAATTTCTTCTTGAGGATGTATTTGGGTATCTAAATTTAAAAGATGCTAATTTTTCTAAAAGAATGCCATTGTTCGTATGATTGCTGACATTGGTAGTTGAATTACCACCGTACTCATTGGGCAAAATTAATTTTCTTTAAGGAAAGCAAATCAATTTCAAAATGTATTGCAAATCTGATGAATTACGGATGTGCAAAAAAATTTAAAATATTTTTTGTGTGTGTTCAAGATCGTTTGGGATGAATTTTGAAAAGTTTTCTAACATGGTAATAATCAACAACGTAAGGATAATATGAGTTTTGCAGGCAAACGGAAATGTATTTTCCCTATTTTTTATCCAGGAGTTTTAAGATATAATTTGATGATATGATTATATGTGATTTTTTTGTTTGTTTTTTAAATCTTAATCTCGATTTCGATGGTTTATTTGCCACGCTAACAACACACTGCTAATCTGGAAAAGAATTAATAAAAACAAATAATGTGAATCTTTCAATTATATTCTTTTGAATGTTTGTGGAGTGCATCTCCCAGTATTCATTACAGAGTTAGGCAGCGCTTTTAAATATTTTTTTCACTTTGCAAGCAGCGTTCTCTGTAAAAAGACATCAACATTGAAAGTGCAAAAGTATTTTGGTGAAAAACAAAATCAATAAGGAGAAAATTATTTTTCAAAACCAACACAAAGTTACCAAATATAACATTCTAACCACAAAGCAATTTAGTAACATCCTGGAACTGATTTAAACTTAGGGAGTGGGGATTTCTATCATTATGTGGTACTCCTATTTCAGTTTTAACAACTAGCTATAATGCAGTCTAAACCACAATCTCATGCCCATTTACCAAGAAATAAACCTCACTAAATTCGGTAGGTCATCTTTCTGATCAGGCTTTTATAGGACTGCATCGCAATGGTGAAATCCTCTAGGATGCTACATAGGAATAAACTTCTTGAATTTACCAAGATGTTATCTGCAGTAGGGATTGTAGCAATAGAGTGCTGTATCTACTGGCATTTCTAAAAGCTGCTTGGCTCATTCAAATGCTTTTCATCCTTTTAAATGGAGATTTTACAACAATTTCCAAAGGGAAGGTCACTATCTTAGGTTTATGCTCCCTGAGCTTAACCATCTTTCCTTGGAAAGTAACCTGATTAATACTAACAGGATTTCTTTACCGGTTAGTAGGTATAGGTTTGCACAATGTGGTGTGGTGATATGAATGCTTGGGGAACTTCTAAATTTTAAAACATTTTTTATTGCAAAACATTCCAAAGGTTATTTCTCAGTGTTAAGTGAGTTACATTTCCTCCCCAGTGTAAGGAAGGTTAATTTTGTCGCATATCTATATGTCATTTTTCTCTCTATGTGAAAAAAGTCTTTCCTCTGGAGAGATAGGCGTTCAGTTCCTGTACAACTTTAGTTTTGCCTTTTTTGTCGTTGACATATCATACTCAAGGCAATAACCTAGAGATGTAAACAGCCCAGCGTTGCAAAAGTGGTTGCACTAGACATCTGCAAAAAGGATCACTCTGTTGATGGAGATTTCAGTGCCATTCCAGAAGCCGCCCAGAGTCTCCTTATGGTGAGATGGGCAGCAAATAAATTGAATAAATAACAAATAAATTCCTAATATTTCCCAAAGTAAAATTGGTATTTTATTCCCTACCGCTGCTGAATATCGTAAATGTTCATATAGCAGTATGAACCCAATATTTTTCTTAGTAATCATTGATTATTCCATTTGTATTAGTGTACAATACAGCATTATGAAGCTTTAATTCAATATGTGGTATTTTATAATTAACACCATTGAATCACATTTCCACATAGTGACCTATTTCCTACTAGAGTTCTTGAACTTTGCTATGGGTCCCATCCTCCTAAAATAATTGGACATGGATTGCAAATTTGTGTTTCACATGACAACATCCAGGTTATTCCTTTTGTAGACTATAGCAAAGTTTACCTCTAAAGGAAATAACTTTAATAATGTCATAGAATACTGAGGGTTTTTTCAGCTAAAATAAATATAGCCAGAGATACTGCGCTGAGGATAAATGATACATACCAGTCTTATCTGCATAAATTACCTAATTTGCATCCTTGAGCAGCAGATTCAAGATGAGTTAACTGTGTTAATATATAACAGCGAAAAAGAGATAAAGTTTTTAGTTTTTAGGTTTTTTTTTCCTTATGCTTTTTTCTCTCTCCTCAGGACAGGAGCAATTGTGAATTGTTGCTTTCGTTACATGAATGGCTAAGACTATTACATTTTGAATTGGTCAACAAAATGTGAAACTTTTTGCAATGAGTGCTCTCCAAACTGGTATTTGAAATATAATTTATGAGAAGTTGAAAATCTCACATGTAAATTTAGTTTAATTTTTCCAAGTTCAAATTATATACAAGCCTTTATTTTGAAGGAAGTGTTTAAGAATATACTTAAGCAACAAATACTATCATTCAGTATTAAGAGAGAAAAAAGCTTCTTTGTGGTTTTACATGACACAAATACATTAATAGTACTATCTTATACATTCCCACTCAGAAACAAACCTTGTTTTATTTAGCTAGGCATTTCCCCAAATGAGTGTTAATGAAACTTCAGTCTAACATACTAGAAGTAAAAAAAGCTATTTAGTTTCCAAAGCAGAGATGTATATTTTTTTCCTTGCAAATTAAATTGGCTTTGATTGGTAAATTAACATACATTCTGTTGGTGTTCCATGTTGACTCATGGTAAGAGAGAACAATTCAGATTCAAGATTGACAACCCTTTCACATTTTTGTTATTGCAAAGAATTTATGTTACTATTGTAACCTTCAATTTTACATAAGTATCGTAGGAAAGCCTTAGAAATGAAACTCCCGATTAATTTTTGATAATGTACACACTTTCCCATCACAGATTTTTTAATACACCTCTTATATAATACCAGAAAGTCTTCATTTTAAAGTTTAATTGCCTATATTTAGCTAATATTTCCTTTGCTTTGAAGGGCTTTCCCTGAAGCTCTAAACATTTGGTTGCTAGGAATATCTATTATATGAATGTGAACTACATTTTTCAAGGTTAAATTTTGTTTTGGTAAACAAAAACATATGAAAAATTCTAAAATTTATATTGGGATTTGGTGGTGCTTTTTAGCACTCTGGAAACAAAAATGTCCTCATATTTCATGAGGATTATTACATGCCAGTGTTTATTTTCAGTATTTTACTTTTCATATAGTTATTCTGTCCTCAAGTGAAGATAAAGAATTATATTAGAAACATGTTACTTCTCTCATAAAAGATTTCAAATGTTGTCCAAAAATTGAATAGTCTTACTTTATATTTTAAAGTTTGCAAAGAATGTCCCACCCTCTTTTTCCCAAGCTTCAGGCCCTCTGGATGTGTTGGGGCTGCCCCTAATTCTTAGCTAAGGCAGTGGAGTTTCGATAATTCTTTGTATTGAAGTTCACACGTTAGGGAAATTGTCTAAATTTGGGGAAGCTGGCCCAATGCAGTCAACTGATGGACGACTTCTGTGCGTAGATGATTAAAAAGACATCCAGATTGTTGTTGACTAAAGAAATTCCTTAGCCTTAAATTTCACGACGGCTAGTAGTTTAGATGCCTTTTAAAAAAAGGGATAGATAGTTATGTGGGTTCAGGGCTGTTGCTATTAATAGTCAAATAGAACGTCCATGTTTAGAAGCAAGATACATGGACATTCTGAATGGTGACGATATCCTGCACAGTGCCCTTTTATTTTGTGTTCTGGCTTCCCTGAAACATTTGATTAGCCAATGTGGAACATAAGTGCTGAGACTTTTTTAGTAGTCCAGTAGGGTTTTCATATGCTTTCAGAATCCCATGAGCTGGTATTTTCGTTACTATTTATGCAACCAATTCCATATGCAGAATGTACAAGATTCGCTTTATTTATTTAATATTCCAATGAAATAGGATTGCTGTCCTGTAAATACAAGAAATAAAACTGCCTGCGGCTGATATTTGATTCTTTAAATAGGAAATGACAATCTGCTGGGTCCCATACAGCCCTTTCTGATCGTAATTTCAGAAAACAACTTCCCTCCCCACACTTGAGCTACAAAACAGTACAACTATCAAAACTAAAATAAGTTTTTCAAGGCTGTAAAATTATTTGGGGGAAGCGTGTTTTTTTTTAATAAGCAGATTTGCTTACTCTTATGGTCCGCAAATAACATGCCTATGCTACAGTGTTTAAAAATATGAATTGGATATAAAAATAAATCAGGACAGTAAAAACTGAACAGAATAACTAAAAATGGATAGATCCAACAAGTAAGGTTTGTAATATTTTAAAGTCTAGCATTTAAAGGACAAGCTAGTGCCACACACGGTAATTATGTCTCTGGCTAAATGCATTGTCTTGAACATTTCTAATTTAAGAGCTGCTGTTCAGAAGGCTGTAAACTGCTCATTTATTTTGGTGAGGACCAAAGGATCTTTGGTATTAATTTTATTCTTTGGGCAATCTTACGTGAAATTAACCTGGAGTCTTGGATCAAGGAAGACCATTACTTTTACCACCTAATTCTGTTTGGGGGGGGGGGAGATCACTGGTTCACCAAGAAACATTGGAACAGTGTCTCACTTGGTCCAACACTTTCCATGTGTTTTGCAAGATAAATGGCAAATGCAAAGTAACATCCATCACTTTTGCTGTCTCAAGGGATGAAGAAGGTGAGCCTGTATGAAAACACATGAGGAAATAAGAGCAAGGCTCAATTTGGTATGATGAGGTGGAGAGTTCTTTTTATGTAAGCTCCATTTCCTATATTTTTTATTTACTTAAATCTATTAGCTACCCAACTCCAAAGGAGCCTGGGTGAATTTTGCACAGGGAACAATTCTTCCGCCATTCCCCAAAAGTCAAAATATTAGCATTTGCTATATCTATGGCATTTTGCAGAACAACAAAAGATGTTTTTGTGATTGAATACATGTTCCGATGTCTGAAATGAAATAATATGAAGAGGTGTAGTGGAGAGCAGCAAATAAATGTCAATTTAATTCACCAATGGATGGGGAGGGTCTTAATTCATCCTTCCCAATATAAAAAGGGAAACTTCTCTTTTTCCTTACAGGCAAGTCGTGGAAGTCTTTAACCCCGTCCCAGAAAAGACCTTATGTTGAAGAGGCAGAAAGGCTGAGGGTTCAACACATGCAAGACTACCCCAACTATAAATATCGTCCCAGAAGAAAGAAGCAGGTCAAGCGGATCTGCAAGCGGGTGGAGCCAGGCTTCCTGCTGGGTAGCCTTTCCAGGGACCAAGACCACATGTCTGAGAAGAGGGTGTGCAGCCGAGCAATGGGTGAGAAGGATGAATATTCAACTGCCTCAGTAATGCCAAACCTCAGGAGATACCAGGAGGTCCAGAGCAATAACACAGGTACTCCGATGGACACGTATCCATATGGGCTGCCTACTCCTCCTGAGATGTCACCCTTGGATGTGATAGATCCTGAGCAGAGTTTCTTCTCCTCCCCTTGTCCTGAAGACCTTCGCCATCCCCGTATGTCTGGAGACACCTATTCTCTAGATTATGCCACCAGCCCTCTCCAGTGCAACCACTCTTTGGGTCACATGCCAGTCTCTCAATCAGCCTCCACGATGCACTCTGCTTCCTCCAGTTGCCCAGCACCTCCCACAGGAAATTATTACTCCCCAGCTTTCCCTCCTAATCTCCAAGTCCCCAGCCTCCACAACCATCTTGGGCAGCTCTCACCTCCCCCAGAGCATCAGAACTTTGATAGCCTGGATCAATTGAGTCAAGCCGACCTTCTAGAGGAGATGGACCGCAATGAGTTTGATCAGTATCTCAGTGCGCCTGGACATCCAGAGCCTAGTGGGCTCACCATCAACGGACATGTCCAGGTCTCTCAGACAGGAAGCAGCTCACACTCCTCAGAAACCAGCCTAATTTCTGTCCTTGCAGATGCAACAGCTACATATTACAATAATTACAGCATTTCTTAGGTCAGAGAGGTGAGACTTCTCCTGTGGACCAGTTTGCTGGACAGAGAGTTTCCTTTTCTCCGGGTTTCCCACCCTGAACTGAAATAATTTTGTGGGTCACTTTCTAGATAATTATTCCAGTTTGCCAACATTCTTTATACCCAGTCTAACTATTGAGCATCTGTCTTCAGAAGTGTCTTTGTATCCCAGTTAAAAGGATACATCTTCAATGATGCATCAAGGCACCTTAGTACGTTGACTTAAATTAAAGAATCCTTGTTCTTTCATCAAACTGAGGGGCCCAGACAGAGCTGACATAGCATAATAATACTTACAAATCTGGTCTAACTTCAGAGGAATGACATTAGGAAATATACATGACCACTTATGGAGTCTTTCAACCAAAGATGCCCTTGAATGCATTTCCTAAAAAAATCACTGCTATGCAGACTCAGATGTTTAGCTCTCTCTGTGTGTACGCATTCAATTTGTTATGCAGGTTGTCTTCTCAAGTGTTTTTGCTCTTTGCTCAATTACCATTTGTATCCATGGGCTCACATAAGAGATTTTTCACTACCAAAACTGAAACAGAATATGTAACAATGTCAAAGGGGTGATCACAGAAGCATCATTATCCTTCTGGATTGGGCCACTTATCATCTCATCTTCCTGTTGTCTCTGGCCAAAGAATTTTTTTATCTTAAAATATCAGTAATATATGCCCTAATTAGGGTAATCAAATGAATGTATAGCTCTTTAAAAGGGTCGCTCTCCTATCAACTCTTACAATTTTCAAATTCTACAAGGGCCTCATGTTTCAAACCACCTATCATCTCTTTCAGTTTGGCACATGTTGACAAACTGAGAATTGGTTATAGCAATAGGGCAAAACGGGTCAAAACAAGGTGGGACTTCATCATATTCATCATAAGGTGTGATTTTGTCATAATCAGTGGTAAATGAGGCTATGTAATCTCATCACTAAATGTAGGTCAGAAGAATTGCATATGGCTTTGAACAACCCTTTGCTAATTCTCATTGTAGTGCCTGAATGGTATTGCAATTTTTAGGAAGGGTCGATCAGTCACAATGTATATTAGCTCTCTGTTTTTTTTAAAGCAATACAGTTTGACTGTTGCCCTTTGCGTCTTTCAGGATCTTGTCTTTTTTCCTTGCCTGTGGAAGAGGTGTTGTATGTTTGGGAACAACCAAGAAAGAAGCATCAGGTGCAAATATGAGCATTTGAGAATGCATTTCAAGTGTCACAATAAGTGAAGTTCACCTCAATAACATTTTAATTTTAGCGAGAAGTGTGCAAATCATTTCAAGATCAGAACTAAACATTTCAGGGTGACAATGGTTCACTTATTTTATATACATTTAATTCTAATCTAAATGGATCAGGGGAATTTAGAGTGGGGGAAAAATAGGAGTCAGGCATCTCCCATAACAAGCTGCTTTCCAGAGAAGTTACCTGACAGCCATCATCGCCCAAGCTGGTTACATATGAGAGCTAATAGTCTTAGCACATTTGCTATTGTGCTTTGGATTCCCTAGGATCTAAACTGTCAACAAAGAATGTCAAAGAGATGGGTAACCTAGATTAGGATAATTATTAAAAAACACCTTTCTTAATACCCCTGTTACATCTACTTTATCCCCTCCCAGAAGCTGCTTTTGAATTTAAAAGTATGTAGAGTGTTCTTTTCGGGGTGGGTGGGTGTATGTTCTCTTGGCTTCTTATAAACTTATAAAGAACCTATAATTTAGGGAAAACTGATTCCCTTCTCATCCCCTAATGGATATTTTATAAGTGGTGAGAGATATACACTGTGGAAGGTATTATTGATCCCGAGATTTATTTTTGGCTTCAGAGAAGTGTAACAGCCTGTACAGTATTTCTAAAAATGCAGTTATTTTAAATAACCTATCTTGATGATATGACATCTTTAAATGCATGTTTGTTTGTTTGTTTTATTGGATTTATATGCCGCCCTTCTCCCAAAGGACTCAGGGCAGTGTACAGCATTAAAAACACATATTACAAAACTGAAAAGAAAATTAGAAACAATCCAAGAAACAAACCGAATTAATACAACACTAACATTTAAAAATTAGATAAGAGGCCAGGCCGGCTTGCTGAAAAAGCCAGCTTTTTAGGGGCGTCGGAAGGACCGGAGGTCGGGGATTATGCGAAGCTCCCGGGGGAAGCTCATTCCAGAGGGAAGGCACTCCCACAGAGAAGGCTCTCCCCCTGGGGGTCGCTAGCCAACACTGTCTCGCCGACAGCACCCTGAGGAGGCAAACTCCGTGGGATCGCACTGGACGGTGGGAGGATACTGGTGGCAGTAGGTGGTCTTGCAGATACCCTGGGCCTAAGCCATGGAGTGCTTTAAAGGTCATAATTAGTACCTTGAATCGCACCCTTGAATCACATGTGGGAAAACACTGTCCCTTAACACTGTTTTTCTATGTGATGGTTTCCAAAGTAGTTGATTTCTGGGAGATGTAGTAGCCTTATGAATTTATATTTGATATACATCCTTTGCCAAAGGCACTAACATATTTGCTTCCTTTTATATTTAAACATACTTAGAATTCCCTTTTAAACATGCTAAATTCTTCAGTGTCAAAATTATTGTACAAGTTTTTTCTCCATTAAAAAAAGGGTTCTTACTAAAGTAGGCCATCCTTATCCAAAGTATTTCTAAGACAAATTAAAATCAATTTCAGGGACAATTTCAGCCATCGCATTCAGTTCTCCATTGAATCCAAATAATATGTTTTTGAATTGTGAGCTGCCCAAAATAATTTTTGCTGAGATGTGAAGCTATAGAAATAAAATAAAATAAATAATCCAAAATATCTTGCTTCTGCATGATATACCCAGTGAAGGGTGCAAAGTGAAGCTTCGATAAGATCATAAACACAGTTGAGTTTCATTTAGTGACAGTAGTTGCTTAACAATCAAGTTGCTTCTCCAGTTTTGATAACCGAACAAGGGCTACTTATATGCAATTGGAGATGTTTCTGTAATTTAGGATTATTGTTTTAAATCTCATTTATAACTCCTTGAGTACTTGAAAAACATTTTCCTGGGTGCTCACTCATCTTCTTCCTCCATTTCTTTGCCCATTTGGCTAGTATTGATTAAATTGTTACGTGACAAATTGTTGTCTGATCTGCTGTGCTAGGCTCTGACACTTCTTGGCAAACTGCAGACTAGCTCCAGTTGCTACACATTCTGGATTTGTCAAAAAACAACAACAAAATCCACAGGTTTCTTGCTCTTCTCCAGCACTCAGTTCTCTAGCAGGAAACACAGATTCATTAGCAAGAAGTTCACTTGTGTGACGGCTGCCTCAGCCAATTTCTGCTTGTAAAGGGAGCCTGCATATTCCTTATATTCCTCATGGTGTGCTTTAAGCGGTCTATATCAGGGATTCAATGAAAATTCAAATGGATCATTAATTTAAATCTTGTAAGAGAAACTCCATATAAGGAAGTGTATAGATTTTGTATAGTAACTCCATATGTTTGCCATTTTGGAAAATGGATTGTATTTAGTGGTCCATTAACTGTTTCCATTGTTGCAATCTCATGGATCTTAATAGGATTATGCTAAAATGTAAATATCTATTAAAATTGGGCAGATGACTTGTACACTGGTCTAACGTGGCAAAATGGAATGAATGCTATGCTACTGAAATGAAATGTACCTACCATTTAGTTTGGTAGGTAAATAATTATGACAGAAAGATTTTGATGATTAATTTCAAAAGCTGTCTATAGTTATTCAGTGTGAAAGGGAAGGATTGTAGATTGTTCATAGGCTTTTTTACAAGGAGCCAACCGAAGGACATTCTCAGACTCCAATTAAGCCTTGAAGCACCTGAATTGTTGTATGAACTTAATTTAACATTAAGGCTTCTCCCATCTTCTCATTTTTTTGACATTTTCATCTACACAACTGGCAAAAGATCTGGGAGAGTTTTGTTAAAAAGGGTTTTGTATTAGTAATGCTCCATTTTTATCAAATCATCCTTGAGGAAAAAAATAACTTTGCGTTTAAAAGTAAAATTTATCTTCTTTTCTGTGTCTTATTTTGCCTGGAATGGCACTGTATACATGTATGTTTTAGAGATTATCCCCTTCCTCACCATGCATTTTTATTGGTAGAACTTCCTTACATTGATGGAAATCAACTGTTTCTGTGTTAATTAGTTATTTAACAGTTTAATGGTAATGTAGTGATTAATTAGCTAGTTTATATCATTCTGCTTTTCTAATTTGTTCCTCAAATGTGTGTGGTTTAATCTACAAATAATGTTTTTATATATATTAAAGAATAAATGAATTAAACATGGATTGTTAAGATAATTCTTTTGTGTGTTACTCTATGCTCTTGATAATTTCAGCTGATATATTTAAATAATTTTAGGTAAAGATGGTTAATCTGTTTAAATACATGGAGGCAGTAGTGTAAGGGAGGGACTCCATTTTTGATAATTTCTTTACTATTTTCACTCAGATTTCAATATCTTTCATTGAAGTTAATTTCATTGATAACATATCTAGTTCACTGAATTCATAATCTGCAATTGATGTAAACTTTACAAAGGACAACTCCAATGAATCTGGTGCCAGGCGCAAGATATACAACACTTAGAATTTCAGTGTACCTGAAAGCATGATGCACAGAATAGGGCAAGATTTTGTTCATAAATGTATAATCAGTGTTGGAAAACAGCTGCTGGAAATTAGAGATTTATTTGATCATATTCTTTAAGTAGTCCTAAATAGACCTGACTGAATTGTTCCTCAACTCTCAATTCATTTAAGTGAATTCTTGTGATTCCTCATCATAAAAAGGTTGACCTCCTGCCATATTAGCAGATATACTAGAAAGCTCTGTGTATTTCCCACATAATATATTTAATGAGCTCCCTAGATATCAGGGGTGCTTTTGCCTTAATCCAGCATTTCAATTTTAAGACTAGAGGCAGCTCTGCAATGAAAGAATTCATGCTTCAGAGAATTCAGGGTGCCCAAATTGTTACCCAGATACTAGAGAAAAAAAAGTTGCATCTGTGAGCCCAGACTAAGAAACCAGTTCCATATACATCTAAAGCTATTTATTAGAAAAGCTATAGTAAGAGAATCTTGCAAATCTAAATGTGTTTTCCTCCTCTGTCACTTTATCTTCAGGTGAATTAGGAATAGTCTCGGGTTCCCTTAAGTTTCTTTCTTGCAATGGGATCAAGCCTTGCTTGTCTGATCGTTGCTTCCACAACAGATCTTCCTGCTGTCTTTCAAGGCCATTTTCTGTCCCCTCCACAGCATCTTGCCAGAATTCTAGAACTCTAACCTTGAAGAAAAGTGCCCTCTCTTTTTGGAATAATGGAGTTTGAGGATATCCCCAGATATCCCCCTTAGTATCCCCTGTGCAGCCTTTGAAGCATGCTGAGGTTTTGCTACTAAACTGAGGCATCTGCAGGGAGAAAGTTAAAAAAAAGTCAAGAAGCCCATGGCTGTGTGAATGAAGTTGCATCTCTTTCTATCATATACATGCAATGGCCATATTAAAGAGGTGGAGCCACTTTTTTGACTTCCCAGTCCTGTAGATGGTACAAAACTACCATTGATTTTAGCAGTATGGTTCTCTGCAGTATTATTACAGCCTTCCTGACGGGTAACTATGCTAAGTTTCTTTTTTTTTTAAAGTACAAATTCCAAGGAGCAAGCATGCTACCATTTTGTGGACAATGAGTATTTTGTGGGCAGTGAGTATGAGTTTCCTTTTTGCACAATAGAAAGACACTTGACATGGCCAAATAAAACAGAAAACATGGCACTCCCAACCCCACATTTGACAATTCGCAACAAATGGGCTACAGCTGATATCCTTGGTATCAGTTCTGTCCATGTGACATCTCATGTAATCCAACGGTAAGTAAAATGGGAAAACTTAATACAGTTTGGATTTGTATGGTATTTTAATACAATAGGATGAACAAGAAAGAACTTGAACACAGCTTTAGGATCTGCTGATGGCCTCTTATCTAAGTAATAACAAGTTCTCACTTTGCATAGCTTTTTTGAGATCAGCCAGTAAATAGATACTGTAAATGTATTTATTAACTTTAAATAAAAATTATAAAGCTGATGAAACTTAGGAAATGAATAAAAACAACCCTCCTGAAAAATGAAAATGTTTTCAGTATCCCATTTAAAAAACAAAATGAGAACATGGATCCTGTCCAGTGATAAGTGACCAGCCTGATGAAGAGAGCTGGAAATTAATCTGGGGAGACATTACAGCAATTACAAAACACATGCATTCAACACAAAAGACAGGTTTTTGATTGTTCTTGGGGTTAACACTAGCATAAGTGATTGAAAACGGCAAAGAATCAATCTTTGGTAAAACATTAATAAAATGTTACTGATGTGTAACAGTGCTATAACCACTTGTATGTCAAAACTAATGATGGGAGAATTCATTACCAATAGCCCATATTTGGTTGGTTCTTAGGTTTAAGAATCTTCTAGATCAGTGTTTCTCAACTTTGGCAACTTTAAGGTGTGTGGACTGCAACTTTTGAGTTGAGTTGCCAAAGTTGAGGAACACTGGTCTAGATGTAGTGGATGCGCTAGATAGTATTGTGACTATTCCAATACTGAGCTTGAAAAATATAAAAACAGTCCAGACACAGCACAATAAAAAAGGCCAGATTTGCAGACCAATCCAGAACCCTGACTATGTTTCTGTTTAACTTGAAATTGCTGTTTATCATGCAGTGGTGAAATTCATTTTTTTTTACTACAGGTTCTGTGGGCGTGGCTTGGTGGGTGTGGCAGGGGAAGGATACTGCAAAATCTCCATTCCCACCACACTCCAGGGGGAAGGATATTGCAAAATCTCCATTCCCACCACCCTCCAGGGGGAAGGATACTGCAAAATCTCCATTCCCACCACACTCCAGGGGGAAGGATATTGCAAAATCTCCATTCCCACCCCATTCTGTGGCCAGCCAGAGGTGGTATTTGGCGGTTCTCCAAACTACTCAAAATTTCCGCTACCGGTTCTCCAGAACCTATCAGAACCTGCTGAATTTCATCCCTGTGTTTATGGTGAAAGGAGGTCTCGGTGTGTGCATGCATGCACTTTTCGCATTCCCAATTAGAAAAGCAAAGGAAAAGCTCTTTGGCACATTTTATAAACATGACTTCTGATATCATGAAGCAAGCGGGGCAGCATGGTGACAAATACTATTTCATAAACAACGTCTAAAAATAACTTTTTTTCATATAGGCACACATACGTACATAGGCATAGCATACATCATCGCCTCACCCTTTCTGAATAGCCATTGGAATCATGCCAATGTGTGCTGTTTGTGACCCAAGACAATTTTCCATGAATCTGAAGAAACAGGAGCTGCGTGTTTCTCCCACTCCTTGATCACCAACTTCAAGATTTAAAGAGTTAGAAATTTGTCAGCAAAGAGTGGAGATTCTTCTATATTTCTGCAGTTTTGAAAGATTTGGCAAAATGTTTGTTCACGGAAAGACTTTAGCTTTTAGCTTTAAACAAACTAAATTCTTGCAAAATTTGTTAGTGAGTTGTACTGTCTTGAAAAATTCTTCCTTACTTGAAAGGAACATCTTTGCATTATTCACCGTAATCTGCCTTTGGAAGGAGAGGGGGAGGGGGGGGAGAGAGAGACAGATTGATTGATTAGTAGTCTTTGCTTTCCAGTATAACTGTCAACAGACTGGCCTTTGGTCAGATTTTCCAGTAGAGGAACATTTGATTTCTGACAGCCTCCTGGGTGATGAGGAAGAGAGAGAGAAAAAGTAGAAGGCATCAGAGAGAGAGAGAAAGTCTTGCGGGAAACCTTGGTGTGACAGAAAAGGTGAGAGAAAGGAATGCTAGTATATATTTCTCGACCAATTACCGTACCTCTGTACGAATATGAATGCAGATCTTGACGGATCAAGAGATCTGGGGTTACCCATTTCTGTGCTGTGGTGGCAGAAAATAGATGTTAGGTTCTTTCTCTCTTTGCTCCCAAAATTCAAAGCAGGGATCAAGAAATACTTTAGGATTCGGGATCACAATATTGGACTAAGATGAAACCTCCTTTTTTCTAAGTAACACACTTTATCCTTTAATTTGTCCCTTCCTTCAGAGAAAGTGAAAACATCATTTTGACTTGGAAAATGACATTAGGGGAAAGTGTCACATATAACACACTCCACGACACACTCCACTGATGGCAGCTTTTAAACACTTTTAACCTCTAGGAAATTCTAAACTCCTTTCGTTTAGTCTGACTCTTCCCACTCAATTTAACTTTGGCTGCTGCTGAAACAAAAATAGCGACTGCCTTCAGTGGCCTTGCTTTAAATGATAAATGTTTGGAAATCCTGAGTGGAGATTGATGATAATGAGGAGGAGGAGGAGGAAGGTGGGCTTTGTACTGTGCCATTCAGAGACTTTTTTCTTCTTCTTAGTACCCAGCGGTGGAAGGCTGTCCTGTATCACCTCACATTCCAACATTACGAATTCTGCTGCTTTCTCAGGCAGAAAAAAATGTTCTCCCACTCTGATCTGTTAGAGGAGGAAAAAGATTCATTTTCCCAGAGCTGTAGAGGGAGGCTCCTGCTGTGTGCAAAGGAGAAGGAGTAAGACACGCAAATTTGTCTTTTCCTGCCAAATCATGCCACTGGAGGTGGCTTTAAGCTGCTGAGACTGAGGAGAGGATATGTCCAGCTCTGTTTCCTGACTGATAACAGTAGCCGGCCCCTCCAACCGGATGTTATGCGTCCTGGGGCTACCTTTATATTTAAGCAAAGGGATGAGGAAAAATCACGACTTGTTTATACTTCAAGAAAAATAACGTCGCTTTCTTGCTCTCTGTGAACACATATAGATGGCTCCCTGAAAGAATAACATGACGAAAATACAATGTCCCCGTAGCAGACCTCATATCTGAGTGGCGGGGGTGTAGAATACCCAATATAGATTGCAGCCTTAAAAAAAAAAAAAATCAGACACCCATGCCTCATTTCCTTTCACTTGCCTCTTCACTTTGATGGAAGGGTATCTAAAGCAGAAGTCATCCCTGAAATAACTTTCTATCACTTCAAACTTTATCTCTACAGACAACATCTTTGTGTATAAACTTGTGTTTTATCAGAAAAGAAGCCAAGGGTGATGACAATATATACAAAGCAAGATTATAAAAAAACAGTTTTTAAGACATACATCATTATTACTACCACTAGTATAAAAAGGCAACCTTCAGGTGCATGTTCCTTAAAAGTAATTCGCCGACAGTGAAATTAGAGCTCTCAAACATTGAAAAGCCATTTTGCTGTTTGAGACGGACAAAAACGCACTCCTCTTTATTCCACACACACACACACAAGGTGATTGAATCTTACTTTAGTTTCGGCAGCAGGACAGTACTCTTCACTATATTATATTAAATGTATTTTTATTTCAAAGTTATATGCAAATAACAATACTCATAGAGCTATTAAGTGATAAAATCTAATTAGATAAAATCTAATTTAATTTAAATTCCATTAAAAGTATGTTAATTATATTAATTAAACTGAATTAATAAGATTGCACTTCACAGGCTTAATAACTTCTACTACATTGAGGATTACAGTTCGTTGACAAGTTGTAGAACATTCTGGGGGCGCCTTACATGCTGTCTATGGTGGTATTATAGCCTTCCACTTTTGAAAGACAATGTTAGGTACTGCCTTAAGGATTTATTTATCAAAGGTGCTAAGAGATTCCAGGTTCTACAGTCTCATTTTGTATATTTAGAATACAGGGATTGAATAGAAATAAGCTAAGGAAGACTGGCATTGTAAAGAACGGTCCTCTTGTAAAATAAGATGTTAATTTCCTAGAGGAAAATGCTTCCTTCTGAATATGTCTCATGTCTATGACAATGTTCTCTAGATAACAGAAGGTACTATTACTCGGCAGCACAAGCATAGAGTCATTTTAATGAAGCCATCTTGTTTTCATGTGGTCTCATAAGACTAGGATGTCTTTCATTTCAGATATCTTCACATTTTCTCCTCTTCCCACCCATGCCCTTTCCTTTAATTTACAATAATTTCTAGAGGCTTATCATGCTGCAACAAATTTTGGAGAGCACTGAAGCAATGAGGACATTAGTCCTGTTGTTAGTCTCTTTCAGGAAGGAAATTCCATTATCTGCTTGGATGATGGGTATGGCCCCCAAATAAATGCTTGATCTTCCCTTAAGGCCCTAGGGTGTCTGTGTATTAGCCTAAACTGAAGACAACTTAAAAGCTATTGGAGGGTGGAACCCTGAAACTGAGCTGCATTCCTGTTTGATTTGTTGATGAAAGATCAAAACCAAGAGATCCCCAAAGAGGAAGTATCTGGCAGGAGAATGGGGGCAAATGGTATCTTGGCAGTCATTGCTTTGACTTAAAATATCCAAATTTAAAAATAAATACAAATTATCCCACTCCCATCAATTGCATATTTATCTGAATTTTAAATGATGCTTGAATGTTTAGGATTACAATGCATACGAACCATTGACCGAATGCAGGCAACTAAACATGCATTTACTGCTGGCTATAAGAATGTGGCTATAAGAATTCTGGCATGTGGCATAACTTCAATAAATTTCCCCAGCCAACAATACTATTCATTCAAAAACTTCAGAAGCACAGAACAGGTCACTGGATTGCACTGCTAAGTAATGTTTGCTGATTCTCAGATTCAAGCACGAATGTTAGTTTGAATTTATTTGCCTATTTCTATCCTCTGTAGGTAAAACTATTCAATTTTACTCTCCTAAAATGGTAATCTATTTTAAAATTTTAAGTTATTTAACTAAGGGAAGTAGAAGTTTCACATAATGGGTGTATGATGTGTCTCAATCTATTTACAATACCTTCCATAGCAAATTGAATATGTCAGTGCAAGGCAATGAAAGAATCCTTTCTTTTAAAATGGAGACATCTGAACCCTACCTCCAGTCTAAAGTAGCATCACTCTGGAGAATCAGCTTGAAAGGCAAAATACTTAGAATGCTTGGGATAAAAAGTACAATTATAAGGAGACGTATGGATTGCTTCCTCATTGAAGGAGGCACAATAAGAGCACCCCAAAGCAATCTTCATTTCTTTTTCTTCTTTTGGTCTTTCTCCATTTTGTCTTCGCTGTCTAAAAAGTTGTCCTGTATCTTCTTTTGAGGTTTGCTTGATCTCTTTCTCTCAGGACAATATGGAGGTGGGTATGGAGCAGGTAAATTGAACATCAAGGCCTTTTTCTGAAGCTTTAGTTCCAACATTTCAAAGGTAGTCTGGATCTCATGTTGAATAATACGATGCAGGTTCTGGATCTGTGTTTTAATTGCTTCATTGACTAAAGATATTAGTGTCTGGAAGACAAGATTGATATAGCCCATGTTTTTGATATATTAAACAATTAATATGGTTGGCAATTGGTTGATTGGTTAGTTTAACAAGAGTATAATCTGCTTCAATCCAAATAGATGTGAATGTGTTGAATTTACCTGGTGATCATCTAAAGAATCGCTGAATGGAGAATAACACACAAAAAAATACAGTGCAAGAATAGTATAAAAATAATGTACAAATAAAAATCACTACTACAATTAGTATTACCTCTGAGAAAGTTTATAGTTATTTGGGGCACATTGAAGTGTAATTTTTTAATCATTTAGTCATATCCAACCCTTGATGAATTTATAGGAAAATGCTCTCCATGCTACCCTGTCAAGCACAGCTTCTTTCAATTGTATCAGTTTGATTTGATTGTAGAAAGCAAGGACACTTACATCAATATTGACCTCCATGAGAGAGCAGTCCAGATAATATAGATTATCACAGAATGCCTAACATTTCCTCCACACTATGTGCAGTGTCCATTATGAGGAATGGGGACTCTCAACAGATTCTCTTTCGATCAGGAGTGTCAAACTCGTGTCGTCATGGCCTCATCACATGACGTATCACGGGTTTTTTCCTCTTCACTAAACCAGGCATGGGTGTGGCCAGCACATGACGCATCTGGCCCATGGGCCATGAGTTTGACAGCCCTGCTTTAGATGGTCAGACTGGTCAAGCAAAATCAATTCTGGCAAAATGTTGCCCAATATATGCTGGTGCTATACCCCACAAGGCATTTTGGGGGAGATTTGAATATGAAAGCATTTGAGAACACTTGCAATTTATGTCTTGCTAAATCATTAGAATCTTATTGGTCCTTTGATTAGATAAACAACATCTCCTCATTGCTTAGAACAATGAACTTCTAAAAAGTTACTTGCATACCCTCATAATTCAGCAACTGGTAAATACCAGTAGTTAGATTCTTTGTAGGCTCTGTGAAAAGATAACAAAAAATATAGCCAAGAAAGCAATCAAACTTCTGTATATCAACAGCAACTCCATTTGCTGGATGTTGTCTGCCTTGACCTTCTTAAATCCATTTGCTTATAGTCTTTCAGTGAGGTGAAAGTAAAAATGATCAAGGCCATTTACTCATTAGTGAGTATGTCATATTTTTATAGCATTGCTTAATTAATGTTGAGGTTTACACAGCATATGATTCCTTTTATATATTGGCATACCAACGATTGAAGAATACTATAATGTATTAGTCAGAAAGCATGGAAAAGCTTCCTGTCTACCTAATTTTATTTTATTTGTCCATTAACTTTGTTAATACTTTATTAATGCCATCTGAAAACCAAATGACCAACTTCCCATGTCATCTTTATTTTCAAGAATGCTTCTGAGTCCTACTTAATCCTTCCATAATTAGACAATAAGAATAATAGGGAGCTGTAAAATTTCTTTAAAAATGTATGCATCTCCCTGGGAAAAATATTAAAGTATGCTAAAGCAACAGGAACAGTAATATGGATGGTTAAACAGAGAGGCGATAAATGCATGTTTTACAATGGAACACGCACAAACATGACAGCCAAAGATACTGGCCTCTAAGGAGGACTAGGAGATGGATTTTTCGGGTTCCGCATGGCAGAGTAGCAGGAGAGATATTCAAAAACAGCAGGGTGCTATAATCATAATATACATTGCAATAGAATGAGAAGAGGACCATATGCCAGCTAAGCTTTATCAAGCCAAACACATCCTCATTGACTAGGTAGGTATGCACATGCATATACACACATACACACCTGCTGAAGGGTGGGGCTTGGGAATATTAATTTAATCTGACTATAAAGTTGGGAAGGAGCCAACAAAACAGCATAGGGACCCAGGATATCATTTAGGTCAAGGTGGCAGCTGGCAATATGTATGAATGATACTGGTGAAAAGAAGCCCGCAGGCAGCTGAGGTGACATTCCTTTAATCAATTTCCCCAAAGCTGTTAAGTTTGGAGGAGATCCATTGGACCTTAAGGCCTCAGTGATGATAGGCTGAATTTAGGATTGACAAAGAATTGGGAATAGCAAAATTTGGATTCCCCCCCCACTATATATACAGAATGGTACTGAACAAAAAAAAATGATTAGGGAATTATGTATATCCCAACAATCATCGCTTGAGTTCAAAAGGTGATGTTCTCTTTGTTCGTTTGACTGTACTTGCTTTTGCTGGCAGCTCAATGAAACACAAATGCATAAGCATTAATAGGCCATTCATTTCACTCCACAGATGGGCTGACAAGTGAAAAAACTGCCTCTCATTTCCCTAAACAATATCCTACAGGGCAGAGAAGAACCAGAAAAGCAAGCCCAGGCAGGTGGGAATTTTCAATCTGGAACTTGATAAGTTCGTCAGAGGTTGATTATGCAAATCAAAGAGAGAGAAAGAGAGAGAAAGAGAGAGAGAAGAAACAGAATGTTTTAGAGGAGTCAACGTGCTGTCAATCTACAGTGTGAACTGCACGTTCTGAAATCTTCAGGGCAAAATAAACAGTACAAACTGTAATCAAGAAGCAAACAGCAAGTTTAAGAGCCAGAGAATAACAATATTGCTCTCTCTCAACACATATGGGTGGGTTGGATTTCAACTCGCATTATTTCCTTCTCTTTCTAGATCATAGGAATGATATGATCTTTCCAGACAATAGGAGCTTTCTAGATCATAGGAATGATATGATGTCCTCCTATGAGTATATGATCAGCTGTTCTTGGCCTGAGAAGTGATCTTGTGGATCAGTTGGTTGCTCAGATGAATATGATAATTGGATTCACACAACATGTGCGTTATCTGATTGGTTGCTTAATGTTCTGCCTTTCCACAATATATTGAAGCATTAACTAAACAAACAAACTGGGTTTGCACAACATGCTAAGCCAGCAAAAAAAGAAAAGTGAATGCGGCCACACTATTATTGATTGTTAAGCATGTTGCAGGAACATTGCCAATGTATGATTAGCAGAGTAGCAGAATGACGAAACAGAGAATGAAGGAGTGACAGAGCTTTTGAAAACATTTTGAGGGCAAGAATAAGAATTTGGAAATGAGAGTCAGGCCTAAAGTTTCCATTTTTGTTACTAAATTTTGTGCTACGTAAGAATAAAAGAGCCTCCATTAAATCCAGTGTCCTAAACCTTATAGGAGTCAGACAGACGCCTTAAAATTCACAAGCAAAACAAGAAAAATAAGTGAGGCAGTGAAAAGATACATAAATAGCTTGGAGGAAGGCTAGATCTTCTAAGACAGGGGTGTCAAACCAGATCTGGCCAGTGGGAGGCTTAAGTCTGGCCTGCGGGGCTTCCCTGGAAACAGCAAAGGACTGGTGCCTCTGCCAGCTAAAATGGAGCTTGAGACGGCCACCTATGCCCCCCACCCCCGAGCTCCATTTTTACTGGCAGAGGGTTGCAGGAGGCCGTTACAGCCAGAAACAGAGCTCGTGAGCTCGTTTTCACTGGCAGAGTGCTCAGGCCACCAGAGGCACCCCCAACACGAGTGACATTGAGCTGGCCATGCCCATCTTGGCCACGCCTATCCCGGCCCCTTGAGGTCAAACACAGCCCTGATGCAGCCCTCAATGAAATCAAATTTGACAGCCCTGATCTAAGAGAAAGAATTTTCAGCTATGATACCCTCTAAGGAACCTCTGGATATCCTTTGCATTTTGAGAATCTATAGCCTCAATGCCAGAGTTTCTCTTCGCGAATGGGCAATTCCTGATCCCCATTCCATGGCAGCCTAAGTGCCCGTAACATGTTTTCAACACTTCAAATGTACCTGCTGGTTAAAACGTGAGAAACCTAATGGCTAGGCCTATGCCTAACCAAAGGTCCTTAGAAGAGATTAAATGAAATCTAATGGCAGTCGATAACCTGTTAATTACGTGCGACAATAATAACTTAACAATACACAGTGCTAAATTAACAATATCATAGAGCAGGAGTGGGCATTTACCTCTGTGTTAAGGGTCTGTGTTTGTCTTCTGACCCTTTGGTATACTTCCCTGAGCAGATGTTCCCGCTCTGCATGCAAGGTTTCTCGGATATGCACTATACTGGCCTGTTTTTCTGTTTCAGCTGCACAGAGGGCAGCTAATTGTTGCTGGTAGTTCCACATTTCAATATCTATGCCTTCACTCAAAGGAGGGGGGCTGGGGGGAGCACAGACCTCAAGCATGGCAAATGTCTGATTGCGGTCTCTCTCCCGAGTCATCACGAACTGGTACAGCCAATAATGCTTGAGAAACGTGTTTGAAAAGTAATCATACACGGCAGACTGCTGGAAAGAGGAGAGCTGAACTGGAAAGGCAGTCAGTTTCTCCTGAAGGATTCTGATGGCTTGCAACAGGGAAAAACCTGAAAGGAAAAAAAAACAAAAGAGCTTTGATACATATAAAGGTATGTATCTCACATATGTGCTAGTCATTCCTGACTCTAGGGGGCAGTGCTCATCTCCGTTGCAAAGCCGAAGAGCCAGCGCTGTCTGAAGATGTCTCTGTGGTCAATGAGCCAATGTGACTAAACGGCGAAGGCGCCCAGAACACTGTTGCCTTCCCACCAAAAGTGGTCCCTAGTTTTCTACTTGGATTTCTACATGCTTTCGAACTGCTAGGTTGACAAGCTGGGACAAATAACAAGAGCTCACTCCATTATATGGGATTCAAACTGCCGACCTTTCTGATTGACAAGCTCAGAGTTTTAACAACTGAGCCACCACATCCCAATGATACATATACGTTTGATAAATACAAATAAAAAAATAAACATGCAACTTTTGGAGTATCTTCCTGCTGCTATTCACTCAACATACAAAGGAAGAGATAAGCATTTCCAAATGCTGAAAAGACACTCTTTGTTTTCCAATGAAATGTTAAGTCTTTTGGTTTCAAGTTTTACTCAAAGCTGAAATGGAGCAAAACAAAAATGGATAGAGACAATAGTCCTGTTCTTCACTGCAATATGTTTATTTGGAGATCTCTGTCTCTCTCTCCCTCCCTCTCTCCCCCCCTCTCTCTCCTTTCCCCCCTCTCTTCATATAGAGAGGGAAGAGAAACAATAAGCAGAAGGAAGATGCAAAAAGGAGGAAGGGCACATCCAACAATGAACATAACCACTGCCCAACTGCCTCACCCATAGGGGTTTGTTGGGGACATTGTTTCTGACCAATTTTATCCACTGCTCAGGCCCATTTTTTCTTTGGCTTTGTAGGAAGTTAGCACCCACCCCTTACTAAAAGAATGAAATATTCTAGGAAATATTAAAAAGGCAGAATATTGTATTTCCCCAGATGAGAAAAGGAGAAACATGTTTTTAAAGACAAAGCAGCTTCCTGCAGCTCCCTGCCCCAACTTCAGCTCCAGGGTGAAGGGATTAAGACATGGCCTCAGGACATAACAGGATTAGCGCTCTACCCATTTTACCACATGGCACCTGGGATACAAACAGCTTACAAAGTTAGCTAAGACTCCCGCCCCCTGGGATACAGCCAATTCTTGTACAGGAACAGGAAGCTCTAAGGTGGGGCCCAAGAGAGGGTATACATCTCTCTCTCTCCCATGTGGTTTTTTTTTTTTTTTTTTTGCCCAGGATCTCAAACCATGTGGTCCTGTCCACCATTAAACCATCTTTCCAAGCACTCTCCATGTTTCCAGTGTCTTTCTTCCCACTTGGAACTGAACCCAGATGGACATTTCTTCCAACACCTGCACTTCCAAAATTTGGTCCCATTCTATTAACCATATGGAAAGATACGTGATTAACCAATGAATCCTGATCTCTTTAAAATAATAAAAAGGAATGATGGGCTCTAGACAAAAAATGATTTAAATTCATGTACTTTGTATATTTGAATAAACCGATAACTTACCAAATTATTGCACTACATCCAAAAATAGAACACCGACCCTTATCAATACAATATGAAGCATTACTAGCATATAATAACAAATTGTGTTCCGTTTCAGCCACCTGAACATCTAAAGCAATCTTCCAAAATGTAACAAAACAGGTAGAGGTTTAAAAATAAATTGAGAAGAGATAATAGACATCCTTGACAACGACTGATGGATCAGAAAACCAGATTTTAATCCAAAACAGGTTAGAAACCTTGCTTTATAGGAAAAAGATTTTGGTTAAACTAAAAGAAGTATCTTGCGATATTTGTAAGATAATTTTGCTAATGGACTCAATTCATTGGAAAAAAGAATATGTTTTTCCTTGCAGCAGGTTTTACAGAATAATAGAGTTGGAAGGGACCTTGGAAGTCTTCTAGTCCAAACTCCTGTTCGAGCAGAAGAACCATTCCAGACAAGATAGGTACTGGGAAAATAGTCTAACTGTAATAAATATTCTTGTTTGGATTTGACAAAGGAGCGGACCAGAATTTTGAATTGATTATTTCTAGTATCTAAGTGGATAAGATTGATTGATTTCTATTTGTTTATTTATGGGCAATCTATATGGCTTCCCATCTTGAACAAACATCTGGGCAAAGAATACTATATATAAAACATGTTATAAGAAATTAATTCTAAAAAGTACAAAATACGACTAAGAATAATAATCAAACGAAAACTCCAAGCTTCCTCAAAGCAATTTAGTTACTAACAGGCAAATCAGACTCCACAAATTTCCAGACCCTAACGCTTGAGAAAAGAGCCACATTTTCATAACCTTCTAGAAGGCTAGTAGGGGCAATCAGATGATAAGGCAGTTCCAAAGAATGGACCTTATTATAGAAAAGATATATCTCCTAGGTCCTGTAGAATGTCGTCATTTCAGAGAGGTGGGTACCCGGAGGATTCCCATCCTGCTGGACTCAGTAGAATGCATTGAAAGCATTGGATATCCCTACCTGTCCTTTACTCCCTCACTCTGGACCCATGCCTTCCTTTCCCCAGTCAAAGAGCCCCATCCCAGCTGCACTAATAGAGTCCATTAACAGGTGAGATACAGCTGGTGCACACATAAACAATCTGGGAGCTTTTCCATAGCAGTCTGCACCCATAATCTTGGGATACCTGCCAACTTCTTACTCCATACTCAAACATCCTCCCACACACACCATACCCAGGTGCTGAATGCTATGCTTAAAAATTAAGTAAAGGCCATAGATTAACCACTCCTATATTTAAAAAAAGGTGTTTTTTTTTTCCTCTTTCAAATATCCTGAAACAATTTTGAGCTGCAGGTGCGCCTGATTGAACTTTATGCATGTAAAGTTATGGACACAAGCTTTCTACGCAAGACATTGTGGTATCCTGAAATGCACCAGCATTGCTTGTGACAGGAAATGTAGGCCAAGCCTGGAAAGGAGCCCCTGAGTCAGATGTCATCGGATTAGTGTACAGAGAAAAATTAAGTGGTAAAATGAAGCACCACTTTATCTGCAGGTATAAGATATTGCCTTGAATGTTTCAGAGAAAATGTATTGCAAACTGAAAGCTAGAAAACGAAGGAGTTCAACATTTGGAACTCCTTTATCTAGAGTGTACATTTGTACATCCTGTTTCTTATTCCATTCATTCACATCTATTAACAGGCACATGTCACAGCTCCCTGGAATTAAGTCAGTTCTTTTGACCTACAACATCACATACCTTTTGAAATAGCACAAGGCCTACATTCAAGACACAAACGGTCAGACAAGTTTTGGGCACTGCAGTGGTGCCTAATTAAATGGGAGAGCACTCTTTCCTATTTACCTTGCATTTCCTTCATTTTAGATTGGTTGCTTACAGCATCAGGGAGCTGTCCATGCCACAGCAACTGGTAGCTTTGCCTTGCTCTTTCCTGTCCAGGGGGAAAAAAGTATGGGGCTAGATAACAATAGTTGGAACCCAAGGGGAAAGGCTTGTGTTGCAACTACTCAACTGACCAATAGATGTCCTAACTGAACAGTTGCCAGTATGGTCACTCGTTTGGTTTGTTATCTGTACATCCATTTTAATCATTAAGACATCAATTGTTTCATTCATACAGCCTGTGTAGCATCTTTTTCCATATCATTCTTGTAGTCTATTTTTTAAACTACTTCCAAATCAGTCTTAGTCTTGACCAGTAAAGCTTGGTCTTCTTCCATATAATCTTTTATATTTTTTTTATAAGCTATAATATATTTTCTTTCTGGCAATCTATTCTAATTTGTTCTTTCAAATCTCCCAATGGAGCACTTACCATCACTGTAACTGAGTCCATCCACTCGGTTGCTGGCCATCCTCTTTTTCCCTTTCCTCTCACCTTTTCCAGCATTAGAGTCTTTTTCCAAGAGCTGTGCCTTCACATAATGTGTCTGAAGTAGGATCATTTGAACCTAGACATTTGTACCTCTGATTTGTTCAATGATCCATGGGTTTGTTTTCTTGGCTGTCCATCATATTCTCAGGAGTCATTTCCAACACCAAAGTTTAAAGGTGTCAATATTTTTCCTACACTTTCTTTAGGGTCCAAGTACCAGAATTAAAGGTAATTTTTTTCCTATTATTCTTATACTGTCCAAGGGTAGCTTGAAAAGGTGTGGAAAATCTGTTACACTTTTTTACCTTGGATGAAATCAGATGACTAGAGTGACTTAGGGGACATGGTGGCTCCGTGGCTAAGACACTGAGCTTGTCGATCAGAAAGGTCGGCAGTTCAGCGGTTTCAATCCTGACCACTGTGTAATGGAGTAAGCGCCTGTTACTTGCCCCAGTTTATGCCAAACTAGCAGTTTGAAAGTGAATAAAAATGCAAGTATAAAAATAGGGACCACCTTGGTGGGAAGGTAACAGCATTCCAAGCACCTTCAGTGTTTAGTCATGTCGGCCACATGATCACGGAATTGTCATAAGACAACGCTGGCTCTTTGGCTTAGAAACAGAGATGAGCACTGTCCCCTAGAGTTGGGAAGAACTAACATGTATGTGCGAGGGGGGGCTTTACCTTTACCTGAACCAGGCAATGGATGTAGGACAGAGGACTAGAAAAGAAACAGCAAATTTCTCAAAGGCATTTTTCTCCTGATTCAGTGATGAGCAGAGAGCACTTCAACTCAGCAGTGGGGAAAGGTCTACTGTCAAAATCATGCAGAAAACCAACCTACTTTCTCACTGTTCGTTTTGTTACATGAGATCTTCAAGGCACCCTTCTTCCTGCTTTCCTTGGCTTCAATAGAACAAGGCTTTTTCGGATAAACTACTGTATGAGGAATTCTCTCACAGGAACAAAAGGATTGACTGACTGAACTGGCTCCTATATGCTAGACTGCCATTTTGCATATAATTTTCTTTTCTGATCAACTACCGCACAATATTCCTCAAACTAATACTTTCCAGATGTTTAGCACTTGAGCTGTTGGGAGTCCAAATCATCCGGAGGCAGAGGTAAAAGGGAAAAATATTTTAACCTACACTGCTCTCTGCTTATCTTTCCGTTTGTAGATAAGTTTTCACTCAAACAAAAAGGACGGCACTATTGTAGCTCAAAATGATTACTACCTTTTTTCCACCTCAGGATTCTATCACCTCATTGCCTCCTTGTGTAGTTATAGATCCTCAGCTTTCAGTAGGTCAAAAGGCAGGTAGGAGCAGTGCATCGATAGAAGGTAGTACTTGCAGCACTTGAAGGACACCCAAATGTGATTTTGCAACACACTCTGTGGCAGGGAACTGCCCCTTATCTTACCTCTCACTTGTACACATTCTCCCTCTTTATTTGCAAGTGTAATTCTGATACTCTACAGATCATTGCAAACAAACAAGCCTTCATATTTCCCAGCTTAGAGACAAGATTCTACTCATGGGTGTTTGGCTGGTGTTGAAAATTAAGAAAGCAGCTCTTATTATTCCTGCATCCTGCTCCGTAGGAATCATCCTATCTTGAAAAAAGCCCATCAAAGTTATGATGAAAAAAAGAATAATGAAACTTGGTATGTTCATGAATGTTCTAGTTAATGGGGGCAAGTAGAGTTGGCTTTAAGCTAACACTGAGTGGGCACTAGTCTAGGGCACCACCTAGGAATGCCAGTGCTATGCCTCCTGGAGTAAGCCCCCCATTCCTCATGTTCCAATCATATCTTTCCAAACTAGTTTTGTTTGAAAGGAAATTGTTAGATACTTCCCCCTCTATTGCTACTAGACAATGGAAGTCTCCACTCAGGTCGTCTGTTGCCGGCGGGAACAGAGGGGAAACTGATTGGCTGAAGGGCCGGACAGCTCCCATTTAAAAGGGGAGCTGTCCGACCATCTAGTCGGTGGATGTTTGCACGTACTTCAATAAAGAGCTGTTATCACTAGCCTTTTGTGCCTTTCATTACCTGATCTAACAGAAATGCTGCTGAGGACTACTACACACATCTGTGTGTAACATCTCATTTGACCCTAAGCCAATTGAGCCTGTTTTTGGGTGGTGGATCATGACACAGCTGTGCATCAAAAAAAAAAAAAACCCATCAATGTGTTTTTTAATCCCTACAGAATGTTGTCTTACATTTGTAAAGTTTTCATGTTTAAGACAAAATGGATTTTTGTTTGTTTTTTTCCTTTGCCAAGTTCTATTTCTGAAGATTAACTGCTGGCGCATTCTGCCTCTTCAGTCCTCTCATCCATTGTAAATTGTAAAAGCGGGCAGAAGAACAAAAGACCAATTTTTCTGGCAATGTTAGGAAGGAACTACTTCCCCCCGCCACCACTGCTTCAGCTTGCCTTGCGACCAGATAAGTAAGATCTTCATCATAAAATAGGTAAGGAGGTAGGAAGGTAATACAAGAGCCACTCATAGCTCTAAACCCATTTTTATACTCTCAGAACAAAATAGTAAAGGGTGAGATTTTATAAAAGGAAAAGATGCCAAATAGGTGTATTAAGCCTTCATGAAGCTTTACCTGTTTTGCCCCAGGGGACAACCCCAATCCCCATGGGGATGCAGCGCTATGCCAACAAATGTATCAGATATACCCAGGTTTGTACTTGGGCCATCAGGAGTTCTGCTTGAATGAAAAAACATACTCACACAGGTTCTGCCTCGGTAAGAGGCAGCTGTTGAGGTTTATCAAGAAACATGCCAATATCACAAGATACAAATAATTGGTATGATCCTGTCTTCCTCAACTATTTGCTGAATGTGTGGGAGCAGCAGGGTTGTCCTTTCCATGACAAATGAGGGAATAAGGAGAATGAGACTGGACAATAGCAGATAATCTAAAAGAATTTATCTTCAGTAAAATTAAAAGTATGCATTTTCCTACTACACACAGATGAAAACAGAAGAAAAAGACTCAAATATTGGCATATAAAAGGCCACTGTTCTTTACTGATATCATGATGGGTTGCAATATTAATTATATTTAAAGATCTTAAATAAATAGCCTACAAGAATACATATTTAATTTTTTCTGAGATGAGAGTTACAGTGGCAACTGATTTTTTTTTATATCAGACAACCCCATCCCTTCATCTGCACTGATTTTGTCAGCTATAACTTAATGGCTAAACAATAAAGGAGCCTGGCCTTCTCAAGGTTATGCTAGTTTCTAAGTGCAGTGATTTGGCTTATTTGTTTTTCAATCTGGAGAAACATTCAGTTGGATGTCTTCACCAATCAGCTATACCAGGGGTGTCAAACTCCATTTCATTGAGGGCTGCATCAGGGTTGGTTTTGACAGGGGGGGTATAGGGAGGTTGGAGTGGGCATGGCCAGCTTGATGTCACTCATGTCGGGGCCGCCTGTGGTGGCCCAAGTGCTCTGCCTGAGAAAACAGGCTCCTAACCTCTGTTTTCGGCTGTAACAGCTTCCTTAAAACCTCTGCCAGCAAAACCGGCACTTAGGAGGGCCGTGTGTGGCCCTCCCAAGCTCCGTTTTCATTGGCAGAGGCACCGCAGACCGGTCCATAGCTGTTTCCAAGGCAGTTTTGCAGGCCAGATCTAAGCACCCTGTGAGCTGGATCTGGCCCATGGTCCTTGAGTTTGACACCCTTGATCGACACCATGGAGCCAAAGCAACTATGCACATTTTTTTTCATAAATGAAATGACTTTTTAATAAACAAAAACATGTCAACTTCTCCAAATTTTCCTAAAGTCACAACAATAGCTTGGTTGGGGGATGCAAGACCTATAGCTATAGAATACAGATTGCTAGATTAGTTGAGTCTTTGCTTTAACCCACCTGGATTTAATATTTAACTTTTCTTCATATGAAGGAATGAATTGGTACAAATCCATAACATAAAAATTTGTTCAGAATATCTGAAATCCGTATTTGGCAGTCTATATTTTGATCTCTCAAAATCTGGTTAAATGGCTTGTGACTCATAAGCCACTGAAAGTATAGGAGAGATGGGTGGCAGAGAAATTTAATAAATGTAAATGTAAATGTAAAGGCAAAGGCAAAGGCAAAAGCAAAAATAAAGTAGTAAAATAAAATAACAACAGCTAAAATGGATTGAGTTTAGCACACTGTCCATCAATTAATTTCCGGTAACAGCAAGGGGTCTTGGTGCTTCCTTTCTCTCCATTGTCCAAACAATAAAAAAAACTAGCTTCTCATGAGAATACTGTAGCTGTGCCAATTTGCCTGTTTAAAGCTGTCACTCTCATGTAGCAATTGCCCAGAATTATTTAATGGTGCAAATATCAAAGTGTTGGGCCTACTTGTGTGTAGGTGCGTGCATGCACGTATGCAGAGAGGTGGGGCAGATAAAAGATGAATATTGTGAAATGCAATGTGACAATGGCAGGCTCTAACTTCTCCACCTGGACACCATCACAGTAGTATGGGGATAACCTATCATTGATAGCAGGCTAATCTGTTTCATCAGAGATTCCTGTGTGGGTGGATTCTTATCACCTTAGTTGGAGATAGGGTTTAAAGGAATTGGAACACCAGAAAGATCTCACAGGGTGGCCTTCCCCAGACTCCCACTATCCTCCAGCTGGTATGGCTAGGGGATAATAGTGTCAACACACTTGCAAGGCATAGATTTGAAGGAGGCTGATAGACGTTTCCCTCAAACAGGAGTTCAGTTGTACTTTGGACATCAAGCTCCCAAAAATCAGAGTTGACAGTCTTCAGTGATATGATTCACCACAAGACACAGCTGAGAAGCCTCTGAAGTCCATCACTTCTTAAAACCTGGGCTGAATAAACATATGCCACACCTTGATGGCGTGAACTGAAGAAGGTATTATCTCATAAGCAAACAAGGGTGGCTTGATTAGCTGTAATTTGCTTCTTGGCAGCAACACAGGGGCAAAACTGATGGCAGTGAGGAGCGGGGGAGAAGGTACAGGCAATGCACAATCCTCTTAGAATTTGGAGGTCAGGGAAAATTGGTATGTTTATCAAAAGGTACAGTACACAGCCCAAGGCAACTTGGGAAAAATGCATGCATCTGCATGTTAAATGCCAAGCTGCTAATGGGACTGAATAAATACAGTAGATATCAGAACTGAGCCAGAAATGGAATAGGGGTTAGCAATTCAAATATCTTGTAGGAACTAGTCTTAAAAAAATAGTGGGAAAGAACAGATTTAGCTGAATTAACTCTCCTCTGGCATCCCTCACCAATGAGAAAAGCTGGGGGAGATATACGGGGGGAAAAATTTGTAGAGCAACTAGGGAGGTGACTTCCTTCAAAAACCTAACCTGGTTGTTTTAATCTTAATTTAGATTCTGATTGGAAACTGTTTCCAATATTTTTAAATTATTCAGTTTTACTTAATCAGTATTTGTCTATGGAGATTCTCAGTTATCCAGATCATGTTTTTTTTTAAAAGCACCTTTGGGACATTAATCAGTGTTTCTCACTCTTAGCAACTTTAACAAATGTGTGGACTTCAACTCCCAGAAATTTCCTAGCCAGAAGAATTCTGGGAATTGAAGTCCCAGACATCATAAAGTTGTTACTGAATACAATGCAGTAAGATGGGTGGCTAATGCATTTCATAAATAAAGCAACTTGTATAGGTTGAGGACCACCAATATACTGTAGCTCAGAGAATGGAGAAAGAGAGTCTTCCATAGAGCACCATTCACATTTTATTTTGGACGGTTACTGGCCAGAGGTGTGGTAATCCTCTCTTTTATATGCATGCTATTGATGTCCCCAGGCAATGACTCAAACAACATGTTACATTAACTAGTTGACATAGCAACTCCCTTTCTGTTTTTATTTTGTTCAAAGGGCGACCTCTACATCAACAGCATTTTCACCTTCTCTCCTCCTCAGAAGCAATTTCAGAAAAGCTTGCTGCCTTTCTATGAACTCAGGCTAAGATGATCTGTGTCTTCTGCTGACCTATCACTAATCAATACCACGTACTTATCCCCATTCTTTTTTCATCCCACAGTTGCTTTGGGAATGAATCGTCAAATCAAAAGTCTGCTTATACAAAGTCACATGGAGCTCAAGTGAAATGTTATGATTTGAGAACCGAATCGGTTCAGCAACCTAAGGACTTTGCTGGCAAAGTCAGAAGCAAATGATCTGAAATCAGACAGATGCGTATGCAATAAAAATCCGTTCCTCCCCAACCCAAACTTAACAACCTACTTTTCAACTTCAAACTAATATTTGAACAATGTGCATTAGGTAAAGCGTACCTTCAAACTGCACTGTGGAGAGAAAGTGTGCATAAAAATACACTATTCATATTGGGGAAATGCATGAGCTACAAAGAGCTTTCCACTCCTGCGCCCCCAGGAATCAGTGCAGCTCTTGCTGGCTCAGGGCGGGGCCGAAGCCCCCGATGCCCTGAAGGGGCTTTATCAATTCCCCTGGCCGCACTCAATTGATCTCTTTTTTAAAGTTGTTTTGAATTTGCCAATTAGTCAAATAGTCGAATTCGTTGTATTAATTTATATAAAATGATACCTCGCTGGAGCCACAGCTAATGCTTGGACCAAAGACTGAGGAAACTGGGAGCCAGGAGGAAAAGGAAGTTACTTAAGAAAAACTCCTCAGTCTTTGGACCAATCAGGCTGTGACTAAACCCAGCTGTAGCCCCTCCTGCAGAAGCTACAGGAAAATGCATAGATTACATACTTTTTGAACAGAGAAATTGAACAAAATGAATTTTGCAAATTTTGCATCTGCTTCCAACAGACTGATTATGGGATCCATAGACATAAAATGGGATTTGAACCACTCACTTTAAAACAAAACATGCCTTACTGCATGAATACTCCCCAACCATCCTTTACAATGTTAAATTTAAAAGAATTCCCAAGAGGCAATACCTTTATTTAGGTCCATCTTTTTTTTAATATTTGCAGGCTTTCAGATTGATTAAATCCTGCATTAGGCTATACAATTACAGTAAAATCAGATTAAAAGAAATGATTATGGTAATTGTGTCTGATGTGATCAGTCAGTTGTCCTCTAGATTGGAGTGCAGCTTTTCCTCACTTGCACTTAAGTGCAACACAATCATCCCCTGACAACCTCTTGTTTCTGCTCCCCCCTCATGACATTGGCTCATTTGATCTCCAGCTCCATGGCTTAGGCCCAGGGTACCTGCAAGACCACCTACTGCCACCAATAGCCTCCCACCGTCAAGTACGATCCCACAGAGTTGGCCTCCTCAGGGTGCCATCGGCCAGACATTGTCGGCTGGTGACCCCCAGGGGGAGAGCCTTCTCTATGGGAGCGCCTTCCCTCTGGAATGAGCTGCCCCCGGAGCTTCGCATAATCCCTGACCTCCGGTCCTTCCGACGCGCCCTAAAAAGTTGGCTTTTCCAGCAAGCCAGCCTGGCCTGTTAATTTTATTTAATTTTTAAAATGTGAGTGTTATATAAATTGGGTTTGTTTTTGGGACTGTTTCTAATTTCCTTTTAACTTTTGTACTATGTGTTTTTTAATGCTGTACGCCGCCCTGAGTCCTTGGGAGAAGGGCGGCATATAAATCTAATAAATCCAATCCAATCCAATCCAATCCAGCTCATATCTGAGGGAGCCCTGAGCCGTTCATACAGCAGTTCTTGATTTATGACCACAATTGAGTCCAGAATTTGGCCCCTGGACACTGATTCCAGGGCTATTTTGCTTTGGGCAGGAGTAGAATCCAATTCTTTTTCAGACCTGGTTGTCTTGCTCTGCTCACCAGGTCTCTCAGTTAATTTCTGACTCGGAGATTGGGCTTTAAATTAGCTGCCAAAGCAACCAAATAATAGGGCTGGAAGGAATGGGGCGAGAGGGAGGGCTTCGCTGTGAAGTGGAAGCAATGTCTCCACTGTTGCTTCACACTACAAGGCACAGTCCTCACATTTCTATCAGCTGATATGCAAGCTTCTTTTCTTCTGGATCAGCTTCTCTCAAGCATGGATTTAGTGCTCTTCGGGAGTAGCTGATATCAACTAATCATTGGATTCTTGTTGAATGAACTCACTGAGATAACGAAGCTCATTGTACATTGTATATTGTATATCCTTTGAGGCTACCTTTGGATAGTGTCAGAACAAGAATGAAAACATTACTTTAGCATCAATACCGCTAAGGATGACATGAACAATCTCAAGCTGGGGAGAAAATGAAAGCAAGATCTTGGTGACCTGGGAGGGAAAAAAAATTGCCAGGAGATATTTGTACAAGAGTAAGTACAAGTGGGGACATAGCTTGTGTCAGGGCTGTGCTATTACAAGCTGTAGGTGGCGTGATTATAATTCAATAGTCTGACGTTCAAAAAATACAATTCCCTGTATATTGAAGACAAGGATATTGGGGCAAAGCTGGGTTTCACATGGATATGTTTACTATATGTGCTAAATTTCTGTATAGATACTCATTATGGGTATTTGCATAAAGGAGAATTCAGCCAAACAGACCTGACCTACTTTTCAAACATATAATATAGATTCAGATTCAACATTTCAATAGGAAGTAGTCACCCCATTTAACATCTCTTCTTCGCAAAACAAAAGACCCAGACAAGAGGCCATTAATAAATCTACCTTGTTCTAATAAACAGAGTGCATAGCTGACAATTCTGATCCCCCCACAAGCTACTTGGTCAATGCAACCATTCAAACTGTACAATTGATTTCCCTTAATAACTGTCTTCTCTAACTCCACAGATTGGCTGGGGGTCATGTTAATGGTTGTGTATCATGCTGGTTGCAGATAATGGTTGGAGAATGCCTTGCATGCACATACAGGTACCCGCACACATGTATATTATCACATATGTGTTTCTAAAATTAGGACTTTTCCTGATAACTTTATTATTGCTTTTAATTTATAAAGAAGCTTCAACAGAGACGATACCTCAGAGAATATAAGAAGACAGATTTTCACCCTGATAAGCTTATAATGTAAAATAATTGATATAAAGAGGAGATGAAATGGGAGGGGAGGGGAGGAGAGGAGAGGAGAGGAGAGGAGGTCAACAAACTTTGAGGCTATGTCCACTATGTTCATGCATAGTGATGGTATCATAGGTCTGGCTAGATACAAATTGAGTTAGTATATAATATGTCCATTAGCTACGTTTTGGGAATTTATAATTAAAACCATTGTGAAAGCCTAGCTATTGTCACAGTTTGTTATATAAGCAGGACAACATTTTAAACAGTATAGTTTATTTTTATTTATTTATTGTAAACTGTAATGATCACAGCAACTGTGTCCCCCCCCCCCCCCACTAAACCCGTCTTTAGAAAGTAGTGTAGGTTAGTACACAAAATCCCTTCATCTTCGTGCAAATAATTTCTGGGGAACGAATGAGCTATCAGTGCCGATTATTTTAAAAAGTACTGTATTGTTATTATTCTTTTCAGTTTTTAAAGTAGATTCCTGCTCTATCCCAGCCACAAGAGGGAGATGTCACACAGATTTATGCACAAATTAGCTACTTATCCAGGCTGTTGTGGAAATTAGGCAGGAAAAGATCAACAAAGCAGTTGGCCAAATTTAGAAGACATTATTATTATCTGTACACAACAATGTGAAATCGCAGATGCCAGTTCTTTAGCTGGTGTTGCCCTTCACAGGCATCAAGTTCTTCCTAAGATGCTAGGATGTCATAATGTATCAGCATAGTATATATGCAGATCCAAGCAGCGCAGCCTTTGCAATAGACAGATGGAAATTTTGTTAATGCACAGATTTTCTAAGCACCAGCCAAGATTTTTTGGTATTATTATTATTATCAGACTGTTGTTTCTAGAAAGATAACTATCTTAATTAATTACAACTCCTTAAAGACAAGCAGTTTATTATGGCATAAACTTTTGCAAGCAAATCTATGAAAGCTTATATGTCATAAATTATTAGGCTCCTAAAGTACTAGTTTCTTGGTTATTATGTCAATAATAATAATAATAATAATAATAATAATAATAATAATAATAATAATAATAATAATAATAATTCTACTAAAACCCATGTGAAGCTGCTTTAAAAAGTTAATATTTAAATAACTAGCAATGCATATACATACACACATGCACACACACTGACGGGGGGGGGGGGACTCTGCAAGGATTTTTGCTTTTATTACAAATGTACAAGATATGCAATACTAAATACATAGAAAACAGGGGTAATCTCAGATGTTTAAAAACAGTAGCCAGGTTTTAAAACTGGAAAAAAACTGCAGTCCAAGCAGTATGTATCAGCTAGTGACATGATGACATAAAACAAGTTATCCGAAGACACCAGTGGCTTTAGTTGTAATGTTTTCACTGTTTTAATTTGTCTTTACCTCTTTTGCTCTTTATAAGGGCTTAGGAATAAACCATACTAAATTGTGACAACACATACAAAAAAAGACCTTATGTTCTAATCTACATACTGTTAAAACTATTGTTGTCATAGGTGGCAATTTTTGAATGAAAGTATCTCAAATGGGCTAAAGCAGAGATGTCAAACTCGATTTCATTGAGGGCTGCATCAGGGTTGTGTCTGACCTTGGGGGTGGGGTGGGCATGGCCAGAGTGGCATGGCCAGCTTGACGTCACTCATGTCGGGGGCCTCTGTATTGGCACAAGAGCTCTGCCAGAGCTCCATTTTCAGCTGCAACGGCCTCTCTGAGCTTCATTTTTACTGGCAGAGGGTGGCAGGAGGCTGTCGCAGCTGAAAATGGAGCCTGGGAGGGCCACATGCAGCCCTCCCGAGTTCCATTTTCTCTGGCAGAGTCACCGCGGGCTGGGCCTTGGCTTTCTAGAGCGACCCCATGGATCAGATCTAAGCACCCTGAGGGCCAATTCCAGCCCCTGGGCCTTGAGTTTGACACCCCTGGGCTAATGTATGTATTTAATGAGTCAAAAATCCAGGACTGATGACTCTCGTGGGAATGACATTTGGGGAAGTTGTGGCTGCTTTAGACTGCTGTTGTGATTACATGACCTTCATTTTCGACATACCATAATAGTTTCTCAGGGTGTCTCATAATTCCTCACTTGATGCTCACCCAGCAGCAAGGAATTGACACATCAAGTCACTGTTAATAGAAGCAACGACTTTAAGGTACATGAAGAAAAGCCTGGGTATTATTACTGCTTTATAAGTCCTTTCTCTGGACACACACACACACACACACACACACACACACACACCTTTATTCCATCTTTGTTCAGGAATGTAAGGCACGTACATATTGCTTTAACTTCCTATATTTTTTCACAACAACCCTGTGAGGTAGGTTGAGCTGAAAGTCACTAAGTAAGCTGCTGTGGCTATAGATGGCGTCCAAACAAGAAACACCTCAAATGGGAAAGGTACAAAGGGATTTGAGGCACAAACTGAAGGGACAGCAAAGACACCTTGAACTAAACGACTCACATAAACAAGCTAAGTCACCCGATATAAAATGCCTACATAGACAAATTTGGTATTTATTTATTTATTCAAAAATCGACAACCACAATATCTCTGCCTCCCAAAATAGGTCACTGGGAATCAAGGTACTTTGAGTTTGGGCTTGTGTAAGATTGACCCACATGACAATTGAGATATCATTATGGGATAGGGTGGAGTCAGGGTCACCTAACTGTGACCCAGATCACTACATCGGTTCAGCCTACTTTGTAAATGGGGGATACAATGTCTCTTCTTTAAGATTGCTGCCTTCGTAGTGCCAAGGTCGATAGTATTTTTATTTGGTATGTATTTATAGTTAATACCGTTCCACCCGGTCAGATAGGATGGGCATACTCCCTATCCCTTCCTTTAATGTTGCCATCATGTCAGCATGTCTTGGTAGCTTCCACTGCTCTGCCTCTACAGAACACTCTTCTCCCCTATCCCCAAAGCCTTGAAGAACTGGGTCCTGGCTCTTCCCATAAGCATTGTGTCAAGGCAAAGTTGGACTCCAGTAAAGCTGTTTGTTGCTTTTTGGGTGTGTGTGTATGTGCTGAGAGTTTTAGAAACTAACATGTTTTTGCTGGTAATATTTATTTACTTATGCCAGGGTTCCAAGTAACATCCCCAACGAAAGAAGACTCTGAGGATATAGTTAAATAAAGGAGGGATAATGATAACAACGTATATACAGGTATGGGTACAACATAAACAGTGTAAACAGGGTAAACATTGATTTGGAAAGAAGGATTAGAAAACTTTGTTATTAAATATTATGGATGTTTAGCTAGAATAGGATTCTATTCTAGAATAGGATTCTAAGGATCCAGTGTTATTGGAAGATTTTAGAAATCGTAAATGAAATGCCAGTATGTGGTTATGTATTAAATCTTGGTATATTTTATGATGAAGGACGTTTAAACAATTATAGTCAAATGAAAATGGAGGTATGATGATGGTAACATGTGTAAATATCTGAGTTTAAAATACTTGAGTTAATATGAAGTAATGTTTGTTGACTGTGGAAGAGATGCACGAAAGCACTTTCTACAGTATGTAAAGAAGGATGTGTTGTGTTTGTTTTGAAAATAAAAAATAAAACAATTATTTTAAAAAAAGAAGACTCTGAGGCTTGAATTTCCTCAAAGTTCCTTTTTATTAGAGATGTCATATTGGCACATTTGGGAAAACCCAAATCTGAAAGCTTCCAGGTTTTCCCCACTCACATGAAAGTCCAAGCCCCCTACGCAGCACTCACATGTCCATCACATGTCCCAATCAGGCACCGTCCCAACTGGAGATGCCTCCCAACCATACCCCTCCAGGTGCAGGGGAAAATGTCCTTGACTCTCTGAGAAAGGAATGTTATTATGACTATATATTTCCCATACTCCATATCACCCCCCTCCCCTTTTCCCACAGTGTTTAATGTGGCAGGCCTGAAGGCCCAATGCAAAAGATGGCTTCCAGACCTGACAACCTATTTATTTACTTGCTTATTACTGCTTATACGTTATCCAGAATGACAGTGTTTAAATGGGTGCACTATATTACCCTAAATGGATAAAAAGATTCTATGTAAGTTTTTTAAATAGATACGCCATAAATAAATGACAGTAAAAATCACAACATAGCGTACAACCACACTACCATAATTTAAACTGATGTCAAAAAACATTCTAACTTCATAAAGATCGTGAACGAAGAAGAATATTAAAAACCTTTCCAAATATTGGGAAATGAGCACTCCAAATATACCTTGAAAACATGAGGTAACCATTGTGATATGTAGAAATCTTGTTTACAGAATAGAACTAAGCCTACAGGAACATAATTTACAAATGAACAGTTCAGGTAAGTGGTCTTTCTGTATGCCCAGTTCCAAAAGTTGGCACCAGCAAATGGTAAGTCTTGGCAAGACTTCCAAAGACCCAGCCAGTGCAAAGATTGGCAGAGAAAGGAAGAGGAATACATTGGGAAAGGTCAAGGGCCACACAAATTGCACTATTCTGGATCTCTAAAAAAGGGCAGAGAGTACAGCCAGGAAGGACTGCTAACAAACTACTAATAGTCCAAACAAGATATAGGAGCTAGGAACTAACTACTTGACTATGTCAGTGATAAGAAATGGTTTAATTCTTTATATACTCAGTAGATGAAAGTGGCAAATTTCTTATGAATTTATTGATGAAAATCTTTATAGTGTCTCTCTTTAATAAAAACTTCCAAATTTTACACTGACAGCAGACATTCTTGAGAAATAAAAGAAATGGGACAAGAAAAAAAGGTGATCCAGATGAAACCTGAGCAGGGGGTTGGACTAGCAGACCTCCAAGATCCCTTTCAACTCTGTTATTCTATTCTATTCTATTCTATTCTATTCTATTCTATTCTAAATACAATATTAAATGTTAGAGGTTAATCCAGCAGCACCAGTGACTAATAGTTTGCCTTAACTACTAGCAAATCATGACCAACCTGACACAGTGCTGAATCAGTAGAATGACTCACAAAAAACATGATTCAAATGGGTCAATTAGACTAAGCAACCTGGATAAGTGTAATCAAAACATGTTGATAAGTTAGAGAAGAAAGATGCATACCTTGAAAAGGAAAGTATACAATGAATTGGTCACATTTGGTTTCTTTAAATGAATCATGAAATGTGGGCTAATAAATCCCTAACCCAAATTAAGTTAAGAATGCGATCATGAGAACATGTAAGAAGAGTCCCTAAGGACTGTGGGTCAAAAGAAATTTACACTGAGAGAATAGCCTTATCAAAATTAAGTGAAATACCATAAATATTAAATAATAGACTACTAGTATATAGCGCTAGCAAACATAAAATAGATGAGGACAGTTATACAACAAATAAATTATTACTGCCAAGTGAAAACTATATAATTGAAATTAAGCAGTGTACTGAGAATTTCATTTCAATAGATAATAATTCAAAGAAACTATTCATAGCTACAGAAAATATAGACATAAATAAATAATAAAGTCTGGCCAGTCATCCTGATTATCTACACATTTCTTCTCACAGTAATTTACCTTAGGAAAGGCTACAACAAATGCAGTATCATCAATGTTTAACAAAAGCTCACCGATAGCAGCAAATAAAAACAGGTTGATCAGTTTCACAATTGGATAAAATCTAAACCTTCCTAATAATTAAATAGAAATTCTACAACAAATAATTTAAAGCAACTTAAATGCAGGTCATCCTCAGCTTACAACCACACGAGCTCAAAATTTCTGTTGTTAAGTGAAATATTTGTTATGTGAATTTTGACCCATTTGACAACTTTTCTTGCCCCAGTTGTTAAGTGAATCACTGCAGTTGATTAGCTAGTAACCTAGTTGTTAAATGAACCTGGCTTCCCCTTGATTTTGCTTGAGAGAAGGTGATCACATGACTTTGGGACACAGCAATGGTCACAAATATGAACCAATTGCCAAGCACCTGAATTTTGATCCCATGCTCATGGGGATGGCTGCAAAGGTCATATCTGTGAAAAATGGTCATGTTACATTTTTCCACGCCGTTGTAACTTTGAACAGTCACTAAATAAACTGTTGTAAGTTGAAGATCGTCTGTATATCAAAATAACTTGCTAGTGATTCTATAAGGTATTCAGCAGGATAGTAGAAAGCATGATCTGTTTTCTAAATAACTGTGGGGCAGTAACTATCTAGATGCAGACAAGAAAAGAATTTCATAGTATTTCCAAAAAAGAATCTGACATGCATAAAATAAATATAACAAAAAATGCCACTCAACTACAGCAAGAACATAGAATAAATAAAATCACCCATATAATTAAGATAATGAGAATTTAAAAGAAATAGCGTGGCTAGAGGGTTCAACCCTTCCTTGGGGAGACAGATCAATCCTTTTTTTAAAAAATGTGTTTTTTAAAAAATATTTTTAAAACTAGTGACATAAAGTAAAAGAAAATAATGTAAATAATTATTAAATTATTAAAATAAATAAAGTAATGAAAGTCAAGGAACATTATGAAAAATGGGACCCAGATTAAATATAAAGAAAACAACGCTAATGAAAACAGATAGAGCAACCTTCCTTATAACTGAAAATGAAAATATCGAAGTGGTAGCTAGCTTCTGCTTTTTAGGTTCTACTATCAATAGTAATGAAACTAGCAAAAAAAACCAAAACCACTGCAGACTAGCACTTAGTAGAGTAGCCATGAAATCCTTGGAAGAAATATTTAGATGCTGAGTAATTTATATAGCTACAAGCATTAGATTCATACAGGCGGTAGTTTCTCCTATGACATTCTATTGAAGTGACAGTTGGACTTTTGAAGAAATCCATAATACTAGGGAAACTGAAAAAAATGAGAAGAGCAAAAGAAGCAGAAGCAGAAGCAGAAACAGAAGCAAGGTTGATGGACAAATGGCCAAGGGTATACATTGGGAGACTTGTGGAACCAAATTGGGAACAAATTAATTCTGGAGAAGGTCTGTCTATGTCAGTGATGGCGAACCTTTTTCGCCTCGGGTGCCAAAAGCACATACGTGCGCACTATCACACGAACTCGAGTGCCCACCCACATAACTTAATGTCCCCCCTCACCTGTGTGAACCGTGCATTTTTGCACAAGGCTTCCTCGCCACTCCCTGCTCTGGCTGCTTCCCCTTGGATAACACCCAGTGAGGGGAGTAGTTGCTCTGCCACTAACGGGCAGAGATTGGGGTGGGGGTGGGGGGATGCTCAAGTGTGCTCCTGTGTCAAAAAACCTTCCCTTATCATTCTCCTGTGTAAAGATTGGGCCCTTTTTACAATGGCAGGTGTGAGTCCAGTTGCTAAATTCTCCCCTTCTATTAAAGAGGATCTTGGGCACTACAGTCAATAGACAAATGAGGAAGGGAGCTGCTGGCACAGGGGAAAGAAAAGCAGCAAGAAAAGAAGAAAAAGCAGCTTTTTCCCCTCAAGGTGGCTGCTCTGTTCCCCCCCCCTCCCCCGTGCTAGCACAGAGGATCCTGCCTGGTCCCTGCAATCCAAAGGGAAATGAGGAAGAGAGCAATCTGCATGAGGGAAAGACAAGCAACAAGGAAAGAAGAAAAAGCAGCTTTTTTCCCTCAAGGTGGCTGCTCTGTTGCCCTTTTCTCCATTTCAGCACCACTCCATGGAGCCTGCCCCACCCCCCCATCGCCCAGGTCCTCGCTTCTCCCAAGCATTTCTTTGCCTACTTAATTTCCCCTCCGTAGCATTTTTCCATCGTGTTTCTTGCCGCTTTGGACAGGAAAACGACGTTTGTGGGACTAAAAAAAACTCCTTTCAATCAATCAATTCCAACTTTGCAAGATCTCCCCCCCCCCCAAGTTGTAATTGATTGAAGTTTTGTTTTAGTCCCACAAACCTTGTTTCTCTGCACACGATGGCAAGAAATGCGATGGAGCTGGAAATCAGGTAGGCAAAGAAATGTTTGGGAGAAGCGAGGACCTGGGCGATGGTGGGTGGGGCAACCTCGATGCCATATCACTGAAATGGAGAAAAGGGCAACAGAGCAGCCACGTTGAGTGAAAGAAGCCTCTTTTCTTCTTTCCTTGCCGCTTGTCTTTCCCCCCTGCTGGTAGCTCACTTCCCTTTGGATTCCAGCGATCGGGCAGGATCCTTTTTAGTAGCAGGGGGGAGGGGGGAACAGAGCAGCCAGCACGAGTGAAAGAAGCCTCTTTTCTTCTTTCCTTGCCGCTTGTCTTTCCCCTGTGCTGGCAGCTCATTTCCCTTTGGATTCCAGCGATCGGGCAGGATCCTTTTTAGTAGCATGGGGGGAGGGGGGAACAGAGCAGCCAGCACGAGTGAAAGAAGCCTCTTTTCTTCTTTCCTTGCCGCTTGTCTTTCCCCTGTGCTGGCAGCTCATTTCCCTTTGGATTCCAGCCATCGGGCAGGATCCTTTTTAGTAGCAGGGGAGGAGGGGGGAACAGAGCAGCTAGCACGAGTGAAAGAAGCCTCTTTCCTTGCCGATTGTCTTCTCCCCCTCTCCCCTGCTGGCAACTCTCCTCATTTCCCTGTGGATTCAAGCGATCAGGCAGGATCCTTTTCAGTAGCAGGGGGGGAGGAGGGAACAGAGCAGCCAGCACGAGTGAAAGAAGCCTCTTTTCTTCTTTCCTTGCCGCTTGTCTTTCCCCTGTGCTGGCAGCTCATTTCCCTTTGGATTCCAGCCATCGGGCAGGATCCTTTTTAGTAGCAGGGGAGGAGGGGGGAACAGAGCAGCTAGCACGAGTGAAAGAAGCCTCTTTCCTTGCCGATTGTCTTCTCCCCCTCTCCCCTGCTGGCAACTCTCCTCATTTCCCTGTGGATTCAAGCGATCAGGCAGGATCCTTTTCAGTAGCAGGGGGGGAGGAGGGAACAGAGCAGCCAGCACGAGTGAAAGAAGCCTCTTTTCTTCTTTCCTTGCCGCTTGTCTTTCCCCTGTGCTGGCAGCTCATTTCCCTTTGGATTCCAGCCATCGGGCAGGATCCTTTTTAGTAGCAGGGGAGGAGGGGGGAACAGAGCAGCCAGCATGAGTGAAAGAAGCCTCTTTCCTTGCCGCTTGTCTTCTCCCCCTCCCCCCTGCTGGCAACTCTCCTCATTTCCCTGTGGATTTCAGCGATCGGGCAGGATCCTTTAGTAGCATGGGAGGGAGGGGGGAACAGAGCAGCCAGCACGAGTGAAAGAAGCCTCTTGCCGCTTGTCTTTCCCCCGTTCCAGCAGCTCTCTCCTCATTTCTGGTTTGCATTGGGCTGTTTTTCGCCCTTTGGAGGCTTCAGGGAATCCTCCGGAGATTTAAAAAAAAACTATCGAAAATCAGCTGGCCAGCGGGCGTGTCAGGGGAAAAATGCCCTGGGGAAATCTGAGATCAATGGACCGTGGCTGATTCCCTTCCGCATATCTTTTGAGATATTAAAAAATAAAATAAAAGTCTTTGACAAGTATATTCTAATTAATAAACAAACTTTAATAATAAAATAAAAAGTAAATGAAACAGAAAATAACTAATTGGTTACATTTTGATAATTAAAGCTACGTCTGCCAAGCTGGCAGCCAAACAAAGAAGAAAGGAATTTTAGTTCTGGAATGTGTAAACGCATGCGCAATAAATCACTTTCAGATAAGAATTTTTTGTTTTATGACCTGCGCAATAAAGCTTTCTTAGTTTAACTCTTGAGTGTCAGTTTAGGCAGTTCAGGCCTAGCAAACCTTTTAACATCGTGACAGGGCGCATGCGCACTGGAGCTGACAGGGCAATGCCTCGCGTGCCCTCAGAAATGGCTCTGCGTGCCGCCTGTGGCACGCGTGCCATAGGTTTGCCATCACGGGTCTATGTGGTCACTATCATCTGACCCTAATCTGATGCTACATAATGAGTTAGTTAATCAATCAATCAATCAATCAATCAATCAATCAACTCTGCTTAATATGTTAACACCCCCTAAACACATCCTGGACCTGACCAACCACTGCCTAACCAACACATACTTCATCCATAATGGACAAAGATACAAACAGATAGAAGGAGCACATATGGGATCACCCCTCTCACCCGTCATTGCAAACGTATACATGGAACATTTTGAAACTAACGCCTTAGATAAATCTGAACACAAACACAAACTCTGGCTTAGATATGTTGATGACACTTTCGTGATTTGGCCACATGGGAAAGAAAAACTAGACAACTTCCTCACACATCTCAACAGCCTACACCCCAAAATACAATTTACCATGGAAATAGAAGCAAACAACCAACTTCCCTTTCTGGACGTCCTAATCTACAAAAAACCCAATGGTTCTCTAGGACATACCATCTACCAGAAAAACACACACACAAACCGCTACTTAAATGCACAATCCCATCACCACCCTGCACAGATCAACTCTGTAGCCAAGACCCTCACCCCGAGAACCAAACGCCTAGCCGACAAAGACCACCTGAAAACTGAATTACACACTCTCACAAACATATTAATCTCCAACGGATTCCAAAGAAAAACAATTAGCAAGCTAATCCAAAGGGAGACTTTGCCCAAAAACCAAGACACAGAACAGGACAATGGCATCGCCCTCCTCCCTTACATCAAAGGCACCACAGATAAAATCAGCAAAATTCAACACAAACACAATATCAAGACAGCCTTCAACACTGACCAAAAAATAGCCAACATTTTAAGAAACCCCAAAGACAAAATCCAGCTAGAAAACCAAGGAGTCTATGAAATACCATGCAAAATCTGCCCTGCAACATACATAGGACAAACAAACAGTGGAATAAATGCATGCATCGCAGAACACAAGAACACAGTAAGAAGTGGGATTTACTTCTCTCTATCCAGCAGAAGGACACCCGATTATTTTGGCAAATTGCTGCCAGCTCTTTGCCGGGCCATCGGGAACTCCCTCTATGCTGCATCTCTAACAGAGACTGGGAAAACTATTTCTTGGCAATTTACCAGGCGTCAGCAAGTTCAACCGTGCCTGACCCACAGCTGTCTCCTGTAGCCTCTGACTGGCAACCTGTGACCCATGCTGAGATCACCGAGTTTATCTCCGAACTTAAGTCAGGCAAAGCTCCTGGCCCTGATGCTATTCCCCCTGATCTGCTAAAATCCAACCCTGAATGGTGGATTCCTCTTTTGGCAAGACTCTTTACATACATTAATTCCTCTGGCAGAGTACCTTCCTCCTGGAGCTTAGCAATTATTGTGCCAGTTTTTAAATGAGGAAATAGAAACAACCCAGCTGACTATCGCCCCATAAGCCTGCTCTCCATTATTGGGAAACTGTATACCAAATACCTCCATCGCAGACTCCTCACTTGGGTTGAGGAATCCAATATCATTGGTGCTGAACAAATTGGGTTTAAAGCGGGCTGTGCCACACTAGATCACTGCTTTGCCCTAGCGCACCTGGTCGACAAATATACCACTATACCAGGTGGCAAACTCTTCACTGCTTTCATCGACCTAAAGTCAGCATTCGACTCAGTCCCTAGGGATTTGTTGTGGTCAAAACTGCTCAAAAGTTCTATTGACAGACGTTTGCTGTTCTTAATTAGGTCCTTGTACAATCAGACCTCCAGCCAGGTCAGATGTGGTCTGCAGGGAGAACTTTCTAATCCTATCCCGATTAAGAATGGAGTAAGGCAGGGATGTGTTCTGGCTCCTCTTCTATTTAATATATTTTTATCTGACCTGGCTGGTTACATCGGACATATTGAGTCCCATGCCCCGAAGCTGACAACTACAAAGATCCCACTTCTTCTTTACGCTGACGATGCGGTTCTCCTTTCATTGTCAAGGCCAGGACTGAAAAGATTACTTTCTGCATTTGGGTCTTACTGTGCTGAAAACCATTTGGCTATTAACTATGATAAATCAAAAGTACTAGTGTTTACTAGAGCCCGGAAATTGTATAACTGGGATATCAGTGGCAATGCTGTTAAGCAGGTCTTCCATTTTAAGTATCTAGGTATTCAATTTCAGAACACCGGTGCCTGGACTAGACATTGAACCCAGGTGCTGAACTCGGCCTCCTGTAGTCACCAGCAGATTTTAAGATTCTTTTATACCCAAGGTGGCCAGTTCATTCCTTCTGCCCTACATATTTACAAAGCCAAAACGCTGGCCCAAACTCTCTACGGCATTCCCATATGGATACGGGGCTTCAAGGATTGCATTGAAAGAACCCAGGCTGCTTTCCTTAGAAAACTTCTGGGTCTTCCCCCTTGTGTTGGTGTACTTTTTCTTTAACAACTGCAATCTTGGCTTACCTTGGGTTTCCTCCAATAGCTCCCCTGTCAATTTTCCCACTTCTGCTACAACTTGCCAGGGTAAACCTTTGTTAGCAGCAAACACCAGGCTATAGTAATGGGCATCAAGTTTGATACTCTGTCGTACTTCCTGAATTTCATCAAACTCCTTCCACCCCAGCAAATCTCTTAGAAACAGGCGACCAGGCTTCTGCTGAAAAAAGCACCAAACAAGAAAAGCTGTTAGTTTGTGGCACTGCTTCATATCATAGAAGAATTTTAAAAATGACAGACCAATTTGTCCAGCCTTCTGCTCCACACAGAAGCCAACTTTACTCTGGGAAGCTTACAAATGCAACCGCTCCTATGTGGCTATTTCCACTCTGATGACTTACAGCAAGGCTGTCAAACTCCTGGCCCATGGGCCGGATGCATCACACGCTGGCCATTCCCATGTCCTGTTTAATGAAGGGGGGAAGTCCTGATATGTCACATGATGCTGCTATGATGATGTGAGTTTGACACCCCTGACTTACAGCATCTTCCATTTCAATCAGTCCTTGCTGTACAAATATATTAGCAGTGAAGAGAGTTTTTGTATTATCAAACCAGTGATGTTATAAAATGTGCTAAATCAATTTTTAGGAATGCCCTATATGTCAGAATATTCATGAACTGGCAGAGACATGGTAACAAGATCAGCCAATCAATAAGCATGGTAACAGGTCAGCCAATGAGGCTTATTTGGAAACAGAAACTTAAATAAGAAGTCTGGCTCTGGTCTTGTCTATATTAAGCTCTGAACTCTGAACTGAAACTACTTACAATCACTCCTCTCTACCCCATTGGAAGACCCACCTGTTGGTATTGTATATTTACTTATGTGTTATATTGTATATAAAGAGAAGTTAATGAATCCTACTGAATCAGATACCTGTGTGCTTTCTGGATTTGATTTCTGCAACAAACTCTGACACCATAACTACCAGAAGCAATAGCCACTGATGCTGTATTATTATTATTATTATTATTATTATTATTATTATTATTATTATTATTATTATTATTATTATTATTTGTCAGGGGAAGTTCCACCCTGAATTAATGAGGCGTGGACCATTGGCTCTCCTAGTAGCATATTTCCGACTAACCCGGAGCATATTCTAATAAAAAAAAACACTTTAATATAAAATAAAATAAAATACGAATCTTGCTAACTCAATTAACTACATTTTGGCAGATTTATGTGCCTGCGTCCTCTTGGCAGGCGAACAGAAGATCAGAAGGAAAGTAAAGAATGTGTGATGTATTATGTGACATGCGCATTAATCATTGTCAGATAAGAAATAGTTCAGTCTACTGTATAACTCAGACTATAAGCACAAGTTGGCAAACCAATTAACGCAGTGAAATTATTATTATTATTATTGTTGTTGTTGTTGTTGTTGTTATTATTATTATTATTATTATTATTATTATTATTATTATTATTATTATGTTAATCTTTGTTGAGATTCACAGCCTTTGGGGCTGGTTGGTAGCCTAACAGCTCGAGTCCTAACCAAGGACCTAGGAACTGTTAAGGTAACGTCAGAGGATATAAATTGTTCCAAGTAGGGTGGTTTTTTGTAGAGTCAGAATGTTCAAGTCAGGTACATTTAGAATTTTCAAATAGTGAGGTAGCCCATTATTATTATTATTATTATTATTATTATTATTATTATTATTATTATTATTATTATTATTATTATTTTGCAGGTATAGTTTGTTTCTGAAGAGACAATACTGTAATAGGGTCCCCCATCCTGCATAAAACTAAGCTTAAATCTAGTTGAGTTCAGGTATTGCATTAAACCAATCATGGTTTTCTGTCTAAGCCATATGGTTATGGTTTCCATATAACCTTAGCTCAGGGACAAGAGATGCCTTCAAAATGTAAGAATATAAATTTCAGTTTTCAACATGGTATCAGGTAAAGCATTCTTAAAACTCAACTTTTCTGTGATTCTGTAGAGCTTTTTAAAAATAATTTTTTTAAAACCCTCAAGAAGGGTTTGTTATTGGTGGCATAGATGATGGTGATATGTACTCATGTTCCTTTAGTCAGTGGGTGATGAGTTTTATTACAATAGCTGTATGAAAATTTGAAGGTGGTTTTGAAATTGAAATGCATTGTACTCTGGTCACAAGCTGATGTTCGATGCAGGGCCAATGTAAGAGAATGTACTGTGACAAGACATAGGAGACTGTAGTCAGCTTGTAGTACAAATCCTTGACTTGAAAAATATTCCCTGATGGACACCCTCACTCTGACACAGCATGAGAAAAGGTCCATGTGAAAGTCCCCATTTTGAAGATCGGAGTGAACTGCCTGGAGTTATTGCAGCAGGACAATTGGTGACTGTAAAGGATCTAAGTTTCACCAAGAGAAGCCGTATGGTAGTGCTGCAATGAAGATGGGATTTGATGGAAGAGTGAGGGCTTGCTCCTTATAGTCTAAGCACTGGACTTAGACATTTACAGTTAAGGTCCTACCTGGTCAGTTTATTTTGAAAGATGTTCTATTGGCCAGCTACCAGGTTTGCCTGCAGGACTATCTACTGGACTGCTTGCTGAACTGCTGGGTCATCAGTGTTGGCAAGGGAGGGAATTAAGCCTAGGCCCATGACTTATGAGGTCCAAAGGGACAATGGTCTAATCCCTTCCATTTAATATCTACATAAAGCCACTTTATGTAGGTGAGATCATTCTTCATCGTAGGGTCAGGTATCAACAGTTGTATATTTCTTCTTCAACCAATTGACACTGTCAAGGCTTTTTCTAAAGGCTGGAGGCTCTTAAAAAAGAGGAATAAGTTTATACTCAACCTGACACAACTTAGTGCCTACTCTTAGTTCTACCAGTGTGGTGGTAGAACTAAGAGTAGTTCTACTTAGTAGTTCCATTTAGTTCTGAATGGGTTGTACTCCTCCAGACACAACTGTAATACCTCTGCTGCATAAACACATAAAGCTAACCTAAGCCCACACTGTGGTAAGTCCACTATCAGAATCCTTCCTGCCTTATTTATAAATTTTACAAATAAATAAATAGCAATAGCACTTAGACTTATATACCACTTCACAGTGCTTTACAGCCCTCTCGAAGCAGTTTACAGAGTCAGCATATTTCCCCCAACAATTGTGGTCCCCATTTTACTGACCTTGGAAGGCTGGAAGGCTGAGTCAACCTTGAGCTAGTGAGATTCGATCTGCCAAATTGCAGTCAGCCGGCAATCAGCAGAAGTAATGTGCAATACTGTATTCTAACCACTGCGCCACCACATCTCTTATATAGTATAAATATTCTAACCTGGCCTGGGCTATCCCACCAATTACTCAGCACCCCATTTTAAAATTTTTATGATACTCAAGGCTATCAGATCTAGACTTTAAAAAAGTGTCAATCTCTAATTACAAAAAAGGGAGGCTGCAAATTCTAGAATACTATTATATCAACACAACACCTGGGTTTTGTTGAGACAACGTACGATTTTGGCCAAATATGTTTTCTCAAAAGACATTGAAAGGAATAAAGCTTCATAAAAAGAACTCTGTCACCCAATTGAGTTTTGTTTTCAGCTCTGAACCAGTCTAGTGAGAAAAGAATATACCTGGGATTTTTTTCTGCTATAGAACTCCTAAAATGAAGGTGACATTGGGATGTTTTCATCTGGCAACATACTGCACTTTGTAGAAGAATTCAGCCTGAAAAAGGTTTAAGAGATGTGGAAGTTGCATTCAGAATTGTAGATTCACATTAATCATAGGGGTGAACTAGATTAACGTTTAAGATTTCTGCCAGGTATAAAATTCCAATTCTGTGGTTGGTTTCACACATCACACTAAAACATTGTTCAGATAGAATTTTCTGAACAAACTGTAGAGACCTGGTTTAAACACTATAATCCACCATAAACCATGTTTTGCAAAACACAATTGCTGGGATAATATAACACAGTATTTAAAAAAACACATTATGGATTAGTGCAATTTATAAATAAATAATCAAATTTGAAAATACTGCCTATAATCCACTGGGAATTCATCGGAAACAGGTGATTAATCCTCCATAGCTATTTTACACAACTAATGTAGCAAATCCTTTTGCATTACTACTCTTTTGCATTTTAGTACTTAATGACTAAGGGCCTCACAGTTTAAGGATTGATATTATAGTATAGTATAGTTAGGCCATGTATAACTGACAGAATGGATGCCAAATTGTGATTTTAATATAGATTTTATCTGTTATTTATTACATTATTCTATCATTTTAAACTGGATGTTCCTTGTTTTAGTGGCAGTGGAAGAACCTGGAAGAATGGCACAACATGAAGAAAAAAAAGAATTAACATTGCAAATGATTATGTTTGAAGTTCAAAAAGTACAAATAAGTACAAAAAACATTGAAAAGAGGATGGAGAAGATAGAAAAAAAGAGAAAAATAGCGGGAATAGTTGAGAATATTTATAAAATGATGATGAAATTTGAGGATAGAGTTCAAAAAAATGAAGAAAAATATGAGCAAAGTTATAAGAAAATTGTTGATATTGACAGCAAATTGAGCGTGGTTGGAAACGACAGGAGTGGAATGTTGAAAGGACAGATTAACGAACTTGAACCCTTTCTTCAAAACATGGAAGAAGAGAGAAAATTTGGTAGAAACAATGAGAGAACTTCTGGCAGAAGCACTGGTGATAACTAAAGGCAAGCGGATGGAAGGAACAAATGAATGTTTAATATCCATAACAATTGCATACATATATATTTGTTGTGGCCCAATAGCGGCCAGCTGAGCTGTTGGTGGAATCTGACAGCGATGAACACTATGGGACTACCCTGGAAGCTGAGGAAGACTCTGGGGGGTGTTCAGAGTCAGAGCAGGGACTAGAGAGGCCTATTGGCCACCAGGTGGCGTCTGAGTCAGGGAGCAGTGAGGAAGAACAGAGGGAGGCTGTCCCTGATGTATGTATGTGTAGGGCTGCGAGGAGGAGGGAACAGCTTTGGAAAAAGGGGCACAGAAGAAAATAGGAACAGATGGCTACTGATTGGCTATTGTATTGTATTGTATTGTATTGTATTGTATTGTATTGTATTGTATTGTATAAAACCAAATAGAACTTGATGCATTTTACATATACTGGTTTCCCTTTCATTTAAGTAATAGGGAAATGCATTCACTATGATTGTTGAACTGGTACTACAATATTTTTGGAGGGGATTTTATGTTATTTTCAAAGTTTCCAATATTTCTCTGAATATGTGCATATGTGTATACAAACTAAACTTTCTTCAATACAAATAGTAAATTATAATGAACACAATCCTATGAAAATTAAGCATTTATATGGTCCCTATATTAGATGAAAATATAAATTGCACATCTCCTATACAGGTAGTCCAACTTCCGACTACAATTCAGTCCAAAATTTCTGTTGCTAAGCAAGAAAATTGTTAAGTGAATTTTTCCAATTTTATGACATTTTTGTCAAAGTTAAGTGAAACACTGCTGTTGTTAAACTATTAACATGCTTGTTAAGTGAACCAGGCTTCCCCATTGACTATGCATGTCAGAAGGGTGCAAAAAGTGATCACACGACCCTGAGACACTGAAACTGTCATAAATATGAATCAGTTACCAAGTGTCTGAATTTTGATCAAGTGACCACGGGGGAATGCTTTAACTGTCATAATCTGGACAACTGTCCTGTCAAGTTTTTCAGTATTGTTATAACTTCAAATGGTCACTAAATGAACTGTTGTAAGTCAAGGACTCCCTATATTAAGAGGAATTAAAGATGACTTGAGCAATTTTAAACAACTGTCAATATGTGGATACTTCATCTACTCCATTTGATGCAGTAGATGGCAGAACAGATTTCAAAACTGAAGATTTTTTTAAAATTCACATCCAGCTATAAGTATGATATCCCACAATACAAATTTACACAAAGTGAGGGTTTTGGGGGAAAACCCACACTTTAAGAGAAGTCCAAGCAGAGAAAGAAAAAGTAAAAGCAAGGTATTATGCTTTACAGCAGAAATAGGAACTAGTTATTTACGGTATAACCTAGAAGTTAGGTTCCAATTCCCCATGATCAGAAATGGTGGAAACTTCAATGCAACAATAGCTAAATCACCCCAGATATCTCCTCTCATCCTTTGCAAAAGGATGCCAGCTGAGAGAAGCAAATAAGAAATGCATCTGAATAGGACTTCGAAATAAGCAAGAAATGGTATTTCCTGAGCCTCGGAAGCTGAGACTAATTAAACAATGTTGTAGATGGGAAAGAGAACAAAATCCTATTAAAATAATTTGGCAGAAACAATGAGAGAACTTCTGGCAGAAGCACTGGTGATAACTAAAGGCAAGCAGATGGAAGGAACAAATGGAGGGTTTTGAGTCTTTACAAGATATGCAAGGAACAACAAGGCGCCAAGAGAAGTTCACACAAGACTTATCAAGAAAACAATTAGAATACAAATACCACAAATGGCAAGAGATATAGGACTGCACTACTACTGGAAGGATACAGGATGATGAAATGAAATGTTATAATAAAAATTAAATTAAACTTAGTTAAATGCAGAACAATATGTATACAATAAAGTAATAATAGTTATAGTTAAATAAATGATTAATAATGGTAATAATACACATATATACACTAGATTGATAATATGGAATTTTATATAAATTGTAAGTGAGGACCATGGAGAGGATGTTCAAAAGCTAATATATAAAGATGTAATACTATTGGATGATTTCAGGATGATGTAAATGCCATAATGTAAATGCCATAATATAAATTTATATTTATATTATTTATATTTATAAATTTATCTTAAATTTAGAATATTTTACATATAAAGGATGTAATAATAGCTATAGTGAAATGAATGTTTAATATCCATAACAATTGCATACATATATATTTGTTGTGGCCCAATAGTGGCCAGCTGAGCTGTTGGTGGAATCTGACAGCGATGAACACTATGGGACTACCCTGGAAGCTGAGGAAGACTCTGGGGGGTGTTCAGAGTCAGAGCAGGGACTAGAGAGGCCTATTGGCCACCAGGTGGCATCTGAGTCAGGGAGCAGTGAGGAAGAACAGAGGGAGGCTGTCCCTGATGTACGTATGCGTAGGGCTGCGAGGAGGAGGGAACAGCTTTGGAAAAAGGGTCACAGATGGAAATAGGAACAGGTGGCTACTGATTGGCCCCTCCCGGAGAGCTTATAGGTGTGGCGACGGGAGGGGAATTTTGCAGGAAACAAAAATTTACTGATCCAGCCGTAGAGAAAGATTGGGAGAATTTCGTGAGTTCAAGCTTCATAGAGATAGCTTTCTGGGCTCCCAGCCAAGGGGTTGCTTATCTCCCTCCTTAGTTGTGGCAGACAGCCAAGTCTAAGTCCATACATATTGTAGAGGCTTGGGACAGAACAATATTAGAATGATGATATGAGTCTTTATGTAAATTGCAAGTGAAAACTATTGTGAGAAAGCACAGAAGTTTTGTAACCAATCGACACACTGTAAGTAATTGGAGAAGGACTTTTATTTTGTGTGTGTTTATGTCTGTTTGTTTTATGTTTGTGTGTACATATATATAGGTATGTATTTGTGCGACAACCCCTGGTATGCCTAAATATGGGAGGAAGGTCACTACTCCCTCATTTCTGTCCTTCCTCCCATATTTAGGCATACCAGGGGTTGTAACACAAATACATACCTATTTCCCTGGCTCAACTGATAAGGAGGCGAGCCTGTGGCTTAGTGGCTAAGACTTCTGCCTAAGAATAATACAGCCCAGGTTCAAATCCCAGTAAGGGTATGGCTAGCTCATGAGAGCTAATTAGCTCGAAATAGATCTATACTAGTCTCCCTTTATTTATTTATCAGTACAAATACAACACAAATATAAAAAGGCAACATTAAAAATAAAAATATGGTTTTCTGCCTGCATGGTCTTCTGTGATAAGCCGAAGGACAGAAATGAGGGAGTAGTGACCTTCCTCCCATATTTAGGCATACCAGGGGTTGTAACACAAATACACACACACACACACACACACATATATATGTATGTATGTATGTATGTATATGTATATATATGTGTATGTGTGTGTGTGTATATATATATAGAAACCACCTGAAGGTAAGTGGTGCATGGTGGATCCTAGGGAGCAGTGGGCTGCGGGGCCCTTGCACTCTACTTCCTCAGTGCTAGGAGAAAGTCCTCAGTGCTGCCATTGAGTAGCACTGCTCGGGGTAGCCTAGATCAGGATGGGCTGCTGGGGGTTTGTAGGGGTTCGGGAGAATCTCTAGCTAAGATTCTGTGCAGTTCGGAGAACCCCAAAATCCCATTCCTGGCTGGTCCCATCCACCCCACCCCACCCCTCCCAGGAATCCCCAGGCAGCCCGTTTTGGATGCGGGTAAGTGCAAGGCATGTGCGGAGGCTAAGGGAGGGTGAAACACGGACCTACCGGAAGTGTGGGCCTCTGGAGTCTGTGGAGGCTGTTTTCATTTTCTCATTTTTTCACCCTCCCGGAGGCTTGAGAAACACCTCTAGAGCTTGGGAAGGGCAAAAACGCCCCCCCCCTTGCTGTGGGGTAGGAGGCCAACTAAGCCACGCCCACCATGGCCACACCCACCCAGCAACCAGGCAGAGAACCCCTTGCTAAAATTTTTGAAGCCCACTCCTGGCCTAGGGGTGTGTGGGTGCGTGTGTGTGTGTGTGTGTGTGTGTGTGTGTGTGTGTGTGTGAGAGAGAGAGAGAGAGAGAGAGAGAGAGAGAGAGAGAGAGAGAGAGAGAGAGAGAGAGAGAGAGAGAGAGAGAGAGAGAGAGAGAGAGAGAGAGAGAGAGAGAGAGCCCAAAAGGGTTTGTCATCACTGGGTTAGAAAATGAAATATCAAAACAATCCAAGGATCCAGTAATTAATTTCATTGTTCTTAAAGAAAAAAACTTCTGCCATCAAGTTCAACTTCTCATATATAAACACATAAAAATCCAGTGTGAAAAGCCCCTCTCTGAATTTAAAATGTCAGCCTCAGAGCAAATTGCAACATTCAATTGCACAGTCAGAATCTGACTGAGGCCGTCTTTAAGCTACTTTAATCAGTGCATTTCCTAGTACTTTTAAAATCAAAAGACACTGTGCAACAGCATTTTTTAAAAACCATGTTTCCTTGGTCAGAATAAAGTAAAAAACAAAACAGTGAAGAAAAACGGAAAGTTTACAAATGCAAGCCTCCAAGATTTCTCCAGGAAGAAAGCAGGAAGGCTTCTGAGGCCTTATTTAAAGGTCTTTCTGGTTTCCATGGGAATGAAACTTGGCAGACTATGTTATTATATTTCACCAATATTTTCTGGGGCTCTCCCTTCCCCTCTACCACGATCACCTTAAACTTTTCCTCCCATCTTTTTTTACCTGCAGCTGAAGGACAGCTTCAACACCCTCCGCAGTTAAATTGGCCATCCTTCCTGGATTGGTTGCTAGGAGACGCTGGCTTATGATGCAAAACCCTGGAAGAAAAGGTTCTATTACAAAGACATAATTGCATACTCCCTTCCAAAGCACGGCTTTTACAACCGCCCAATCTTAACTTTGTTCATCTGCCTATCAAAGGATTCAATGGAGATTTTAAAAATCTGACTTTTTCAGTTACTCATTTATGAAATGCCTAGATACCTATCCACGGTAGAGATGAAGTTTTAGTGACTTACCTAGTATCCCATGGGCATGATTTATGAGTCCCTCCATGGTACACATACCACCAGTCACAGCTGGTAGCTTCAGATAGGGTTTGAATGCTGGAGCCAGATTGCACAGGATTTGAGAAAACAAGCACGGAAGTTGATTTTGTGGCTCTTGAACAGAAAGGCCACTTCTGCCTTCAAACCCTAAGATTTCTATTTTAAAGATTAACTGCAGCCATTGAGCATTAAGAGCCGAGAAACTGAGAATTTAACAGAAAATTCTGATTCATCAACTGGAAGACTAGGAAGGCCTTATGCCTGCTATTGGAATGACTGATCTGGTTCTGTAGCACCTGAATTTGCAGAGAAATGTAGACATCCCACTGCAACAAGAAGCAATGGGTGGAAACTAATCAAGGAGAGAAGCAATTTAGAACTGAGGAGAAACTTCCTGACAGTTAGAACAATTAATCAGTGGAACAGCTTGCCTCCAGAAGTTGTGAATGCCCCAACACTGGAAGTCTTTAAGAAGATGTTGGATAGCCATTTGTCTGGAACGGTATAGGGTTTCCTGCCTAGGCAGGGGGTTGGACTAGAAGACCTCCAAGGTCCCTTCCAACTCTACTATTGTATTGTATTGTATTGTATTGTATTGCTCCTATACATAAAAAAACCAATCCTCTCACTAAAACAGCAAAACACAGCAACAGACCAGAAAACAATGATGTAATCTAGGGTTTGAGGCCAGAGATTTTATGTTTGTTTTATGTAGCGGAATATTCCACAGTAGTCTGAAATGCTGCCGTAAGGTTTTTGAGTGCAGCTCAGAATCTGATAAATCCAATGAAACTCTGAACACGAGGCAACTGATAATCAGTTTTATTTTTCTGATCAGAAAGCAAAACTGGGCAACCTTTTTCATCTCCCACTTTAAATAGAGCAGGCAGAGAGAGACAGAAAGCAAAAGCAGAAGCTGCTGCTGCTGCTGCTCCCAAAAACTTTTTCTCAAACTTCTTATAGTTTACACAGCTTGCACAGCTTATCATAGTATTAGAAACATAATTTCATATCATGCAAACTTCGTGATTTTTCTCAGCGCTCTGAAAACAAAAGAGCTTAGAAGGGGAAAGGAATACATTTTCATATAGCCCAGAGCTTTGTTAGGGGATGCTGTCTCACTTTATATTACAGCAAACAGGCAGAATTCCCATTTTTCATGTACACCAAGTTGCTTTAGGAAGGCTACGTAGCTAAGCTTGGCAATTGGCCTGGAGGCTTTATCTTTGCAGTTGGCACATTAGGTTACAATGCAGCTCAGCTCAGCAGGGAATCAAAACTTGAGTTAGGTACACTCCGTACATGCTCTAATCTTTTCACTGCGATGCTGGAAGCTATGGGTGGTTACCATTCGGTGTGTGTGATGTCCCTGCTCTGCAGGGCAGTTTGGTTGCCACTATGCTTCTGGGTTTAATTCAATGTTCTGGCTGTCCTTTACCTTTTAAGGCCCTTCATGATTTCTTCATGGTCTCTTGCAGCACTGTCTTTCCTCGGTTATATTTACCTGTCGTGTCGGATCCAAGAGGAAAGGAATGCTCTGGGTCCTGCCCATTAAGGAGTAACATCATGGGACCCAGAAGGAGATCCATTTCAGTTGAGGCATTCACACTCTGGAATATCATTCCATAGAGTTGAGACTTGCCCCCAACCTGCTGTCTTTCTGCAAAGCCTTAAAGACCTGTTTGTTTGTTTTTTAACTCCAAGCCAATTATATGCACTGGCCATATAATTCCAATCATAGCACTAGAAAATCTTTTGTGACTACTTTATCATTCTAATGGATAGCAGTAAAGGGGCATCTGTGAGGGAGAATCAGCAAACAGGAGAGGCTGCTTAACTTTTCCCTAGCTATACCCTAGCTATAAGAAAAAGAAGGACTAGGGGAGACATGATAGAATTGTTCCAATATCTCAGGGGTTGCCACAAAGAAGAGAGAGTCAAACTATTCTCCAAGGCACCTGAGGGTAGAACAAGAAGCAATGGGTGGAAACTAATCAAGGAGAGAAGCAACATAGAACTGAGGAGAAATTTCCTGACAGTTAGAGCAATTAATCAGTGGAACAGCTTGCCTCCAGAAGTTGTGAATGCCCCAACACTGGAAGTCTTTAAGAAGATGTTGGATAGCCATCTGTCTGAAACAGTATAGGGTTTCCTGCCTAAGCAGGGGGTTGGACTAGAAGGCCTCCAAGGTCCCTTCCAACTCTACTATTGTATTAGTATTATTGTATTATTGTATACATTTCCTTTCCTATTACTTTACTCCTTCCCCACCCCCATCTTCAGGGAGACTGAGTAGAGAATAGAACATAATTATTTATTGGCCAAGTGTGATTGGAGACACAAGGAATTTGTCTTTGGTGCATATGCTCTCAGTGTACATAAGGAGAATAAAATACATTCATCAAGAATAAAAAGATACAACACTTAGTGATAGTCAAGGTCACTAATAGGCTATCAAATCGTAGGAGGCAAATTACAATGACCTGAGATAGCAGGAAAAGCAGGCAGAGGAAAGGTTACATAACGTCACTAGTGATATGACATCACCACACAAACGACATAATTTAGGGAAGGTGTCATGACATATGACATAATTGTGCCTTATATCTGACATTTATGTTCTTATCCATGCTATCTTTGCCAATCCGTATGCTCTTTCAAGAATCACAAATTATGAATAAACACTTTAAAAAAGTAACCTCATCCTAACTGAAATTCAAGGCAGCTTTATAACATCTCTTGGCCTAAACCCTTATCTGCAATAATGAGGTACAATGCTGACCTAACAGGCAGGGGTTAACAAATTATTTCAAATTATAGTACCTTATATTATTATATGCATTGAAAGTTAATTATACACATAAGGATATCTTTCTTTTTCTTACATACATTTCTTACTATTTTTTTTCTAGAACCAGGGCTGATATCATTTGGCATCAATACATTATTTTACCACCCCCATTATCACTACTGCTACTTTCCTATGTTAACTTCAATAGGCATCTTCCTCTGGCCCTAACAACTGCGGCTTTTCTTGTTAAGCAGACAGGTCTAAAGTCTCCCGGCTAAGCAGGTTTTCAGATTAAGCAAGCTGATTTTCCTCAGTAAGGAGAAACTGGGATCTTGAGCAATGCTGAAGCAACTATAAAAAATATGCCCAGCAGCATTTCCTAGCTTATACTTCATGGGCAAATCCAAAGCCTTGAAGACAGAATTGCCCCATGATAATCATCCAGATCCTACCTCTTGTATATGATAAGGGTTGCAGCAAACAGACTTGGCCTTAACACGTGATATGACCCAGAGGTGGTATTCAGCAGGTTCTGACCAGTCCTGGAGAACCGGTAGCGGAAATTTTGAGTAGTTCAGTGAACCGGTAAATACCTCCTCTGACTGGCCCCATCTCCATCTATTCTCTGCCTCCCTAGTCCCAGCTGATCGGGAGGAAATGGAGATGTTGCCATAACTTTCCCCTGGAGTGGGGAGGGAATGGAGATTTTACAGTATCCTTTGTAACTTTCCCCTGGAGTGGGGAGGGAATGGAGATTTTACAGTATCCTTTGCCTGGAGTGGGAAAGGAATGGAGATTTTACAGTATCCTTCGCCTGGAGTGGAGAGGGAATGGAGATTTTATAGTATCCTTCGCCTGGAGTGGAGAGGGAATGGAGATTTTACAGTATCCTTCCCCTTCCACACCCACCAAGCCACGCCCACAGAACAAGTAGTAAAATATTTTGAATCCCACCACTGATTTGACCACAAAATGCTGATTCCCACAAGCGATAATACCGCCTTTTTCTTATTTTTATCTGCTTTCTGAATTATTTAATATATCCAATTGTCAGAGTTTTAGCATTTAAAATATACAGCAGTGACTAATCATAGGCAGCTGGACATAATTTTATTCTATAAGTTGTAATACTTATGCTAAATAAGCTATACTGTATGTCTATCCATCTTCCTCTTGCCCTAAAAGAGTGTCTTCATACAAGTTCCATCAAATAATATTTCCAAGTCAGGATTTATTTATACTTATTTACTTCATCATGTTTACATGGTAATACAGAATCTTTGACAGCACAGGTATGGGAAAAATTTCTGGACTGCATTTCAATTTTGATGTGGCTCAGGTTGGAAAAGATACTTCTAAAAGAAGAACATTGTCTGAATTCCCCTTTCTGTTTGCCTACTTAGTTCTATGTAAGAACATCACTTGAAAAAGCTACAACTCTTTATTTTCTTTCAAAAGTGATTCTCCTGATTAATGAGTTATGTCCAGGAGAGTGTGTGTGTGTGTGTGCGTGTTTCTTCCATGGATTACTTTTCCCTGTCAAAGTAAAAAACTTGACTAACTGAGGTTAAGTGAACCATGGGTTAATATATTCTGCAATTGCACTTAATGTCATTCAAGGGAGCAAAATGCTGAAGCTGAAAATCCAATCAGCAGTACTGGCTGCCTCTTGCTATTCCTGGAATCTAAATATCTCTGATTATGAAAGACTTATCCTTTCCCTCCTGCCACGTATATCTCCTTCGTTCCTACTAGTGTATCCGTACAAGTAAAATACCAACAGGAACCAAGGAAATCTTAGACACAAAGGAAAGTATCACTTAAGGAAGTCCACACCAATTAAATTAAAAAGGTTTCTATTCCATTTTTTGCACTAAATATTGATGTTAATTATACCTATAAATATGATTTTAAAATACAGTCTTAATTAAAGAATCTGCAGATAAGATCAACTGGAAGAAAGAGAGGGAGAGAGATAAAACTACAACACTGAAGAAATGCACAAAGAGACACATTTATTTGCTGATGCTGTAAAAATACTTAGTGTCAAGTAAATTTCCCTAAGAAGACATTCTAAGAGTGAGTATCGGGCCTGAAAAGGTTATTCCCTTTCTAGCCAGCTAATTTGCTAGACAATTAAGAACCTGGGCTGCTATTTTTGCACCATGCAGCTTAATATTTGGAAAAGGCATTACACACATAAAAATAAATGGCTATAATAAAAGACAGTAGAACTACCGTATTTTTCGCCCTATAAGATGCTCCGGAATATAAGACGCACCCAATTTTAAAGGAGGAAAATCTAGAAAAAAAAGATTCTGAACCAAATACTGTAGTAAAATATTTTATATCAACTGTATAAAGTTAACAGCAGTTTAAGAACAATTTTATGTCCCCCATTTTTAGATGATCCAGGCAATGTTCCCTCTAATTTTTTTCAGTGTGAGCAGAAAAGTATATTATTTGAGCGTCACATTTTTATGCCTGAGCAGCACCTGAATTTTTTTCACAGATGTCACCTAAGACAACAACGAAATCAGTATTATTTGAAACTCAAAGTTATGTTTATTCAAGGTACCCGCTTAATTAAAAGTGTTATATAGTATCACTTAACAATGCTCCTGCTTAGTAACCAAAATGTTGGGTCAGGAACTCTGGCATTGAAGCATGCAGGAAAACAAAGTTTGTGGGACTAAAAAAACCTCCTTTCAATCAATCAATTCCAACTTTGCGAGATCTCTTCCCCCTCCCCAAGTTGTAATTGATTGAAGTTTTTTTTTAGTCCCACAAACTTTGTTTCTCTGCACATGATGGCAAGAAACGCGATGGAGCTGGAAATCAGGCAGGAAAAGAAATGTTTGGGAGAAGCGAGGACCTGGGCGATGGTGGGTGGGGCAACCTCGATGCCCTAGCACTGAAATGGAGAAAAGGGCAACAGCAGCCAAGTTGAGTGAAAGAAGCCTCTTTTCTTCTTTCCTTGCCGCTTGTCTTCCCCCCCCCCCCCTTGCTGGCAGCTCTCTCATTTCCCTGTGGATTCTACGATCGGGCAGGATCCTTTTTAGTAGCAGGGGGGAGGGGGGAACAGAGCAGCCAGCACGAGTGAAAGAAGCCTCTTTCCTTGCCGCTTGTCTTCCCCCCCCCCCTTCTGGGAGCTCTCTCATTTCCCTGTGGATTCTACGATCGGGCAGGATCCTTTTTAGTAGCAGGGGGAGGGGGAAACAGAGCAGCCAGCACGAGTGAAAGAAGCCTCTTTCCTTGCCGCTTGTCTTTCCCCGTTCTGGCAGCTCTCTTTGCATTGGGCTGTTTTTCGCCCTTTGGAGGCTTCAGGGAATCATCCGGAGATTTAAAAAAAAACTATCCAAAATCAGCTGGCCAGCAGGTGCATGCACACTGGAGCTGACAGGGCAATGCCTCGCGTTTCCTCAGAAATAGGTTCGCCATCACGGCCTTAGAGGGAACAGTGGACCCAGGTGGCTACATTCGGCTAATAAGACGCACTCAGATTTTTACCCTCTTTTTTGGAGTAAAAAAGTGCGTCTTATAGGGCGAAAAATACGGTATCTTCTGGAGACCAGAGGACTTAATGAGAATCCCTGGTATCTGAGCATTTCACATATATGATCAGTAAGTCTTGCAACACCTTGTAAAATAGGTCATATTTTTGTTCTGAAATGGAGCTAAGCCTTAAAATGACATACCCAAAGCCATCAAATCATGTAACTGCTAAGCAGGAAAAGGGGTTTAGAGATTCATTACTGCATTCATTCTTACAATTACACTCTTAGCTTGCTAGATTCAGATAACTGAAAGATAATGAAGATGACCCAAACTTATTTTCTATTGATGAAGGGTCAGGAATAGAATCAGTGACTAAAATTTAAGCTAAACAGAAAAAAGATCCTAATCAATATTTAAAGCATTCAGCAGGGAAAAAAACTAGTATTTCGGCTTTGTTAATGCTACCTTAATATCTATCTATCTATCTATCTATCTATCTATCTATCTATCTATCTATCTATCTATTTGCCTCGATTCTATCTCATCACAATTCAGAGACTTCTAGTGGCTTACATAAGGATAACACCAAATAAAAATCAATATCATTACAAACAAACAAAAATCCCTCACAATCCCATCCAAATAAAACTACAAACATAGAGAATATAGATGGTTTAACAGATGTCAATCAGGCTGTCCTACAGCATCAGTGCTGCCATAGAAATGCAAACCTTCCTCATTTCAGCCCTCCTAGACCTCCCAAATATGTGGGATCAGTAGCAGTGCCTCTCTGCTCAGTTCAGTTAATGATAGTACTGGTAGGACTAGGAGTTTCTGTACATCTCCAAGTACCAAACCATCAAGGACTTTTAGATTAAAACTAGCACCTTAAATTGTACTCCAAAGCCAATGCAGGGTCCACAAAACTGGTCTCAACAATTAGAAAACTGTCTATTGCATTTTAGATTTACCATAGTTTTTAGGTAATTTTTAAGATTAGAAAGTGCTACAATAGAGAATAGACCAACAAGGTGGCAATAAGAGCATGAATTAATGTTGCCAGGTCCTCCTACTCCACAGGTAGAATTACAACTGATGCCTCAGCCAATCCTGTCACTATCCCAAACCAGGGCCTGGGCTCTGATTGAAAAGGATCTACAGGCTTCCTATGGATAGATCTGACACAAGCTTCTCAACTATCTTCCTAACAATTGGAAGATTGGAAGCTAGTCAATAGTGACATGATGATTGGTGATCTGGAATTTGGCAATAATATTCTGAAATGAAGAAACTGAATTAAGTAACTCAGGAAGTGAGGAATTGGATTAGATGACTTCCAAGCTCCTTCCAACTATATAGCTCAGTGATGGTGAACCTTTTTGACACCAAGTGCCGAAAAGGGAGGGTGCACATGCTTGGCATCGAGGGCCAAAAAGATGAGTGCATGCGCTCATCTGGGCCGCAACCAGGAAGAGGACCTGCCCAGGGGGCATGCACCTGCCAGAAAATGTACTTCCGGTTTCTGGCACGCCAGCAAGTCTTCTGGTTACTGCCACTCATGCTCACACCTGGAAAACTAAGCCCAGCTTTTTCGGTTTCTGGTGCACAAAGGCATCTGATCATCATGTGCACATGTACGCCAGAAACCTGGAAGAGGAACGGGCGACACCGTGCCTGCCAGGCAGCATGGCTCCATGTGCCACTTTGGGCACACGTGCCATAGGTTCACCATCACGGGTATAGCTGAACCAATCAGTTCCTTGAAATGTTATTTTAACTTTTGAATATTATCTCAAAGTGGAACATTCTATCAGAAACCATTTACAGAAATCGCAAATGCAAAATAGGAGCCATTGCAGAAGAGTACAATTATGGTTGAATCCCTCTTGTCCCTAACCATAGGACAGAACATGTCCTGACAAACATCATTTTTTCATTGTTTCACAAAGTGGTTGTCAGGGTGTGAATTAAGCCCTGTAATTTAACGAGGTATGAAATTGTGGCATTTCCTTGAAGCATACTTTTTAAATAAGCAAAATAAACCCGAGATATATTCTAAGAAAAACATTTTATTGTAAAGAAAGTAAAAATACAAACTTACTAGCTAAATAATTACATCTTGGCAAAATTCCTGTCTGCCTTGGCAGACGGACAAAAGAAAAAAAGTAAAGTGAAGGTGTGAAAGAATGTGTGACATGCGCAGTGAAGCTGAGATAAGAAGTCAGTTCATTCTACCGTATAACTCAGAATGTAGGCACAGCTGGCAAACCAAATAAACGCAGTGACAGTGGTCTTCATCTTGTCCTTAGTCCATGAGACAGGAAGCCTAAATCTTCCTTAGCTGTACTGGAGTTAAAGTAGTATTTTTATAACCCTGTTCTCACAAAGGCAGCCTTAATGTGTCTAAAATCCTTTAGACTTTTCACTCCTTATCTTGAGTGTAGAGAGTGAGGAAGATGAAATTGATGGAAATATGTAGGGACCATTAGAAGCAGCTATAGCATTTTTAAAGCCTAGAACTATGACACAACATTCAGAAACGACTCATCAGACACCTCTCCAATTCACTGGAGTTTAACAACGAGAGGAGATACAACAGTGAGGCTTTCAAGATTCTATTATTATGGGCAATATCATTTTTTAAAAGCCTTTAAAGCTTTCCTGTACAGCTTTCCAGACAGCTGCTCCAATCTATTTAGCGGGGCTGACAAGACAAGCTGCTGAGAATATAGGCAGGGGAAACATCAGCAATGGAAACAGCAGAGTTCATACTGGTGCAGTTTTCTGCTGACTCAAGGATGGGTGGATAGAATTAAAACATGCCCCAAAGGATGCAGTCCTATAATCTTGTTTCTAGGAGTAATTGCAGTGTGTGATTTCCTATGAGGCTTACCCCTTCCTTATCAAGGAAGGAAGCTTAAAACAGTTTAGATCATGGCCTGCTCTTGTAGGAGTCGGACTATACCAGAGCATTCTTCTGAAGCTGCTGGGGCTCAATCTTTAGCAATAATCAGTTGTGCTTCATTGGTCTGTGCAGATGGCATTTGCCACCTAAGTAGCTTTTCTGCCATCATAATCCTATTTGGATTAGTCATTAAATAAGAACAACAGTATACCACTTTCTTTTCATATTGTGGAAGAAAAAAGGGTCTCCTTTTGCACAGTTTGATGCCGTGGAAGTCAAGTTTTCAAAGGGGAGAAGTTGACTAATTTCAAAGTGTTCAAGAGAATACCTTCTATCAAGCTTCAACTGCATGGGTGGACTGCAACAGAGTGATCATACAGAAATTACAGCTATATGTAGAGTTTGAATGCTGTCTTCTCTAAGAGGTTTCTATATTTCCTATATGGTTGCCCAGAAGAGGAACAAGGCCCTGCTTTGAGCTGGGGAGTAGAACAGCGTGATGTCTTTAGTCTGTCTTCACTCTGGTAAGTCTTATTTTACATCGGCAGTCAATTGAAGTCGATTAAACAAATGCAATTTGTCATTATGTTGCAAACCAATTTGTGGGTTGCTTTCCCCAAAGAACTTGGGTTTAGGTCCTGATCGATTGATATTGATGGGATTAGGGTTCTAACTATTAGGTCATTGAAGAGAAAAGCCCTATTAAATTTAAAATGTAAGATAAGTATGCAGGGGTTTAAAGCTTAGATTGGTTTAGATCTTACCTGGCATGTAATTGAGTTACTGGTTAATCTTCCAATGGAAAGGAAAATAAATATTATCTATTTGGATATGCAGCATCCTGAGAAACTCACTATTCATTTTACTGGAGCTCATGGTTGTATCAAACTCTTTGAAAACACCTACCATATAAATCCTCTTGCTGTGTCATTCCCAATTTTGTTAAATTTAAGAAATGCATTTGAGAAAAGATCTTGAGTTGCTGAAAAGGTAGTAATCAAATAAATTATATTGTAATTTGATTGATTTTAGTGTCAGCATTTGGGTTTTTAAGACACATAGACTAATGTCAAAAACTGTGAGTGAGCAAAGAACAATATGCAAAAGGAATAAATCCTGGGAACCTCACAAGAAGATCAAATATATCGAAATATTAAATATGAGACCTGATTGTTGGATATGTTTTGGTGTGAGTTCATTTTTAGCTGCATCCTGTGCTAAGATAATCATGTATTAGTTTTCCCACATGCTGAATATTACAAAATACTTAGCACATTAAAGCTCAATCGTAGAAAGGGTGTTTTGAGATTCCTGATATTTCAAAATGTATCCTCATTCATATAGATACAATTAATTTGGCAACGTTAGTATTTTGTACTTTCTATTGCCCAGGAATATTACTCATCTTGGTGCATATGAAATCAAAACACCTGCAAAGAGTTCCATCAATATCCTAGTTCAATCCACCACGAGGCAAGTCATTTTATAGGTTGTGTTGAAGAGGCTATATCTGGAATAACGTTCTGAATTCTAAGTTATCACATACAAAGAAGAATACATTCAGCAAAGTGACCCAATTCCTAAGAGGTCTAGGAACTCTTATAAGAATGGTTAAAATAATTGCATTTTTTTTAAAAAAAAACATGTTTTGTGATTATCATCTTTATTTTTTGTGTTGGGTGTTTAGCATACATACAACATGAATTTGTTATGTTGGATATTTCAAATGCAGTTATACACGCTATATTATGCTTTTTTGAGACAAGACATCTTGTACGGAATGCAGAAGAACGGGGGGAAAATAATGGCTAAGAAACTGAAGGCATGAGAATAAAAAGAAAAAGAAACACAGCGAAAATTAGTTTTTAATCATACTTGATAGGTTTCTATCTTTATAAAATCATCTTGGTTTCCACCATATTTATCTACCACTTCTTACAGTACACTTTAAACTTCTCACCCCTCTTTTGTAAAAAAAGATTTTATCAATTCCATCCAAACATATCTTTCTCCTCTTTTTCCTCTTAACCCATTTATTTTTCTTTTACATATTTGCCTTTGTGATTTGATCCTCTTTCACTCTCTCTGTAATCACACTGCTGGAACATACTTCTTTCTCTCTGTTTATTCTCTTTTGTACTAATCCTGCAAGCCACATATTCAGGCACTTCCAGAGCAGTTTAACTAATTGCACAGAGGGTAAGTGCTGATTTCCACATTGCTGCCCAGTTGTGCTCAAGCACTCTTGGCCACTGAGATTAGTAGTTTGTCCCATCCCATGCACCGAAAACGAAGAGTTTATTGGGAGCCAGATTTTGAAAAGTGTTACCAAAAGCCAGCAGCGGCTAAATGTTTTACATGAACAGATCTTTTCATTCTATTTTAGTACTGTGCTTAATCTCTCTGGCAAGTATGTGCAGCATTGGAGTCTTCCATTCCTCCAAAGAGGATTCTTACAGTAATTGAGGAATTGATGAGCAGAATGTAATATTCTGAATAAATTCACAAAAGGATGTGAAGGAAACGACAACATTTGCAGATAAATACAACATTGGTCTGCCAGAAGAATGGAAAGAAGCTACGTCAGATTTCTTCTCCCAAGAACAAAAGTCAAGGAAACAGTTGGTCCATTAATAGGAGAAAATGGCAAGAAGGCGTCGAGCAACATGTAGAAAGCAGAACCGCTTAACTCATTTTTTGCACTTGTCTTTACACTAAAGGAAAAAATTATCCACCCTATCAAAAATAATAATAATACTGTAAAATTAGGCATGCCAATCAGAATAAGCAAGAAAAATGGTAAGAGAACACCTATCCACATTACATGACTATATGACTTTAAATCACCAGGAACAGATGGATTACATTTTAAGGTTCTGAAGGAACTGGCAGAGATGATCTCAGAACCACTGAACCATATCTTTAGAAGATTCTGGAGCATCAGGGAACCACCAGAGGACTGGAAAATGGCTGATATATTTCCCATCTTCAATAGGGGGAGGGGAATGGGTCCAAGAAACTACAGAGCTATCAACCTGACATCAAAACTGGAAAGATTCTGGAAGAAGAAAGATGGGAGAAGCCCTGACAATCCTCTTGATTGAATTTATTAACAATTCATTAAAAGTATAATTTGAAGCTGTGCATCTCATATAATCCCATATCTGCAAAAACGGTCTTTTCCCGTGTAAGATTGAGATTGTCTTGGCAACGTTTCGGCGAGGTCTCACTCTCCATCCTCGGGCTGGATGGTGAGTGAGACCTCGCCGAAACGTTGCCAAGACAATCTTAATTTTACACAGGAAAAGACCCGAATACAACAAGACCAGCATACCTACACCCATGAAAATCTACGAATACACACACACACACACACACACACACACACACACACACACACATATATATGTGTACATACACACACACAGAGAGAGATATAAATCTAGACATAAATCTAGACATAACATCCTTTCCCCTGCGTGGCTGCAAGGCAGGCTTGTTAAATTCCTTTCCCTGAGTTCACCTCCCCATTCAGCTTTAATGAGATGGAAACAATCGCCCATGAATTTTCACACTGTAAATTTTACAGCACCTTTTGGACCAATCTTATTTTACTAGTTTGCAAACATGCTGAAAATCAGACAAGCACTTTCTGAAGTTCCTTTAGAAAATCTAAAACCTTTCATCACTTTCTCAGTAACTACATGGTATGTTGCCAGAATGGAAATAAGACAAAAACTGGTATAGCGATCATTTGACTTTATTTGACTCGATGGAACTTTGACTGAGATCCACCGAGCTATAGATTAAAGCTAAACTGTTACAGTTTGATCTTTTTAGTTCTAGAAAGTATCTTGTGTTGGTTTTAGTTTTATACTACTCCAGTCTTATAGATTATAATTTTGGTGCTAAAATATTATATTCTTGCATATAAATCTGTTTCTGGAGTGTACTGTGTTTCCCCGAAAATAAGACCGGATCTTGCATTATTTTTTTGCTCCAAAAGATGCATTAGGGCTTATTTTCTGGTTAGGTCTTATTTTGGGGGAAATACAGTACTAGCTGATGATCTTAACTGGGGCTTATTTTGGGGGGGGGTTTCTATTACAAGCATCCTGAAAAATCATGCTAGGGCTTATATTCCAGTTGGGTCTTATTTTCAGGGAAACAAGGTATTACACTACTCCCTTCTGCTTGAGATTTACTTTGCCTTTTCTCCTTGTTTGTCTGTTTATTTTGTACTGGTCATTGAGCAAATAAAGATTACTGTATATTCCATGGGCCATCAACACTTGTAGGGCAGCATCAGATGATATTGCCCTCAACCTGCCTCTAGCCTGCTAGGAAGGTGACCTCCTCCTGGGTTTTCTTACTCCACAGCAGTTTTTTCCTCCCCTTTAAGTCCCCTGCTGTACTTCATTCCATTTTGCACAAATACCTCTGTTCTGCTTCACTGCTGTGGGATTTGGGACAAGCTTCCTCAGTCCTTGCTCTCTGTTCTCTCAACAGTCATTTCATGCCGAGCTGCTTGCCAAGAAAGTCTGGACCTTTAATTGTGATGTTGCAGGAGTGTTCGCTTGTTGTTATGTTTTTTTTATAAGAACAGCAGAAAAACAAGGAATAGCTGGCAATTTTTTTCCCTTTTAGTCCAAGTGACAAGGAGAATCTCTCAACAGAGACGGTGTTAACCGTAGTCTGCCTTTAAGGTGGCAAAATTTGGAAAGAAATTTCTTAAGTTGATTTCATTTCCAGGCAGTTTATGTACAAGAGTCAAGCAGCTGAAGGTTGTACTGAAGTTCTTATCAGCTTTAACAAGATTTGATCTCAGCCATCAACAGATTTATATCTAGAATGTATGAAGCCAAAATAATCTCTCCCCAGCAGATATGGTATACAGCTATGTTCTCCTGAAGTGTGCCATAGAAAGTGGGACATCTGTTATGCAAATTGAAGCAACCCATTTGCTTTATTGGGTTACAAGTGCATGTATATGAGGTGCCCTCACACCTGAGTATTTCCATGTGTGTCTGAGATGTGAGGAATGTATATCCTTACGTTTTAAAAGCTGAATATTTGATTTGAACTCCCAAATACTGGTTTCCTACTGTTGACCCAAAAAGCCTAGACATTTTTTGGAAACCTCAACAAAGATCTTTCTGGACAAAGGTTTGGGAATCAATGTTAATAAATAAGAAAGAAGGGGATAGCTTTGCAAATGGTATTAAATATAATTATGGAGAGTCTCAGTCATCCAGATCATGGTCATCTTAAGGGTGATTTTTCAAAAGGCGGTGGACTATGTTTTTTGTTTGAGGAAGAAGAAGATGTGTAACATCTCAGTTCTGCCCTGATGATGCAGCTTCTTGGATGAAAAGAAAAACATCTTCTTCTTCCTCAAACAAAAAACATAGTCCAGTTGCCTTTTAAATGTAATTAGTTTTTGTTCAAACTTTAGCTTATCTTGCTCACTATAAAGCTGATTCCAGGTCTTTATATTTCTTGGCCCATTTTACTTCTATTTTGTGTCATTGTGTCAAACAAAATGGACAATATCCTGCATAATACCACTTCCATGTCATAATTTCAACCAATGTTAAAGCAGCTAAGATTAGAAGAAGGCACTTTCAGAAGAAGAATATCGCTACTTCCCTGTCTACAAAATGTATCTCAGTGGGTGGCATCACATTTTTTTACATAACTGAGAAGCTGTGGCTCACAAGTCCTATCTAGCATGAAAGGCCTCTAGATCTGAGTTGAGCACATGTTTTGCACATAGAATATGCCATGTTCCTCATTTCAGCATGTCCAAGCAGAAAAAGTAAATCCTAATTCTGGGATCAAAGTTTTCAAAGTATTTTGGAGCACTGAACATAAAACATAGAATCGTAGGGTTGGAAGCGACCTAAGAGGTCTTCAAATCTAATCCTTGCTCAAGGCAGGAGACTTTATACCATCCCAGGCAAATGGTTGTCCAGTCTCTTTTTTGAAAACCTCCAGTGATGGAGCACCCACAATTCAATACAATACAATACAATAGTAGAGTTGGAAGGGACCTTGGAGGCCTTCTAGTCCAACCCCCTGCCTAGGCAGGAAACCCTATACCGTTTCAGGCAAATGGCTATCCAACATCTTCTTAAAGACTTCCAGTGTTGGGGCATTCACAACTTCTGGAGGCAAGCTGTTCCACTGATTAATTGTTCTAACTGTCAGGAAATTTCTCCTCAGTTCTAAGTTGCTTCTTTCCTTGATTAGTTTCCACCCATTGCTTCTTGTTCTACCCTCAGGTGCCTTGGGAAATAGTTTGACTCCCTCTTCTTTGTGGCAACCCCTGAGATATTGGAACACTGCTATCATGTCTCCCCTAGTCCTTCTTTCTATTAAACTAGACATACCCAGTTCCTGCAACCGTTCCTCATATGTTTTAGTCTCCAGTCCCCTAATCATCTTTGTTGCTCTTCTCTGCACTCTTTCTAGAGTCTCCACATCTTTTTTACATCGTGGCGACCAGAACTGAATGCAGTATTCCAAGTGTGGCCTCACCAAGGCATTATAAAGCGGCATCAACACTTCACATGATCTTGATTCTATCCCTCTGTTGATGCAGCCTAGGACTGTGTTGGCTTTTTTGGCAGCTGCTGCACACTGCTGGCTCATATTTAAATGGTTGTCCACTAGGACTCCAAGATCCCTTTCACAGTTACTACTACTGAGCAAGGTACCACCTATACTGTACCTGTGCATTCCGTTTTTGTTGCCTAAATGTAGAACCTTACTCTTTTCACCATTGAATTTCATTTTATTAGATAGTGCCCATTGTCCTTCCTGTCCTTTGCTTTAGGAAATTTGGACTGATGATCCTAAAGAATGCATGAGGAAGGATAACATTTTGTCTTTCTCAAACTATTAACTCAATTTTATTCCACAAGTTTACTCTGTTCCTCAAAAATTCTGTCTTGTTCTCCTTTAATATTGCTCCTGATTAGTTCTGACATGCTTTTTACGATTTGGACAATTGGAACATAGATACAAAGAAATATGTTTCTATAAATAAGCATGATCTAGGTCAGGGATGTCAAACTCATGATGACACATTGTCATCACATGAAGTATTGTAACTCCCCCTCCCTTCACTAAACTGGGGGCAGGCGTGGCCAGCGCATGACGCATCCAGCCTGCGGGCCGTGAGTTTGATACCCCTGATCTAGGTCAACCAATGCCAATGTCTTGGGCAAAATATGAAGTGTGTTTGTGTATATCTGTATCTGTGTGACTGTGGGTGCACCTTGCATGCATGCATATAGATAGAAACAATTTCAAAGCCTCAGAAATCAGGTTTGGATCCTAGAAGTTATATATGCAAACAAGAAACTTTAAGGAAAATAAATTTGGCATTAATGGAGGCAAAGCTGGAACAAGAGGGTGACCAAGTAATTGTGGGAAAATGCACTCTCAAGATTGTGGAACAATTATCAGGTGGGCGTTGCACAAATATTTCATTAAATCTTCTTAATTCTACTAATAAAGAGGTGGTAAGATGGGATACTGTATAAAATATATGAACTAATTAGTTGAATTTCCAGCTAGGTTATTTGTTTGCTAGACTTCTGGTTATTGGGATATATGTATGGTATTTCGTGTGTAGGTACGGTAATTATAATTATACTCCTTTTTTTTTTTGACATTGCAGTTACCTCTAAACCTTCCGTAGGATGAGCCTACCACCTCTTGATTGTCAGTTCACCAGTTCTTATAGCAATGAGCAACCAGTTCTTCCAACAGTTCGTACAAATGCTGTCACCCAGGTGCCTCCAGCCAAGAAAATAACGTTCTACAAAAGTGGGGACCCACAGTTTGCAGGAATCAAGATGGCCATCAATCAACGCAGTTTCAAAAGTTTCAATGCTCTCATGGATGACCTCTCCCACAAGATCCCCTTGCCTTTTGGGGTACGGGCCATCACAACCCCACGGGGGATACACTTCATCAGCACACTGGATCAGCTGGAGGATGGAGGATGCTATCTTTGTTCAGATAAGAAATATGTCACACCTCTTAACGCTGGTGTTGTCAACCGGAAGTTGGGTCCCCAAAAGGTTAGACAGACAGACAGTGTTCTCAAGAGAGTAGTTCAAGATATCAAACAAGAAGATTACTCAATGGCTTTCACCCAACAGAGTCCAAGGATACCCAAGAAAATCACTCTGATCAAAAATGGAGATATTACAACACAGTTGCCAATTATCCTGAACCGTCGAAATGCACAAAGCTTCAAAGTTCTCTTGGATGAAATTTCAGAAATTATGCAGTTCACAGTGAGGAAGCTGTACACAATAGATGGGAAAAGGGTGAGTCTCGAGTCTTAATGCTGGCATAGCATTAAATGCAAATGCAAAATTGGACCATTTATTTCATGTCTAATCTGAATGTATAAATTTCTCTGTGATCACAATGCATGACAATTATATTTACCCAGGAATCAGCTTTTCTATTTTTCTAAATGTAACCACAATCTAAGGACAGTTATCAGGATGCTAATCTTGGAAAGTTAAGCTTGGCTAATAGATATACACAACTACAAATGTTTTAAAACCATAAATAAAATAAGGATTTTTTTCCACTGTAAGTTTGACGTGGGGATGCCCTGGAAACAGTGAAGGACTGGCCCATAATGCCTCTGCCAGTGAAAATGGAACTCGGGAGGACCACACACAGCCGTCTCAGGCTCTGTTTTTGGCCAGGACGGCCTCCTGTAGCCCTCTGCCAGTAAAAATGGAGCTGGGGGGGGGTGTCCTCCATTTTTGCTGGCAGAGGGCTACAGGAGGCTGTTCTGGGTGAAAATGGGGCCATGCCTACCCCAGCCCAGCCACCCTGGCCATACCCACCTGGCGCCTGGAGGTCAAACACAACCTGATGTGGCCCTCAATGAAATTGAGTTTGACACCCCTGCTCTACACTCTTTCCTATACATTAATACTTTACCATTTCATCAGTCCTTCTGATCCATTCACCCCATAACTCAATCACAGTGACCTAATGAGGAAGCAAAGGAGACCCATCAGGCATGCTAGTATGTAAGACATGAGTCTTAACAGAGACAGATAACGCAATATCCAGTCCTGCAAATGTGTTTTCTTGCAATCAGTTGTGTTTGCTTGATTAACCTGATTTATTATATAAAATAAAATCTAAAAGGGTCATTTCTGCCTATTACCTTGTTTTGGCTGGTAACCTTACAGGGTCTGCTCTTCAGTCACCTGCCCAGAGGCTGCTAACTACTGATGGGAAGTTTACGCTATCTCTTCTTACGATGTTTCATCTTTAAAGTCGATGTAGACGGGACAGCTCTTCAAATAGGAGAGTACAGGCAACATGCTGCTTTTGAGCATCATATGCCTGTTTTCTTTGTGCTCCTCACTTCCCTGTGAATTGTGCCACCAAATATTGTGGTTTCCTGCTGTTTTGAGACAGGGAAACCTATCAAACAAAACAAAATCTCCATTCTGCACATATGTATGATGAAGCTGTGTCTACTATGCATCATTACCACCAGACCAGAGGTGGGTTCCTATTGGTTCAGACCAGTTCAGCCGAGTAGGTAGTAACTCAGCCTGCCATGCCCTTGAACTGGTTCTCTCCCGGTGCCATAGGCGTCACCATCTTGTATTTTGCTTCTGCGCATGTGCATGAGCATTTTTAGTACTGTGCATGCACGCATAACACATACCAATTGCTAAGGTGACCAACTTTTTTACAATGAAAAGGAGGACAAATAAATTGGGAAAAAATATTGTAAATAAAAGAAATATTTTATTCATTGCAACAATAATACACTAAAATATGATATATGCATAATAAAAACATTTGTAACATTTTATATTGTAATTATGCTTACATGCCTGTTAATTATTATTTAAATGAGTACTTTTCCATTGAATTAATATTTTTTGTCAATGTATCATCTTGTAACAATATATTGGAAATATCTGAACAAGAAATATCCTTCATATTGAATTTTACGGCAAGTGCTGCAGCTACAGTATCAACATTCAATCTCAATCTCAGTCTACTGCGTGTGTATGTGCCGTGTCGTGTTTCGGTAAGAAGTAAACAAAGCCACTTGCACGCGACGCTCTCTCTCAAGGTCTCCCATGTGGAGCCCATGCATCTCATAATCGCATCTTATACTGCACTATGCCGAGCCTTGATGAATTGTCATGTCAAATACAAATACGTCACATAACGCGCAACAGATTAGTCTTCAAATATCGAAAAGGAGGACATGTAGGAGGACACTTTTCGAGGGAGGACAAAACTTACAAAAGAAGGACTGTCCTCCCTAAAGGAGGACGGTTGGTCATCTTACAATTGCACACGCGTGCAAAGCACATACACACAGCACATCCCTGAGTGAACCGGCAGTAGCAGCAGCTGGAACCCACCCCTGCACCAGAGGTGGGTTGCTATTTTTTTTACTACTGGTTCGGGCGCACTCCTGTGCGTGCTCATGCGTGCGCAACACTTCTGTGAATGTGCAGAAGCATCCGGGCGGATGGGTGGAGCCTCCCACCACTGCTACTATCAGTTCGGCTGATCCGGGCCGAACTGGCAACAACCCACCTCTGATTACCACCCTTGCTAAAGCCTTCATTTTGACAGAAACATAGACTGGAAGACATGCACATAAACACGCTGTCATAACAATGATGTGACCATTCTAGATTTGGACTGTAAGTCAACTTCAGCCAACAATGGCACCTTCAGTGTATTGGTCCCCCCCCCCCCACCTTTCTCCCTATTGACTGCTATTGTGTTTGCCTCCTCTCCAGATTGACAGTATGCAAGGTCTGCTGCTTTGCCCAAATGTGCTCATCTGCGTTGGCCAAGAACCCTTCAAGCCAATCCTAATGCAAAACCCAAAGAAGCACTCTTTGGAGAAATTACCTGGTCTAGCTTCCCACTCCAACAGTAGCACCTTAGGCAAAAAGAATGAAAGTAAGAACAAATGAATGATGACTGCATTTGGGCTGGTGCTCTTTATTTCTAGATTTGGAGGGGAGGGGAGTGGAAAGGAATGAAGGTTTCTTGAAAGTATCAGTTGTCTAATCGGATGAACAGGGGAAAATGACCTTCTAGATTAGTGCAAGAGTCCCTGCTCTCCTACAATCTAACTTCAGCCTTCTAATTTTTCCCTTTCTTTCTGTTTAATTAATTCAGCTGTTTGAATCAAAAGCTATTAGCCCTCCATCCATTAAAACCAGCATTGTTTTTTTTAAAGACCATAATAACACGAGTAAAAGGCATTCATAATGTTCACTGTGAACAGTTTAATTTCCTGAGTTTGGGGCAAGAGAAGACAACAACAGTAGAAAGTACCAATAAAATTGCTTTATTCGAAGGGTGTCAAACTCGTGGCCCGCAGACCAGATGTGTCACGTGCTGGCCATGCCCACCACCGGTTGAGTGAAGAGGAGGGAGTCACAATATGTCATATAATGACAATGTGACATCGCGAGTTTGACACCCATACTTTAGACAATAATCTGCTCACCTGGTCATCTGCAGTCCAAACACAAGTGATGATGGGGCCAGGCATGAGTAGTTCCTTGGTTTTAGCTTCTCTCTATTAATAATAATTCCATTTTATGAATTAGAGTACTGGTATTTTAAAAAGGGACATGGTGGTTCAGTGGCTAAGATGCTGAGCTTGTCGATCTGAAAGATCTGCAGTTCGGCAGTTCAAATCCCTAGCGCCACGTAACGGAGTGAGCTCCCATTACTTGTCGCAGCTTCTGCCAACCTAGAAATCATGTAAAGATGCAAGTAGAAAAAATAAGAACCACCTTTAGTGGGAAAGTAACATCGTTCCGTGAGCCTTTGGCATTTAATCATGCCAGCCACATGACCACGGAGACGTCTTCAGACAGTGCTGGCTCTTCGGCTTTGAAACAGAGATGAGCACCGTCCCCTAGAGTCAGGAACAACTAGCATATATGTGCAAGGGGAACCTTTACCTTTTATTTTAAAAAGCTTTGGGTGATTTGAAATAGAGCTTAGAACACTTCATTTGCAACTATCTATTTTGGGAAGAGGGTGGAATGGATGCATCCTGCAATCTATTTTCCTTTCCTCTTGGCACAACTTGAAGCCTTGAGAGACATCACCCAGAAAAAGACAAGGGGCAGTCTTTAGTCCCCTTGAAAATAGATTTGTGATAGATTTGCTTACAATGGTGGAGATTCTGAAAGCTGAACCAGATTCTTTATGTGATTAAAGCAACTGCTACCATTTATTATTATCAGTTCAGGATATTAGGTATGCATTTTTTCTCATTTTTGTTCTTTCTTTCCTCCTTACCTTCCCCCACTCCCCACCACACACCCCCGCTGTGGCAAACCGCAGTGAATTTTGGACTGAAAGCCAAAAAAAGTGTAATTCACCCAAGATCGTCCTTGAGCAATCGGTCCATGAGGTTTTCGCTATCATCTGAAAAATCTTACATGAATGGTCCAGCAACATCACCAGACAATGGAAACTCCTCTTCCAACAATTGCCCTAAAGGAGAGGGTTTGGCCCCTTCCTTAGTCAATGATGACATAGAAAAGAAAGTGTATATGAATAAAGACGGCAGCCTATCAGTTGAAATGAAAGTCTGCTTTCATCTGCTCTCTGACGAGACTCTTCAATGGTCCACACAAATCAAGAAATCCAGCTTGATGAATCAGACTCTCTGTGAAGAATCAGATGTCATGGAAGATAATCAAAGTGAGCCAAGAGAGAAAATTAACCAAGAGACTAGCTTTGAAATGGAAGACTCATTATATCCTTGTGATGCTGACTCTTACATTTCAAATCTCGATGAATCTGAAAATGAGGTGACCTATTGCCATTGTTGCAGTAAGTCCCACAGCAACTATGATATTTGGAAGAACCCCATGCATGCTTCTCAAAAAGAAGAGCCAGGAGTAACAAACACTTGGTACACACACTCTTCTTGCTCAAGCACTTCATCACACCAGAAAATTGTCCACAAAAAGAGAGCCTCCATTGAGAGTGTCCATACTTCATCAAATGAAACAAAACATTCTGAACACCTCATACAAGAGACTTCAGATTTCTCAGAGACTCTAGGGAATAAAAGGGAGAATGGCAGAATAAAGAAATGCTGCTGTCAAGATAACTGTATGCAAACAAGCAAAAGCCAAAAAGAGCTATCAGAGAAAACAGATAGTGTAGCTACTTTGGCCAGTTCAGAAAGTGAACATGGTTCCATCATGAGGAAAGAAAGAGATGAAAGTAGAAGAAGTAGAGATAGGAGTAACAAATCAAAATGTCAGTATTCTATAGAAAGCCAGATAAAAGTGTTAGAGGAAACAAGTAGTGTGGTAAGGACAATTTCATCCTGTAGCATTAAGGAAAGAGAAGAAGTTATTGGCTGTTCATCTTCTCCAAATAGTGCCAGTAGCAAATCCTGTAAAGGTAGTACATTTAGAACAAAAGACAAAGTAGAGAAAATTTCAGATAATGGTCACATACCGTCATATAATAAAATATCATTTTCAAGTGAGGATTGCCCCCCTAAAATTGCCACACAAGTAGAGGTTGAAAAGGAAGATGAGGATAATGAAATAAATTCAGTTTCAGAAAAGATGGTGTCCAATAGTCTTATCAAGGATGAAGTCAATAGATGTAGCAAAAGGTCTAAGACCAGAGTCTCCCAGTCCAAAGTTTGTAATGAAGAAGGTAGAAGTGATAGCAGTGAAATGGATATCCATAGTGCTGCTTTATCTGCCTCCAGAATCTCCAATAGAAGCAAGTGCAACCAATATGACTCAAAAGGAGACTCCAAAGTATCTAGTGGGTCTACTATAGGATCTACTATCAAAAGAAAGAAAACCAAAATACCTTTACATGTAGAGGATGGAAGATCAAGCAGCAGGACAACCTCTTCTTCAGAAAACTCAAATGAAGTAGGGAAAAGAGACAAAGGGGGTCATTTATCTCATAATTCTTCTCATTCAAATATATCATCGTTAAGTGAAGCAGCTCCCACCAGTGAAGAAAATTCTAGCAGGATATCTAAATGCTCTAGTAAGTCCTCCAGAAGTAGTCATAAAAGGACCCAGAGAGAAGATACTGAGGTATCATCTTCTATTTCCAATGTTTTAGAATCTGATGGGAAAAATGGGGCCGATACTGCAAAAAATAGTACTCAGGAAAACATTTCCAGGCAAGGAAGTAGCTCAGAATCGATGTGCTCCAAATGTGGCCACGTAGCAGAAACCAGAAGCAATTATCTTCAATGTGATAGTTCAAGCAACTTGGTACATTCTGATGCCAAGAGCACTTGTTCGGAGATGCAAGCCTCAGAGAACAATGATGTCAGCTCGCAATCAAGCGTGGCGCCACCTTCCAAACCAAGACAAAAAAAGAGAAGCAATGCTAGCCTGAAATATTGTAGCCAGGTTTCAGAAAAAGCATCTACAACCCAGTTCAATTTTCACTCCCCTGTCCCCCCTAGAGGGAGACCCAGCAGCAAGAACAGTCGGTCTCTGCTGATGAACATCAACAGTGCCCCTGCGAGCAATGAATTGGAGCCAACGGCAGATGAACTGCAAAAAGAAATGGATGGTTCACAGTTGCCTGAAATGGACACAGAAAATGAGGCAGAGCAAAAGGAAGGCTCTGGCCACGAGGAAAAGCAAACAGGGGAAGAGACAGTGGTCCAAGCAGAAGCTGCTTCAGAAACTTGTGACCAAATCATCCCATCTTCACTTCCCAATGCCTCTCCAGAAGAAGTTGTGCATGAGTGGCTGAGGAAGATTCCTTCAGAATCTCTGCTGATGAAATGTGAGATGGAGAAAGATGAGGAGACAATTGAATTGCATGGTGAAATTCCCAACTGTTCAAACAACCAGGATTCATTGGAAAAGGAATGTAGTGAGAAGGAAGATGCAGAAGATGGTGAACACCTAGCAGAAAATGATTGTCCCCAGGATGAGAAGGCTTCTGAAATTATATCAGAAGAAGCTGAAACTAGCCAAGGAGAGGGCCAGTATTCTGACATCCCCAGCCAAAACAACCACACAAAAGACTTGCCCAGCACCATTCAAATCTCTGTGCAGATTATGAAAGCGTTGCTGGCTTCCAAACACGAAACAAAATTGGAACGGTCCTATAGTTTGCCTGAAGTGTCTCCTACATTAGGAAAAAAACTCAGCAACTCAGCCGATATTTTGATACAATGCCTTGCTACCCTACAGCTCCTGGATGAAGCATTGGATTCATCCAATAAACAAAATAAATGCCTGAATTGGTTCAGATACAAAGAACTCTTAAACATTTTCCAGGCAGTGTGGTTTGGAAACATATTTGAAAATGGGGATGCCAATTTAGGGCTGCAAGGAAAAAGCCAGATAAAAACATCTCCGAGTTTCAAGGATCCTAATTCAAAAGATGGTGACTTTACAACAATGACCTCTTCGGGGATTGATATAAGTAGTGGTGATGGAGGTTCGGGAGAAGACAGTGGTGTTGGTGCCCATGATTGTGCCTTGTTAAAAGGGAAAAGAGATAAAGCCAAACTCCCCGAAGAAGGAAAACCAGAGCAGGAAGGTGGTAATGAGGAGGAGCCAGAGGAGCATTCGCAGCCACTTTGTTCAAAACTGGAAAGTGAAAGTGAAGCAGAACTTGCTGGAGTTCAGGAGGTAATAGAGGCAAAGGAAGACCAGGATCATGAGAACAATATTGAATTGGACAAAAATAGTACACATGATGATCAAAATGTGGAGGATGCAGAGAATGTCTCTAATGAAGATAATATCCTGATGGAGGCTCATACAGACAGCTTGGCCAAAGAAGTAGAAGAACATCCCAGTGAAGAGGCAGCCAACAATGAGACAGAACCTGACCCAAGTGTAAATGAGGCTATTGATGAGAAAGAGGCCAAGATCAATTCAGAAAACCAGTCTGCGACTAAAGATGATACAGCATCTAGTAACATATCTCATCAAAGCACAGTGAAAGTTTCTCCAATGATCCAACAAAGATCCGGCAGCCAGGACCCAGTTTGGGTGCTAAAACTTCTGAAGAAAATCGAGAAGGAATTCATGACTCACTATGTCAGTGCCATGAATGAGTTCAAAGTGAAATGGAACCTGACAAACAGTGAAGAGCTGGATTTGATGATTGAAGAACTGAAAGAAGAAGTGAGCAGAAGGATACAAAAGAGTGTGGAAGAAGAACTAAATAAAATCAAAAGCAGAACAGGAAAGAAGATTCCAAAACCTCCAGAAAATGAATTAAGGCAAGAATCTACTCCACAACTAGAAAACCGGAGGCGCCGTTTGACAAGTATGTTATCACTCAATAATATCAATGACAAGAGCACAAATTCAAATAAGCAACTGAAGTCAGGGGACATTGACAAAGATGACTTCTTTTATAATACAATTCAAGAAGATGAAACATATGATGATCAGCTAAAAGATGAAGAGTATTGCCCCTGCGATGAGTGTATGAGGAAAAAAATGGTGGCCCAGACTGTACAACGTACAGCTGAAGTGATGGCTAAGGCTCCAAACCCAGTTTTGAAGGCTTTTGATCTACAAGAAATCCTTAACATGAAGAACAGCAGCATTGCTCATAGGATGACAGAATATGATATTAGTGAAGCAGAGCAGGAAGAAGAAACCCAACAAGAAGCAAAGGAAATGGTGGAAAATGATGGGGAGGAGGAAGCAAAATGTGTGGAGGAGCAGGAGCAGGAGCAGGAAGAGGGACAGGAAGAACATCAGGAGGAGCAGGAAGAGGAGCAGGAGGAGGGGCAGGAGGACCAGGAAGAGGAGAAGGAGGAGGGGCAGGAAGAGGAGCAGGAGGACCAGGAGGAAGAGCAGGAAGAGAAGCAGGGGGAGAGTCAGGAGGAGGAGGAGGAACAAGAAGAGGGGCAGGATGAGCAGGAGCAAGAGGAACAGGAGGAGCAGGAAGGGGAGCAGGAGGAGCAGGAAGGGGAGCAGGAGGAGCAGGAAGGGGAGCAGGAGGAGCAGGAAGGGGAGCAGGGGGAGCAGGAGGAGGGGCTGGAAGAGGAGCAGGAAGAGGAAGAGGGACAGGAAGAACAGGAGCTGGAGCAGGAAGAGGGGCAGCAGGAGGAGCAGGAAGAGGGGCAGCAGGAGGAGCAGGAAGAAGGGGAGCAAGAGGAGCAGGAGGAGGGGCAGCAGGAGGAGGAGGAAGAGCAGGAGGAACAGACGGAAGTGGAGCAGCAGGATTCTGTGAAAGGAGAAAGGGAAGAGAACGAAGAGGAGGAAAAACCCAACATAGAAGATGAAGAAAAGGAAGGGGAGTCTATGAAAGAAGATGAAAAAAAGGAAGCAGCAAAACAAGAAGATGAAGAAATAAGTGAGACGGAATCAGTGAAAGAAAAAGAAGAAGAGGAAGAGAAAGAAACAGAAGAGGAAGGAAAAGAGGATGAAGAACAGGAGGAGGACATGAAAGTAGGACAAGATGGAGAACAGGAAGAAAATGATGTAATATGTGAAGAAAATAATCAGGAAATGGAAGCCAAAAGTGAAGAAGATAAAGAATTGAATGATGAAGAGGAGATGGATGGAGAACAAAAAGACACCCCAAAAGATGATCAAGAAACTGAAGATGAACCTAATGTGGCAGATAATAGTGCAGTAGAAATGGATGAAAAAGAAAGCCAAGGTGATGAACCTGCAGAAAATGTTGGTGAATCTCAGGCCATTATTGAGGAAGAGATTCCTGATAGTAGTGAACAGAAATCTGAGAACAATGCCAGTTTGGAGGAAAAAAGTGAGGCATGTTCAGAAACCGCAGAAGTTGAAGAAGAGGATGAAAATAAGGAGGGTGATGAAGCTGGAGAGAATGAAGCAGAAGGAGAAGATAGCAATGAATCTGTACAGAACCCAGAAGATGACAGAGGAACAGAAGAGAATGGGACTCCTGAAGCACCAGAGAAAGGATCTGAGGGGATTTTTTCACAGCAATCTCAGGAAGGATCTGAATATAGAAGTGATGAAGATGAGTCTAAGAAAAAGGAGAATATTAGTAATGAGGATGGTGACTGTGGAAGTGATGGGGAATCTAAATTGGATATCGAGAGTAAGCCTGCAAAGATGTATCCGGACAGTAATGAAGAGGAGGAAGACGACCAATCATCTCAGGCAAGTTTTGTGATGGGAGAAGATCCCCCAAATGAAGACAATGAAGATAGTTTTCGAGTCTCTAAAAAGAAGAAGCAGAACTCAAATGTTATTGATCAAGATGATCTGGACTTTTAAAATGAATTGACTTGAGCATGTTTGACATATAGTATATCACTGTACAATTACTCATTTACACTGTTATACAAGCTTCTACTCACTACTTTACATTGTAGCCAAGAGTCATTTCTTCAGTGTTGTCACATGAAAAGATATACTTAAATATTTACAAAATGTGCGGGGTTGTACTCACTTTTGTGATATACTGTATTTGGATTTTTTCTCAATTATTAAATGGGACTTTAAGGAAAAACATCACCTGGTATATGACTTCTGCATAAATCAAAATATTTTTCTTCTCATATGTTTAAGGCCTGTAGAATAGAGATTTCTTATAGCAAAATCTTTGTGTTATGTATATCACTGCTATTTTTTGAGCAAACTTTCACACTTCTAGTCATGGGCATGATAACAAACAGTGCAGGTTTTCTCTTAAATCTATTCCTGAAATCTAATTCCTTCTAATTCATATTTCAAGATTAATATCATCATATAATGGATGACGTATCCCAATTTATTGTTTAAATGTTAAAAAAGATAACAGAACAGAGGAAATGTAACCTCCCACAATCCCTTATAATTAGACTTTCTATCTAGGGGTAATGGGAGCTATAATAGAAAGTGCCATTTTTTTTCCTAATAAGTATAGATATATTTTCCCTTAATTAATTTACCAATATGTATCTGTATGTTGGATATGCTGAATGGTAAATGGCATTCATAAACCTAAACTTAATTAATCTGAAGTAAATGATCAGGTAGGAGATGATGAAAAAGATCTCTCCTGAAGTCCTAATTCCACTGCTAATCAAAATTGATGGTGCTAATTGAGGTGGACAGATACTTCAGTTTGATACTGGTTGCCAGCCTTGTAAAATCTGAAGGTAACAGCAGCCATCTGTGAAAAGTAAGGTTAATTCTAAACACCCTTTAGGGAGCAATCTCATTAGGTTCTGTAGGGTTAATAACAGTGCTCAGTATTATATTATTAATGTGGTAGCTTTCTTCACAGTTACCTTTTTAAATTAAAATACAAAGACAAAGATTTTTGAGAGGGTTTTTTTGGGGGGGAGGGGAGGTTTAAATAATGTGATTCATAGAGATGTTTTGCTAAGATTCCTGACAACCCAGTTTATGGATTTTTCTTTGAGAAAAATGAATTCTCCAGTGACAAAAATGGTGAGAGACCTGGGATTCCTTCCCCTGCAAGGAAAGAAAGCAAAAGTGGATTATGCTTAGCTCAGGTGAAACAGAGGAAATCTGATAACAATAAATGGAAGAGAGCGGTGACTTCATATGTGGTTTACTCAATACTAAAGGGTTAAGCCTATGAACCTCCAATCATGTAAGATTCTGCATGTAAAAAAGTTATAAGCCTGCAACATAACTTTACTGCTAGTGGTATGTTAGTCAATTCCTATCAAGATATCTATCCTAGATAGGAAAGAAATGGAACAATCTGAGTGTTGACGGTAAAGGGGTCTTTTAGGTTGATTTGCAAGTGATTCACAAATGTCCTATTTCTCCTTTCTGTTAATAGGACTGTTTTTGAACACAGGTTTAAGTCCTTTCTTGAAAAAACATTAAGTCTGTATTCAAAAATAGTTTGAATAGCAATAGCACTTAGACTTATATACTGCTTTACAGTGTTTTACGGCCCTCTCTAAGTGGTTTACAGAGTCAGCATCTTGCCCCCAGCAATTTGAGTCCTGATTTTACCCACCTCGGAAGGAAGGAAGGCTGAGTCAACCTTGAGCCTGGTGGGATTTGAACTGCCAAATGTCAGGCAGCCAGCAGCCAGCAGAAATAGCCTGCAGTACTACCCTCTAACCACTGCACACCGAGGAGTAAGAGTGTTGCAGGGAGCACAGAATAAAGAGAGAAAAGGAAGATACCTAGCAGGATGAATACAAATAGGCCTCAATTTGCAACAGTTCTTTTAGTGACTGCTCAAAATTACAACAGCGCTGAAAAGAGTGACTGTCATAACTAGCAGTACCAGAAGTAACCTGGGAATGATTAGGAGTGATTAGGAGTGTTAAATTGGCAGCCTGTGGGCAGATGCATCACATGAGGCCACTCCCATCCCAGCTGAATGGGAAATAAGTTGGGAAAGTCATGTGACAGCAATGTAACATGCTGAGTTTGATACTAATGGACTAGGGAGAACAATGTGTACAACAATAGGCTTCCTTAATCATGCCACTGTTATTGTGCCTATCATAATAACAAGAATTAACATTATATCACCCTGGGCATAGAATGAGCATGGAACGGACAAAGTAGACACAACTAACTGTAAAGATGCTCACTTTGGCAGCACATCAGGGGTGGGTTCTGGCCATCATTACTACTGGTTCAGCGCCTGAAACATTTTGTGTGTGTGTGTGCTTGCATTTGCACTTAAAACGATCTGCACATGCGCACATTTAGAATGGAATAAAAATTACATTTTTTCAATGAAGATTGTTCTGTGCATGTGCAGAACAGAAAATCAAGATGGCGTCACCGAGGATAGAACTGGTACAGTCACGTGTCCGCCGGAGTTGCTACCTATTCGGCTGAACTGGACCGAATAGGTAGGAATACCTCTGCAGCGCATATACTAACATTGGAACCAACTGTAATGCATTGCACAAAAAACTTTGGAATCACAGTTGCATGAGATTGGTACAGAAAATGTCGCTCAGTCAAGTGGACCGAATAATGCTTCTGTATGAAACCACAGAGAAATAAAAAATAATAAAAAGAACAAAAAAGGTAGCCATGCGAAATCCTACATTGGCAGAAACAATGGGAAAGCTGCAATGAACCAGGTAGAGACAGAAATAGCAAAGCCCATCTAGCAAACCCCGCCCCCTTTCCCTGTTTCAATTCACCTGTGCAGCATAACTAACCTCCAATGAAGCATAGAATCAGCGCTCTTACAATAGAGAGCTAAATCCACACTTATGATGAGGTTGCGTAAGACCTAATTAACACAAGGGAAAGTACTTATCAGGCATTATGCCACCAGATGCCTCTGCTGGAGTTTGATATCTCCTCTGTCCCAATCCAAAATGACTAGTACTTCTCATGCAAGGCCCTTACAGCTGGCAGACCAAGAAAGCAAGAACCACACGGATTTCAGGAAGGCAATTTTAATGGCTACTGAGTTAAAATAATAATCTTGAAAACTGCAAGATTATATTCCTAGGTGGACTCATAGAAAGTCAGTGAAGGGGAACTGCTTTGAAGAGATTTCTTATCATGGTCTGCCTGCCTGGGTTGTGTATTACCTTTCCTCACATTTCTTCCCCCCTCAACTTCCCACACCGTCCCACCGGTTGGTGAAATCTGCCAGATCTTATCCATCACAGGAATTGTGGCATTAAGAATGATTTTCAAGCACTCTCGGTTTTGTGCTGGGGATTAAACTGAAGGCAACATCACGAAAGCATGGCAGAATAAAACATGAATATCCATGCTGTACTTAGGGGAAAGTGAGAAAGATCCCCAAGTCACCGCAGAAACATCATGCTCCACAGTGTCAATCAAAACTCTTTTTCACCACACTGAATGAGAATTAATGTGGGTTTGGTAGGGAGGGGGGGGGGATTGCAGGAGAATTTCTCTGCCCAACAGTGGAATCACAGGATTCTTTTCTTCATATCCAGACTGCTTTCTTCCACAAAAGGATTTGACTCAGGGGTGGGCTTCAGAAATTTTAGTAAGGGGTTCTCTGCCCGGTTGCTGAGTGGGCATGGCAATGGTGGGCGTGGCCTAGTCAACCTCCTGCTCCATGGTGAGGGGGCATTTTTGCCCTCTCGGGGCTCCAGAGGCTTTCTTTGAGCCTCCAGGGGGGCAAAAACGGCCTCCCCAAGCTCTGGAGGCCAGAAATGAGCCCATTTCTGGCTTTTCTGAACTTCTGGTAGGCCCATTTTTCGCCCTCATCTAGCCTCTGCACCCTGCACTTACCTGCATCCAAAACAGGTCGTATGGGGATTCCTGGGAGGGACTGGGTGGGCAGGGCGGGGCCAGCCTGGAGTGGGATTTTCGTGGTTCTTCAAACTGCACAGAATCTTAGCTAGAGGTTCTCTCGAACCCCTGTGAACCCCTAGCAGCCCACCCCTGATTTGACTCATGATGGGATGTGTATGTATGTTTAACATTAGTGCCAGGCTCAATGGGAAACAAAGTCCTGAATGAAACCAGTTCCCTGAATGGATTGAGAAATGGCCACAGAAAAATAGTAGGAATGTAAGTGTGTGTGTTGGGGGGGGGGGTTTGGTTCCCAACAGTTATAATATAAGACTGGGCTAATTGACTCCCAAGAGCACACTATTGATTGTTAAGTACCATACTGAATTGGAAGTTTATGTCTTTGGAATAATACTTAATTCTGACTAGGGAGAAAAAAAAACCTTCCAGGCAAAAAAAAGAAGAAGCTAGTGGCTTGGAATCTGGTTTTCCCAATCCTAGTCCACCTGTTAGTCATCACACTATACTGGCTCTCCTATTTCATTTCCTGTGTTACCTCATCTCTACTCTGAATATTTTCAAGCCTTTATTTGTCTCTCACTTTGCAGTACAGTTGCTGGATAAAATAGTTGGGGCTACTTGGCATGAAATTCCATGGAAAAGATAACACGGGCTTTCAGAAAACGGAAAATGTTGAATTCTCAAACCAAACTATGAACAGGGGCAAGAGGGGACTGGAGAGCAGACATCAACTATAATGGGAAGACTTCACTTTGATATATGGCCCCAGAGCTGTTATTAATGGTGTTTGAAGGCTTACCTTTAAAAATTTAGAGGGGAGTATTTATTATGTCACTGCTCTGAGTCTATGATCTATAGATGAGTTAAGAATATTTGCCCAGAATTTCTGCAGCCGATGAGGGTAACGGCTAGATCTTGAGCCTTTAATCAACTCTTTAATCCATATTTGCATGTGCATTTACTCACAAAGTCTCTTGCTGGTTTCCTATAAGTCCTTTCAAACGAATGGATTCAGGATTGTATTACCAGCCTTATCCAAAATGCATGGAAATGAAGCTCTAATTAAAAGATAAGAGTGTTTTAAAAGCTTTATTAGATTGGAATAACCTTCGGGTTTCCCCAGGAATTTATCTGAGATCCCAAAGAACTTGACAGACTGGTCTGATGGCTAAAAGAAACAAGGATCAGATGCAGTATAAGCAGCCTCCACCTCAGCCCCATGCCTGACTAAAAAAATTACTACTTTATCTGATGTAGTGTAAGACAGAGAAGTCAATTCCACAAAGCTAATTTCTCCAATCTAGCATTTTCCAGATACTGTATATTCAGATATCAATTAACAATGTTGTTAGTTGTCTACAACATGTTCCATTTCAAAGGAACTATAGGAAAGCAAGTTTGAGACCACAGCATAGTATGGGGGGAGGGGGGTATAGGGAAGGTCTAGGTCAGGGGTGTCAAACTCACATCATCACAGCAGTGTCACGTGACGTATCAGGACTTTTTTCCCCTTTGCTAAACCGGGCATGGGCGTGGCCAGCATGTGATGCATCCGGCCGGTGGGCCGGGAGTTTGTCAGCCCTGGTCTAGCTTTTCCATTCCCTGATCTTAATTCAAAGTACAGCTTTTGTGTTTTCTATTTCCATAAGAAAAATACCCTCTGTGCATCCGGGAGGTTATTCTTGTTCAGACTACAGAGTTGCTTGATGATGGCAGTCTGGGGGAGTGATGTTACATAATAAGATCCACGAGGGAAGGAGAAAGATATGGATTTTGGCAATTATCCTTATGGAACCTCTGTGCCCAAAGGTAGTGTATCTCTGAGAACCAAGAGAACTAAGGAGAAATTTCCTAACAGTGAGAGCAATCAACCAATGGAACAACTTGCCTTCAGAAGTTGTGGGTGCTCCATTACTGAAGGCTTTCAAAAAGAAACCAGACTTTATCTGAAATGGTATAAAGTGTTTCTTGCTTGAGAAGGAGGTTGGACTAGACCTCCAAGGTTCTTTTCAACTCTATTATTCTATGTTTTATGTACACCAAAGGGGAACCTCGGAAGGCAAGATGAGCTACAGGTCCACCTACTCTGATGCTGTCCATACTGAGGACCTCTAATTCTCTTGGGTTTCAGATATGAGCATTTCCATTCCTAGCAGGAGAGGCAAAACAAACATGGCATCTGCTAAGCTACAGGTTCTCTCTCAGGTGAAAATCCTCTCTGTGAATTTCCTAAAGTCATTTGATTAGCTGATTCAGGAGGAAGAATGCTGGACAAGGTGGACTTCTGGCTAATTCAGAAGGGCTATTTTTGTCTTTGGAAACTATCTTCCTTAATGCTCATTAATCATTGCTCACCTGATTCTGCAGCCTCAGTGATGTCTCTGGGAGCTTATATGCAATATGCTGCATCTCAGTGCAGACTCTTCCTGGTCAATATCCCAAATCAACAACTCCTCGGTCTCATTTTTCACTCCCCTCAGCTTCAGAATCGACTTGGGATGATATAATGTTCTCCATAACCTGACGGTCCAGAGAGACTGCAGGTTCACTCAATACCGAGCCATTGTGACAAGCCTTGGACCCTCTTCGAGGCTTGATGGATCATTTCCTCACCTCGATTTCATACATCTTCAGGCTTCCAAAGAAGGCCTGACAAACCTAATTGGTGTCGTTTCACCCAAGACTCTGTGGCAAATGCTGACAAAACAGTTTTTTTTCTAAAGGAGCATGGCTGAACTGGCCATAAAATATATACAGAAGGGGAAAAAATCCTGATTTGGAATCAGGTGCTCAAGGGTCATAAAAGATCATAAAATCACATGACTGAAATAGAGATCAAAGGACATTTAGCCCATTCTCTGCTAAGAAAGGTTAGAAGCTGCTCAAGCCTCTGCTTTAAAACTTCTAACCAAGAAGCATGAAGCAAACTCCTGGTCCCGACAAAAAAACCCTTTCATTAATTTACTGTGAATTCTGCTCATTCACATCCAGTAAAGCCTTACTAGGGAGGATTTATAGTCACAGACCTTATCTGGCTTGGAGAGCTGCCAGGCTGATATCTGCAAAACCTGGCAAGGAGTCTCGGAGAGTCATGAACCAGTTAAGCGAACTAATTGTCTCCTGCAAAGTCCACTCCCCTTTAGCTCCTCTTTTATTTCTTCGGTGGGGGGGGGGCATTCATCGTCCACCTGTGGCCTTACTCCCAAGTCGACTCCTGTTCTTTAGCTGTTCCCTTTGTCTGGAAACTCTCTGCATGTGCACACTGGGAACAGGCTCCAGCTGTTCGTCTGCCTCACTGATGTCTGACTCTGAAGGCAGCTGATAACTGGCATACGGCTCTGGCCCCCTGTCTGCCTCTGACACAGAGCCCTCATTGAAGCCTTTCCCAGACTCCAGGACTGGCCCATGTTGCTCCCCAACCTCCTCACTGTCCGAATCTGCTGCCAGCTCTGCTGGCCACTGGCGGGCCACAACACAAAGCGAGATTTTTATGGGGGGAAATTATTATTCAGAGAGGATTTTAAAAGGTATATTTTTGTAATATCGGCCTCCTGCTTAAGTTTGGAAATGGTGCAAACTTTGTTTTAAACAACATGTGGAAAAAAATAAGAGCAGATGGCCTATAATAAACCGGCTGGTAAATTCTTGAAATGCTTTCTGAAATGTTTTGTGCTGGGAGTAGTTTTGAATATCCACGTCTCATCCTTTGATTTCCCTACATAGCCTTTCTGTTGTGATTGTTTAGCAGAGGGGGCTGATGTTATACAGTGGAAAAAGAACCACCCCACCTACACATAAACACTGACTTCCACAACTTCTGAGGCTTTGGAAAAATATTTGGGCAGGAGAGGAAAAGAACCCTCAAGTGAAACAGAAAAAGCAAACAGCCCAATGAAGACTGAGCATATCAAATGATGGTTGAATACATGGGAAAACCCAGAAAAATTGAGACAGTGGGTCATGGCATTTTGTAGAGGCAGCCTTGGGTGACTAAGTAAAACAGTAAATGGAAATATTTGGCATTGCCACATGTTGCCAAGTCCATTTGTTAGAGTGCATTTGATGACTGATGAATGAATGAAATTAAGACATTTGAGCATGAATAAACCATTAAAATAATAATCTGAGATTTGATTTGAGCTTGGCTAAATATGGCTTTCAAAATACAGTGTTGCAATTCGATGTGTAGATGCTTGAGATGAAATTTGACATCAGAAAGGGATGCTACACAATTCCTTCTCTTTCATTTAAGAAGGTATGGCCGGTAAATTAAATAACTAACTTACTCATTATGGAGAATAAGATTTATTGGACGCCACAGTGTTTCCAGGGAGCGGTCTAGTTTTACTTCACTTAAAATTGAATTATTTGTTCTTTTTGTGGTCCAAGGGATTTTCAACAAATTTCTCCAGGATCACAATTCAAAGGCACTAATTTTATTTCATTCAGTCTTTTGGATGGCAAGCTTTCATAATCACATGCTACAAATAGGAAAACCATGGTCTCGACAGTATTGTCAGCACTTCAATGTTTTGTCTAAAACTGTTAATGTAGTTATCCCAAACCACAGAAATATATTTATTTCATAGCTACAGCCCCCTTCCTTGAATATTTTTGAACTTAGGGAGATACGTTACTCACGTATCTACTTCTCCCCTATTTGCACTGGTTGTTATACTGTAAAATCTTACGTTTTTTTAAAAAAAATATTCAGCTGCAGAACAACAGAAGAACAGCAACTTAAAACAAGAAGAAATAAAACTTTACTGGAAGTCCTAATAATGGAGCAAAAATATTTCAGAAAGAAAAGGCAAAAGTCTTTGGAAAAGACCTGATGCTTGGACGAATTAAAGAATCAAATCAAATAAACAAAAAAGATGGCCACAACTGATGTTCATCTAATGTATGGTCTAAGCTTTACTTAACCAGCACAACTGACAAGTGCCTAGAAAACTATCGCTGATTGCACAAGAATTATTTTAAGAGAATTTTAACAAGCAGCTCCTGGAAGACAGTCATGGGAAAATTATGTCTATTAGAAAATGAGGCAGAAGCAGCTAAATGAGATAAATTATATGTCAATTGCAGGTCAAATATTATTATTTTTATTTTGATTGATTACAGATACTCCTTCATTTCTAGCCACAATTGAATCCAAAATTTCCTTTGCGAACAGACAGTTAAGTGAGTTTTGCCCATTTTATAAACTTTCTTGCTGCAGATGTTAATCCCTGCAGTTGTTAAGTTAGCAACACAGGTGTTAAGTGAGTCTGCCTTCCCTATTGACTTTGCTTGTCAGAAGACTGCAAAAGGTGATCATATAACCCAGTGGTGGGTTGCTCTTACCGTCGCTACCGGTACGCTGCTCATGGTCTGTTCATGCATGTGCCTGATGTGTGCTGCGTACGCATGCACACTCCACTGCCCTAGGACACCCAGATGTTTGTCAGAGGTTGCGCAGGTGTCGCACACTATGTGTGTATGCGCAATTGGCCCAGTTGCTTCAAAAACAGGTATGGAACACGGGCAGACGGGTGGAACAAACGAGCCACCGTACCGGTACGGTGGTCGCTGCTCCCAACTACTACTGGTACAGCCATACAGAGCCATACCGACTGGAATTCACCACTGATATGACCCCAGGACACTGCACTTGTCATAAATACATGCCAATTACCATTGGTCCAAATTTTGATCACATGACCATAGGGATGTTGCAATTTTGATCACATGACCATAGGGATAAGGGTGAAGATCGGTCATAAGTTTTTTCACTGTTGTCATAATTTCAAATGGTCACTAAATGAATGGTTGTAAGTCAAGGTGCATCTGTAGGTGATATCATGTGGGGTCATCTGTTAACAACCACATGGATAGATTTTCTTTAGGATGATCTTTCCATAACCTGGTCCTTCCAACGGTATGCCCATCGCCACTATAACTGAATCCCTGCACCTTGCCTCTGGTCATCCTACTCCAGGGGTGAAATCCAGCAGGTTCTGACAGGTTCTGGAGAACCAGTAGCGGAAATTTTGAGTAGTTTGGAGAACCGGCAAATGCCACCTCTGGCTGGCTCCAGAGTGGGTTGGGAATGGAGATTTTGCAATATCCTTCCCCCTGGAGTGGGTTGGGAATGGAAATTTTGCAGTAACCTTCCCCTGCCACATCCACCAAGTGACACCCACCAAGCCACACCACGCCCACCAAGCCACGCCCACAGAACCGGTAGTAAAAAAAATGTGAATTTCACCACTGTCCTATTTTCTTTTCTTCCACCTTTCCCATCACTGGACCTTTCTCCAGAGAGTTAGGCCTTTGTATAAGGTGTCCAAGGTCAGATACAATTCTTTATTTCACATCAATAATACCTGGCTGATACCACCAATCACTGTTACCCATTAAATGTACGTTCATTATCTCTTCTTTCAAATATTGTCTGCAACCCATCAGATCACATCAGGATGTAAACTATTAGATTCCGTAAGATGTTCCTACGAGGTAATCTATTAGTGGTGTCAAGAAATAACTGTTTTAAGTTATCTACTGCCAGACAGGCTACTGCATGTGAATTAACATTTGTCAGAGTAGTTATTCCTCATTTAACATTACCTGTTCTTGTTTATCAAACATTTACAAGAATATGTTTAGAACATAGTTTTAAGAACAATCTTTTGGAACAATATACATTTCTTTATATCTTACCTAGCTGAGTTTGGAAGGCCATATAAACATTGTAGGTGGGGGTGGGCAGATGGGACATGTCCCAAGAGCTTCCAGAGTCTAATTGTTACTACTTTTTCCTTTGCTGTATTGTTTGTGTTATCAGCAATTCACATTCACTGCACCACTGTACAGGAAAATATTTCAGCACCTGGCATTCAGCTGGTATCCTGTCTGAAAGGCTTGAATTGAACAATTCAGCCGACACCTACCATACACTCCTCAGGAGGAAACCTCAAGAAAATGTACAATTGATGGAAGATACACCGTCCACGCATTGAAATAACAAAAATCAGGTTAACACTGAGGTCCTAGCATTCCCTGGAGAGAAAGAGCCACAGCATAGTGACAGACAAGAAACTCCGCCTCCAGAAGATTTCAGGCTCAGTCCCGGAGCTCCTTAATCAAAAGAGATTCCGATGGTACAGCTAGGAAACAGTGTTGTGGATATTCAAAATTTTATTTTGAATATAGCGGCAGGTCGTAAATGATAAAGATGTAGGGTTTCCAAAAATGAGCATCTTTCAACACATCAAGAGAGGAAAGTGGTCCTTTGACCAAAGTTTTTCCCTGGAAAGACCAAGTGAATTATCCACCTACATTTGCCCCAATAGGCATACATTTGATATAGCATCTGAAAGTGGCACTCGCATATCTAATGTATGTTCATAGGCAATATATCCAGTTCAAACCCCTGCATTATCAATGTTCATAATCCAGAGATTTCACTTTGCAAAGGCAACTAAATGCATGGAGAAGCCTCTTTCTGGACATCACACCAAACGTAAGGTTAGGTTTATTGGACTTATTGGACGTAATATAAGATGTAAGAGATAGTTTGGCATAGTAGTTAAGAAACTGGGAAACTATGAGTTCTTGTTCTGCCTTAGATATGAAAGCCAGCTTGAGCCAGTCACTCTGGAGGAGGAAGGAGTTTTAAGTATGTTCATTATCTTGCATTATTTATAAAAATAAAAAGGTGGGAAAATAAATACATAAATTGTGGGATATGAGACGCTGCAGTTCCTACATGTAGGTTTGGTGGTATGATGTTACTTCCCCTTCTGCATATTTGATATAGAACTTGAAAGTTCTTCTTAGACCAACCTATATCATTATTATTTATTCTGAAAATAAGTTTAAAATAGACAACCAATTTCATTGTATTTAAGTACAATGACAATGAAGATTATACTTATACAATGTTCGGAATGGAAGAGTGCAATGCATATGAAAAGGTAGACTCCATACTTTGTTACAGTTCTCTCTGAGAAAATTTTCCTGTCCCCCTGCCTCCCCCCCCCCCCATTTCATCTTAATCTTCAAGTAATGCCCTTCAAACAAAAACAGTGCTCCATGTAGAAAATCTAGCATAACATATTTGGTTTTTTAATTTTGAAGTAACTTTGTGAGATCTCTACTTAAACTTTTTAACCAATATACCCCATTCCATCCAACAGTGCCTAGACACGCTGGTCTCTATAGGGTCAACAGAGATAGATACACTACTCAGAAAATCATGAATGAGAGACCTTAAATGCGGGACAAAGTACACAAATTTTTGTCTGCCTGCCTACCTGCCTGCCTCCTCACTTCTCTCTCACACACACATCTCTCTCTCTATCTGTCTGTCTGTCTGTCGGTTTGTCTGTCTGTCCATCTATCTATCTATCTATCATCTAACTATTATCTGTCTATATATCTTATTCTCAAGACAAGTTGTATATTGGCTTCATTGCAACATTGCTGATATGTTGCCCTTCCATTATTTCCTTTCTCAATTGAAAGTGAAATTGAAAAAAAAAAGCTCAGTTCTTCCACTGGTTCATTCCAGTCCTCTTGACACCATCCAGCATTTTGTTGTTCAAATCATTCACTTTCCCTGACATTGTGTTGACATTATGACCTTTCAAAATCTCCACAGTGGGTTCCTGTTTGTTCCCGTGTCTCCTAATTTTGATTATCCCATCATAATCCTCCAGAGTTTCCCTTTCCCATGTTTCTCTGTGCTAACAATCAAATACTTTTCCATAATTCTACACTCTTAGAATTACATACATCCAGAGTTTATTGCTCCTGCTCTTAGAAAAATACTTTGCTTTGTTTCTTGTTGCACTACTCCCAAAGACTTGCAGGATGCCATCTCTCACCACTAACCCTACCTTATGCACCCCATAAACTGCAGTAACATACACTGAATTCAAATTAAGTTGCATCTACTCAGAATCCCAGAATTACACCATGGAAGTTTCCAGTTAGGCCACCAAGACCAATTCCTTCTCAGCACAGAAATCTAAATTAAAACATCTTAAAATGATGGCTGTGAAGCCTCTACTGGAACACATCCAAAACAAGGGAAACCCACTGTCTCAAAGTAATTGGTTTCATTCTTGATCTGCTCTTACTATTGAAGTATTTTTGTAGCGTTCAATTGGATTCTGCCTTCTTATTACTTAAATTCATTGCAGTCAATTCTTGACACAACGGAGACCAGAATTTCTGTTGCTAATCAAGACGATTGTAGAGTGAAATGTACCTGATTTTACAATCCTTTTTGTCATGCTTGTAAAGCAATTCATTGCAGTTGTTAAGGAAATCACGTGGTCAGTAAGCAAATCCTGTTTCCCCTATTGACTTTGCTTGTCAGAAGCCAACTGGGAATGACACAACTGGAAGCTGCAACTGTTGTAAATACACACTGGTTGTTAGGAGCCCGAATTTTTATCATGTGACCATAGGATGCTGTAAGGTGTTGCAAGTAGGAGAATCAGTCTTCAGTCATTTTTAAGAGTCTATGGAGATTCTCAGTCATCCAGGTCATGGTTGTCCCAAAGGTGCTTTTTCAAGAGGCAACTGGACTTTCTGTTTTTTTTCTGAAGATGCTTCGCTTCTCACCCAAGAAACTTCTTCAGAGCTGAAGAAGTTTCTTGAATGAGAAGCGAAACGTTTTCAAAGAAAAACAGAAAGTCCAGTTGCCTCTTGAAAAAGCACCTTTGGATCATTTTTCAGTGGTAACTTCAAACAGTTAATAAATGAATGGTTGTAAGTTGAGAACTCCCCATGTTGCATGGGATCCCAAAGGTGCTTTTTCCAAAAGGCAACTGGACTTCCTTGGTTTGTTTTTTCCCCTTTAAAAACGTTTCACCTCTCACTGGAACATTTTCAACGCTATTCCAATTTCTCTTAATTCTTCTTAAAGTGTGATTCAGACTAAAGGAGAATAAAGTGAAACATTTATCTCCTATCATTTGGAACTTTACTTCTGTTGCTGCAGCCCAAACAGTGTTTGCCTTTACTTCAGCTACCTTACATCAATAATCCCCATTGCTTTTGTTAAATTCTTTGCAAGATCTTTTTTCACAAATATCTTTACAAAGCTGGATAATGATAAGTTCTAGTAATTTTGTGGTGCTTTTCTTTCTAGCTTTTTCTGAGATCCTGGTGTTAGAAGTTAGCTTGGATATATCCTCTTAAAGGCAGAAAATATCCATCCATCCATCCATCCATCCATCCATCCATCCATATATATATATATAGATCGAAATAGATCTATACTAGTCTCCCTTTATTTATTTATCAGTACAAATGTGTGTGTGTGTGTGTGTGTGTGTGTTTTCGTAGATTTTCACGGGTGTAGGTATGCTGGTTTTGTTGTATTCGGGTCTTTTCCCGTGTAAGATTGAGATTGGCTTTGCAATGTTTCAGCAGGATCTCACCTGCCATCTTCAAGCTTGGGCTTAAAATGGGAACGGAGCTGCCGTCTTTCTGTAGATCTTGGTGGGAGGGGATGGGGTGCTGGCTTTGTTTCAGTAAGTGGAGTGATTGGTTGTGTGGTTGTATCATGATTGGTAGATTGATGGTGCTTTACTAAAAATGCGAAATCATCATTATTATCTTAAACTTTTTTTGATGAAACAGAAATTGATATTTGCAGTCCTCAAACAACATGGAAACTTGATTCTGTATCAAGTCCTGACTTCTTTCTTTTTTGCACCTCTTCTTTGTGTCCTTGCAGGCTTGCCCTTGCTTATTTCTTTCCTCAATCAGTCCACACAACCAGATTGCTGATTGGCAACTTATTGAATCAGATTTTCGAGGGCTGGGTTGAGGGGAATTGATCGGTTTCCTTTCAAGAGGGAGAATTCCTATCCCATTTATGTATTTATTTAAACCAGGAAAAGGACTCTAAGCATCCCTTTTGTATCCTGATATTGCAACATAACTCCTGATGGAATAATGGCTAAATTTGGACCAGGTGTTTTATTCATTCACACACACACACAGACACCAATTTCAAATTAAAGATGATAATGGGAGAGAGGGTGATTTCTGGTGAGTACCGTTAATAATCTGAACTGCTTGCTGCAAAGATTGTTGGCCTCTGAGAGGTTTTCCACTCCCAGTCTTAAAACAATGCATTCTAAAACTATGCCCCAAATGGGCTATAAAGTATTATTATTGGCCACATGGTCTGCCAGATGTTTAGACTGGATTTGGCATTTTTATCCATCTATCAAGTCCTTTCCAAGGACCTGGGATAGACAGCAGTGGATGCTCGATGGTGTTGAAGGTCTTGTTGCAGGTTATAAACTGTTCTAAGTAAAGCTGCCTTTTACAATTGACTGATGGTCATTTTGCTAATGCCAATGGTGTTCGGGTGGTGGCCAAGATGTATTGGAAGTGCCCCCAAGGCAACGATTACCTGTTATTACTGTTATACTTTTATCACAGCTATTGGTCAACTCAAGGTGGCAAATTTATACCTACCTACCTCTTCTAGACACCTCATCCTATCACCTTTTCCATCCCTCCAGAACAGGGGTGTCAAACTCAAGGCCCAGGGGCCAGATGCGGCCCACAGGGTGCTTAGATCTGGCCCACAGGACTGCCCTAGAAACAGCAAAGGACCGGCCCAGGGTGCCTCTGCCAGCAAAAATGGATCTCAGGAGAGCAGTGTGCAGCCCTCCCAGGCTCCATTTTCAGCTGTGACGGCCTCCTGCCACCCTCTGCTGTAAAAATGGAGCTCAGGGGGGTCCATCATAGCTGAAAATGGAGCTCTGGAGTCCGTTTTCGCTGGCAGAGCACTTGGGCCACCACAGATGACGCTGACATGAGTGACGTCACACCCACCCTGGTCATGCCCACCCCACCCCCAAGGTCAAACACAACCTTGATGCGGCCCTCAATGAAATCAAGATTGAGATCCCTGCTCTATAATATGAGGAAGCAGAATAAAAGATTCACGTTCACCATCCTTTATCAGTCCACCAGAAATTTCAATGTGCTGAGAAACGCAATGGAAGGCAATGCCACTGTTGTAACTGGGAAGCCCTTTACTCTGTGCATCCCACCTGCTCAACAGCATAGAAGATGAATTCTGGACCGACACAAACAACTTTTAAAATGTTGCAAAGGCGTCTTAGTCAAGGTGGCCAGACAAAAGTGTGAGTCACTATCACCAGACCGGAGATGACCAGGAATGGGTACAGTTGAGGCACCAGCTGTGCAAATATACTATCACGTCCCGGTGCCTTAACTTGGCACAATCTGGCTTCCTGTTCCAAAAATGGCACCTGGAATCAAGAGCCATTTCATATGCCCAGGCTCCCCATGTATAGACCAGGGATGACTCTTTCCTGGTACAAGTAGCTATTAAGTAATTACCCAATTAACTCAGGATCAAATGGTAATTTGATGCCCTCTAATTGCAGTTATGAAGAAAGTAACTCATTGCAGCAGCCTTTGCATCTGCAGCAAATCTGACATATAAGTATGTGATCTATGGAACTGCATTTGGATTAACCCAACTGGAAGAGGCTGCATATATTTACATGGCACAGAATCATTCTTGTTTAGTAATATAGTTCATTTTTTAATAGATCAAATTAAAACTTTTCCAACTGCTTTTCTATTTTCTTTTATCTTTTTTACCGGGCAAGAGAGGTACTTCGAACAAAAACTTGAACTGGGACAGCTGTTAAGTTTAGATTGTAAGAATGAACTTTGCTTTTCAGTATCCCAGCAGTATATGTATATGCATATCCATATACGTATGTGTATACATACAGTATATATACACACACATATACACACATATACATAAGGTAAAGGTCCTGACTCTAGGGGGTGGTGCTCATCTCCATTTCAAAGCCGAAGAGCCAGTGCTATCTGAAGACGTCTCCGTGGTCATGTAACTCAACACCAAAGGAGCGTTGAGCGCTGTTACCTATTTTTCTATTTTGCATTTTTTACATGCTTTCAAACTGCTAGGTTGGCAGAAGCTGGGACAAGTAACAGGAGCTCACTCTGTTATGTGGCGCTAGGGATTTGAACTGCCGAACTGCCAACCTTTCTGATCGACAAGCTCAGTGTCTTAGCTACTGAGCTACCGCGTCCTTCACACATATACATACAAAAATATAAAACGGTTATCTAAAGAATGCAGAGCCAACAATTTGACAGGCGCTCAAAATGTAGCCAGAAGTAACTTGATGTCCAGAAGCCCTGAGTTAACTGCATTTGAGTTATCCTACTATGATTCTAACAAAGAGGGCCAGAAAAGTGGGCATTATGCAGCATGTGTGATGGGCACTGGGTTGGAGAAAGTTGTTCTGGAGAGTAAACAGACCTGCCTTGCTTTTTATTTTGGTTTACAAGGAATATTCAGAAACTTGGCAACAAAGTTACACCTAATAGATTTCCGATTTCTGGTACGGATTCTCTCACATACAATGGAGTTCCTTTCTACTGCAAGAGGGAGCAGGCCACTTCCTGTTATGAAAACACAGCCAAAAGCCTGACATTCAGAAGGTCTATATGAGCATTGGCTCAAACAACAACACTGATTAAGATCTGCAGAGGAAAAAATGAAGTTAGTATCACCGCCCCCCAACAATGAGAAGGAGCAGCACTCAGCATGACCCCCAAGTCCACAGACAGTCCATAAACATTGTTTACAGTAATGGACAATAATTATACCTCTTGAACACCTCTTTGGGGAACTAAGAAAGCCATTTCTCCTAAAAATAAAAACCTGGGAGCATATCTGTTATGGTAAAATACTATGACCAGCGAGGTATATGGGATTTATATGTTTATGTATGTATAATCTTTATTGTCATTGTACTTAAATACAACAAAATTGGTTTATATTATATTTATATGTTATTATGAAAGCAGACCAGCACTCCGGGGTCATGAGTGGCAGGGAAGCTGCACAAGTCCTACATAAAAATGTAGAGAGAATTCAGATAATTATGCATCCCTCAAATGTGTCACAACTTAGTTATTTATGAGGGTCAACGTCTGGTGTCTGCATAGACTAATCCAAGCAGTTTTCTGGACAAGAATTCCAGATGTGGTTTGCCCTTGACTGCTTCCTAGGGATGAGAAGGAGTGAGTGGTCAAGATCACTGAGCTGGATTTGTGTCTAAGGCAGGAGTAGAACTCACAACCTCCTGGTTTGTAGATTGGTGCCTCAAACACTACACCAGGCCAGCTGTCATGATTCTTTTTAGAATTTTGAGTTGGGAAGGATAGGCTGTATTAGATAAGTGTATTCACACAGAGGGAGATTGGTCTGTACCTCATTTTTCTTTTTGTGCATATAAGATTTAGCCAGCTAAGGCGATGTATATGTCAGCACTGGAGAACCTTTTGGGCACCAAGTGCCGAAATGGGAACGCACACTGTGGGAGTGCAGAAGAGGAGTTCCCCGGCACACATGTGTGCACCAGGAAACTGAGCTTCTAGTTTCTGGCATGCGCATGCGCACCAACCCCCTGGTCTTCTGGTTTCTGGTATGGATGCATGACGAAGACCAGCTGGCACATCAGAAACCAGAGTTTAGCTTCCTAGCATGCACATGTGCACCAGAGAGATTTCTCTTCCAGTTTCTGGCACTCCCACGCGTATGAAGACCAGCTGGCTGGCGCGCATCTCCATACCAGAACCCGGAAGAGCAATGGGCGATGGCTGGCATGCCCTGAGAGATGGCATTTGTGTGTCACTTCTGGCACGTGTGCTATAGGTTTGCCATCATGGGTATATGTATTTTAACTTAACAGACTTGAACTGTACATTCCTCCACATATAAACTGAGAAAAAGTCACTCAGCAAACTAAGGATTGGGTCATTATATTATAAATCACACTCACCCACAAGCCCTTTACTTGTATTCATACTTGTAACTATTGGATTAAAGAGAATGATACAAGTTCCGTACTCTAACACCTATTAAGGGGAGAAAGAGCCATGGCTAAACACTAGAAATATTTTTCATAAAGGAAATTCTTAGCAAAAGGTCACTCATGTGGGTTCACAAGTTATTGACCAGATATAACCTCCAGGTGTTGTCTATTAGGAATGATGCCTCATCTTTGTCATAGAATCAATTGGGTAATGGTCAGGGTCGCCAGTCAGACTTTCCCCAGGTACTGTCTGTCTTACTTGAAAATATCTCAGCTGATTGAAGTCATGAACAAGTCACTGATAAGATGTGTTATCAAGCCTTCTTCAGGTATTATAATAGAAAATGTTTCTTTTTAAAAAGTATTACAAGATGGCAAAGTCCCAAGGTATTTGAAACCTAAGCAGAGACTTAAAGGTCTGGGAAGGAGAGGTGCTGCCTAAGCATTGCCCAGAACCGGTAGTAACATCTGCTCCTATTTCTCAGTTTTCATGACAAGCTGCAAAGATTAAAATAGGTGTATCTTTCTCTGGAATTCTCTTGAAATCTTTTTTGAGATTTCATCTTGCTCTGAGGAAAGTTTTAAAATCCCAAAGAACCTGCCGTCTCCTGATTGGTCACCAGGTGGCAGCACAAATTGATTGCAATCTTACTCTATTGCTCAGTTATCTTCGGAGGTTTTTCTATGCAGTAACATTGGCATATTCACTGGATTTAGTTCTTTTGAAATGTTAATAAAGTGAGCAGCAGAAAAAGCTACTCCTGGCTCTAGTGGCATCTACTGGTATTTCTACTATCAGGAGAAATATTGGTTGGCTGATTGATTATTATGTGCCGTCAAGTTATTGTTGATTCTTGGTGGTGGTGGTGGTGGGGGGGAAGCATATAAATTGAATAAATAAAAATAAATAAAATACATCTGTCCTTAACCAGGACTTTCATGTTAGTGAACCCATCCCCATTATAGCTGGATCCATCTTTCCTTCCTTCCTTCCTTCCTTCCTTCCTTCCTTCCTTCCTTCCTTCCTTCCTTCCTTCCTCCCTCCCTCCCTCCCTCCCTCCCTCCCTCCCACCCTCCCTTCCTTCCTTCCTTTCACAAATGAATATGGTCACCCAATTCATGCATCGTCTTCTCTTTCCTTCCATCTCTCCCAACATTGCAGCCTTTCCCAGACAGCTGGATCTTTGCGTAACACATCCAAAGTAGGGTAATCTGAGTCTAGTTGTGGTGGTGCAATGGTTAGAGTGCAGTACTGCAGGCTATTTCTGCCGGCTGCCTGCAGTTTGGCAGTTCGAATCTCACCAGGCTCACGGTTGATTCAGCCTTCCATCTTTCCAAGGTCAGTAAAATAAGGGTCCATATTATTGAGGGCAGTAAGCTGACTTTGTAAACCACTTAGAGATGGCTGTAAAGCACTCTGAAGTGGTATATAAGTCTAAGTGCTATTGCTATTGCCAGTCATTTGTGCCTTGTCAGTACAAAGTCACATCACATACATTTGATTGCAATCTTAATTCTACAGGACAAAAGTTAACCCATTATGGTCTTCTCACCATTGGAGAAACCAGACTATTGGAAGAGGACACAGTTCTACAAACGTACCAACCACAGTTTAGCCTGAGCTGATGTGCAAATCCAGCCCATGTGTTTATGCCATGTTGTGCTAATCCAATAAACTGAACTGACTGCGGAAACAAATATTACATTAACTAAGACAGCCATGGTATAGTACGGCCAATGTGTAGTATAATAGTTAAAATGTTGGACTGGGACTGGGTCAGAATTGATCATAGTAACTCATGGGATGATTAGGGCCAATCATTCTCTCACAGCCTAACAAATCTCATCACCTGGTATTTTGAGGATAAAGTGTGCCATTTTAAATTCTCAAAGGGAAGCTTTATCTAATCAATAAAATGAGATAATTTTTGCCTTCCTTCCTATTCCAGCCATTTTTAAAGGCATCTATTTCCACTAAAACCAGTTCAAGCAATACTTGTCAATCAGTTTGACGCAGTGATTAAGAAGGACCTATTCTAAACCAAGTTTTGCATTGTTGGATTCCATGGCCAAATATGGGCTCTTCCATCACCTACCACATCATGAGGACATGAGCCAGCCATTGAAGATATTGCTCGTGTTTTGGTCAACAACTCTATGCCCCTTATAGACCTAGATATTTAACATCCCTATTTGAAAGAACAGCCCGTGGAGACCTGAATCTCATATTGTCTTATTTCCTCCTGGTGTTAGGTCCGCCAGTGGCCTGCAAAGCTAGCAGCAGAATCGGACAGTGAGGAGGTTGGGGAGGAGCATGGGCCAGTCCTGGAGCCTGGGGAAAGCTCAGATGAGGGTTCTGTGTTGGAGGCGAAGACGGGGCCAGGGCCATCTGGAAGTTATGTGCTGCCTCTGGAGCCTCCAGTGTCAGACATCAGCGAGGCAGAGGAACAGGGGGAGCCTATTCCCAATGCACACGTGCCCAGAGCTGCCAGAAGGCAAGAACAGTTAAGACAGAAGGGACAGCTTGGGAGTAAGGCTTGGAGGTGATTAGCCCATCCCATAGGACCTAAAGGAGGAGCAAAGGCACATGAGCCTTTGCAGGAAGCAACTTTGTTCATGCTGATCGGTTTACATTCTGAAACTCTGTTTTGACTCTTTGCTCTGCATGGCCTTGCCAAGCTAATTCCCAATTAAGTCTTTGGCAGTGTTTCAAGGAAGATAAAGGTGGGTGCTTATCAGCCTTATCCCGAAAGACTTTGACAGCCTACTGTCAAACTCTTTACAAACTATTTGGGACTCATTACGGGCTGTAAATGAACATAATTCACAGCCTTTGAAATAAAAAGAAGATTTTGGGGACCAAGCATCTGCTTTTTACTGTATCAGGAAGGCTAAGTCAGCACATCTGGATGCTGTAAGGAGAACTCCTAATTTTATATAGTCAAGGCAGCTTAACTAAGAACCATTATAATAAACACATTGGGGCATCATGTAAGGATGCTGTACTTATATGAAGGCTGATTATTTGCGTTTATCATCTATGTATTTTATTATTGTATTTTCTTTCATCTGTTTTGCCTTGTGATTAGATCCCAATTAATTAGCTACTTTCCTACTACAGCTAGTCCTCAATTTATGACTACAATTGATCCCAAAATTTCTGTTGTTAAGGGAGATATTTGTTAAGTGAATTTTGCCCCATTTTACAACCTTTCTTGCCACAGTTGTTAAGTGAATCATAGTAGTTGATTAGAGTAGCATAGTTGTTAAATGAATCATAGTAGTTGATTAGAGTAGCATAGTTGTTAAGTGAATCACAGCAGTTGATTAGAGTAGCATAGTTGTTAAGTGAATCATAGTAGTTGATTAGAGTAGCATAGTTGTTAAGTGAATCATAGTAGTTGATTAGAGTAGCATAGTTGTTAAGTGAATCATAGTAGTTGATTAGAGTAGCATAGTTGTTAAGTGAATCATAGTAGTTGATTAGAGTAGCATAGTTGTTAAGTGAATCATAGTAGTTGATTAGAGTAGCATAGTTGTTAAGTGAATCTAGTTTCCCCACTGATTTTGCTTGTCAAAAAGTTGCAAAAGGTGATCACACGACCTCAGGACACAGCAACGGTCATAAGTATGAACCAGTTGCCAAGCATCTGAATGTGATCACATGATCATGGGGAATGCTACAAAGGTTGTACATGTGAAAAACACTTTTTTCAGTGTCGTTAGTAACTTTGAACGGTCATTAAATGAACTGTTGTAAGTCAAGGGCTCCCTGTACTATTGTTTCCACACTCTTTTATCATTCCCTTCTGTGTTGTGTAGCATTTTTGCACTGTTTGCTATTTTTGTTCTATTTGGCTTGCGTGATTTGAATTCACTTGTCTCTCATTCCGCTAATTATGCTGATTAGGCAACCTGTTAAAAAAAATGTAGCCAACAACCAATCATCCATAGGAAACACCGGTGAATCCCAGTTGTCACGTAACACGTGAAAAAAAGATCTGCCTAATCTACTGAAGTGGCATTTGCGTTTTCTGAAGGGAAGCAGAGAGCTCTGCGAAAAAGAGCCCAAAACAAACAAGCTAAAAATTACAGTAGGCGCACACAATTGCAGCATCTTTTATATGCAAAACATAACTGTGATAATGAGTCACCAGGGAATCTAGTTTTTTTTTTTTTTCAAAATATCCCTTCGGTTGAGAATATGGAGTCTTGGCTGTTCTCTATTGGCATCAGGTTGGACTGGACGCGGTCTTCTCTCTCTTTTTTTTGCCACAAATGAATGCAGAAGCAACCCACAAGGGGAAAAGGAAACCCCTAATGGAGTTCTGAATAGACCTGTGAAAAGGGATAATAAAAGTTGTCCTGGATTTCCTCTCCCAGCAGGTGCTTCCTTTGGCCCTTCTGTTCATTCATAAGATAGGTAGCCACAGGCTGCCAAGATTGTTCTTTCAGCTAAAACCTAGTGCTCTGGCCAGACAGTGAGAGAAAAAGTCCTTTGTTCAGTGAGTCAGTGACAGCCTCCCCACCAACATTAATAGAGAACCTGTTAAAGTGTGAGTGTTAATAACCTGAACAGAACTGAGCCCAATCGGAATGTCTCTTCCCTTCCTTCAAATATACTGGTATGCCTCTTAATGTTGGAGTGCATCAGTGGTGGGATTCACCCTACTGGTTCACAAATGTGAGTGCACGCACTGCGTCTGCACATGCGCACCACCTTCTGCGCATGCACAGTGCTCGCACATTACAGCGGGGTGGGTGGGTGGAGCCTCCCGCAGCTGCCGCTACCTGTACGAGAACCAGCTGAATAGCACCTCTGGAGTGCATGTACAGTAGATGGCAAACTGCAGTATATTATGTACTTTGTAGTCTTAAACACCTAGGGAGGTCTCCAGGCATATAATTTCCTCAACAGTGATGATAAATGCTTGAAAGCACAAGTGTGTGAAGATTAATCTCCTCACTTTATAGACCATGCTTCTAAACTGGTCTAGAAACATGTAGAACTGGCAACTCTATGGGGGTTCCCTGTAGAGAGAAACACCAGTTTTGGTGGAGTGCCAGTTCTGGACTGGTTCCATCCATCTGGGCACTTCACTGGTTCTTCATGTGTGCTCTTCAGAGAGCTTCCAACAAGCAGAGTCAATGGAAAAGCTAGCAGTAAAACCACGAGATGCGGTCATGGCAGAGGTGGTGTTCACCGGGTTCTGACCAGTTCTGGAGAAGCGGTAGTGGAAATTTTAGTAGTTCGGAGAACTGGTAAATACCACCTCTGACTGGCCCCGCCCCCATCAATTCTCTGCCTCCTGAGTCCCAGCTGATTGGGAGGGAATGGGGATTTTACAGTATCCTTCCCCTGCCACGTCCACAAAGCCACACCCGCAAAGCCACGCCCATAGAACCACTAGTAATAATTTTTGAATCCCACCACTGGGTCATGGGATAACTCACTGAATGACCACATCCCTTAACAACAGGGTTGTGAATTCCAGTTGTGGTTGTTAAGCAAGGACTACCTGTGCAGATCATCTAACAAGATGACAAGATATCTACATGCCAAATTCAGAACAATATCTGGACAGGAAAGACTGAAGATAATCACTTTCCTGGAGATACTATGCTGCTATATGCTTCATAGATTTAACTAAACATGGCATATTGGCTACTGGCTTATGCATTAACATCAGCTGTTAACCCTGACTGAGGCCAATTTGAGGCTTCGGGCTGTCACAACTGGAGCTAAGGGATTGGGGGGAGGAATAAAGATAGCTGGGGTTTGTCGCCAAAACAAAATATTTTCTCTTGGAAATCAAGGACATTTCAGCAGGTGCTTGGAAGGAGGGGACTGAGGTCACCTAGCAACTGGACTGTATCCTGATTGGACCATGTGACTGATAGTTTTGAGAAAGTGAAAAACTACTTTTAATTAGGTGAAAACTGCAGGAACTTTTAAAGTTGGTTTTCACCAGCCTGTGCCAATAGCATATCCAATAAAACGATTCTTTGAGGAATCTACATGCCATGGAGTGTTGTTTGCTGTGGGTATGTTACTTGGAACCCTGACATTAGCACTGCCAGTGAAGGTTACTCAAGCAGGGGTCTTTTCACTGCTTCCTTTAAAGTACTGGGAAACTCTACTGATAAATAATGATCTTTGACAAGATACATTAGCAACTCTTAAAAGCCAGGATGGGGAGCCATATACCAATCAAGCAGTGGTATTAACAGAATCAAGCCCTCCTAAGTCAAGCAGAGATGGCTATGTCTACATTGTTAAACCATGTTTACTGAACCACAATTTATCAAAAAATCCCATTGAGGTGGATTCTCACAACACCCTGAATCATAATCTGTGATTTATGTAACTGCACTAGGTTGATTCAGTCATTATGTTAAACAAAGCCAAACACTCTTTTCATAATTTTACACATTTATTCTAATTCATTCTGCATGGTGGAATGGTTTATTCTACATGCTGATGTTAAGTATGGAAGCCACTAGAAGAATATGCTGGCTTAAAAAATGCTAAACACATTTCCAAATCCCATTTATCTTGGCAATGAAGAAGCCTAGAGCTTTCGTCCACGTCAGAAGTGGAGCGCTGTAAGTAAAACACCTGGCCTGTGCCCTACTCTTGCCATACTCTTCTCCTATTATTGAACCAGTGTTTGTGTCAGGCCTGCAGCCATCTTTTCATTTGGGTCTTTGGCCTGCCACACTTTCTATTATTCTACTATGCATTTTCTATTGTGGGAAAATGGAAGGGGGGAGGGTTGTAAGAGGTCACATACTATGTAGCCACAACAAAATTCTTTCTAGAAAGCCAAGGTCATCCTTTGCATCTCTACACCTGACCGGAATTGGATGGGTGGAACTGCCAGCATGGCAGTGGAAGATTGGACCATATGATGGACTTGTGGGTGTGGGGATCTTGAACTTTCAACTAGGTGGGGAAAACTGGGAAGCTCTCAGATTTGGATTTTCCCAGATGTGCCAACCTGGCTCTCTTAATAAATTGGAACTTTGAACAAATACTTTGCCTTGGAGTCTGATTTTTTTTAATGCTATTTGGAACCCTGACAGTTTGGTTCCTGGAGATCCAAAACATGCAACAAAGACTTCAGCATCTCATGATCTACTGATCACAAGAGGGGAAGTATGGTGTAGTTGACTACTTTGTGTCCCTTCTATCTATCACTCTGCCTGATGTTTGTCTTAAATAATGTTAATCTTAGGTCAGGTTCTCCTGCCTTTTTTCTCAGTCACACATGCATGGACCAAATGTTCTCCACCTGGAAAGATGCAGGTGGCTAGATGCTTGGCAGGGCCTGTTCCTGTGATACATTTCTGATAAATCATCTCCTTGCTGATGTAATTACAACATCTGCTTCTCCAAAAAACACTTGTTCAGGTTCTGCTTTCAGAAACTTTCACAAGCACATATGGTTCAACCTCCAACAGAGAGAAGAAGGGAAAGCAAGGACTGCTGTATTTCCACATTGAAGTTGCACTGAACTGGCTGCCCTTTACTGAAGCTGCATATGTTCATCTTCATTCTGACATCAAAAGGTAAAGGTTCCCCTCGTACATATGTGCTAGTCATTCCCAACACTAGGGGGTGGTGCTCATCTCTTTTTCAAAGCCGAAGAGCCAGTGCTGTCCGAAGATGTCTTCGTGGTCATGTGGCTGGCATGTCTAAATGCCGAAGGGGAACAGAATGCTGTTACCTTCCCACCAAAGGTGGTCCCTATTTTTCTGCTTGCATTTTTACATGCTTTCAAACTGCTAGGATGGCAGAAGCTGGGAAAAGTAACGGGAGCTCACTCCATTGTGCGGCGCTAGGGATTCGAACCGCCAAACTGCCGACCTTTTTGATCGACAAACTCAGCATCATAGCCACTGAGCCACCGCATCCCAGTTCTGATATTATATAATATAATAATCAAATGGGATAACATCTCTTCAAAGTTTTTTTCTGTTTTTTTTTTTCTGTTTTGCAAAACAGAGAAGGGAATGACGGACAAACACAAGAAAGGATGGGGAGGGGTGTATCCATGCAGATGTTACCCGGGAAGGTGAGATTCCCACACTGGGTAGGAAATGCTGCTTCTTTTGTGGAACCCTGAACTCTGTTTGAGGAAGTTGCAGCAAGTCAGTTTCTCAGAGGCAGAGATGAAGGTAGAAGGGAGTTAGGGAGGCCCAGCTATTCTTAGAGACAAGAGGAGGGGAGGCAGAGCAGGGTGAACGGAAAGGGGGAAATTTATTATTGTGAGACTTTGTTTACTTCATGAACTGAATGAATGAAATGACCTTGTTTATTGTCCAAAGCCTGAATGGAGAGCAAGGTGTGAGGTGGGGGGAGCAATCCTTTAGGATTGTTAATTCACAATTTCTTCTTTCCTCTTTGTTCATATTATTGCCAAAGTGAGAAATAGATCCCTTCCTCTGTCTACCTCAAAGCAGGAAGTTCTTAAGAGATACTTTCCACGATAGTCCCAGGGAATGTTGCTGTCATCCTGGAAACTCTGGGTTCAAAGCTCAGCTCAATTCTGAATCCAGCCAAATGTCTCTGTGTGAACACCTTCTGCCTTTACCTTCATCTATTGGTCAATAAAATGAGAACCTGATAAAGAAATGCTCCATGCCTCCGTTGGTGAAGCATTCACACACAACATAGTTGAGGAGGATCCTCTGGTGGAAACACACAAGGCATGCAGGCTACAAGGGAACCACAGTGGGTAGCTTTATGCGGTGGGCTGCCTTCCAGATATGTGGAGACTTCAATGTTAGAATGGAATATCCTGAGAGGAGGAACTAGATAGGATAGCAGGTGGCATTCTGGTAAAACAGGGCTTTGTAAGCGGTTATGTTGCCCTCAGTGATAGGATTCAAAAATTTTACTATCGGTTCTATGGGCATGGCTTGGTGGGTGTGGCAGGGGAACGATACTGCAAAATCCCCATTCCCTCCCCATTCCTGGGGGAAGGATACTGTAAAATCTCCATTTCCACCCCACTTCAAGGGAAGAATACTGTAAAATCTCCATTCCCCCCCATCCCCCATGCTTTCCATTCTCCTGTGCAGGGCAACAAAAGAAGACCCAACCAATCAGCTGGGACTCCGAACAGCTGGGACTTGGGAGGCAGCGAATAGATGGGGCGGCGGGGCTAGTCAGAAGTGGTACTTGCCGGTTCTCCAAACTACTCAAAATTTCCACTACCGATTCACCAGAACGGGTCAGAACCGGCTAAATACCACCTCTGGTTGCCCTAAGATCTCCTAAGCAGCCATTTTGCAGTAGTATCCCCTCCCTCCAGTGAGGTTGGCTCCAATTCTTCAGACCTTCTGCAAGAGCTTAAAGAACTGATAGACTTCAGAACAGACTACGAACAGATTCCCCCTCTCCTCCTCACCCCCAGCTCAACTTATTTCCTCCTTTCCCATCTTTTACTAAGGTTGTGTATTTATCTTTTTTTTTATTTAGTTCTTATTGTGTATAGATTTTGTCAAATTTTATCTCTTTAATATTGTAAGCCAGAGGTTGTCAAACTCAAGGCCTGCAGGCCAGATCCAGCCCATGATATGGTCAGATCTGGCACGCAGGACTGTGCTGGTGTACCCAATGCGAAGAAGAAAGATCAGGCCAGTGTGGCTTCGGCCTGCTCTGCCCAATGCAAAGAGGAAACAGTTTGGGAAGTGGTGTGAAGCTGGCCACGCCCACCCAGTTGGCCACACCTACCCTCCCCCAGGTCAACCACAGCTCTGATGTGGCCCTCAGTGAAATTGAGTTCGACACCCCTGTTGTAAACAATAAATAAATAAATAAATAAATGAAAACAAGTCCTCAAAATTCTAAATGTGCCCACCTGCTGAGGAAATCAAGGATTCAGCCAATTGTGCATTGTATATCCAATATGGTTGCCAGTTGCTTAGGTAATATTGGTATGTTTTTACTGAAGAAATTTTACTTTTTATTGGAAAGTGTCTCCAGTTAATGCCGTCATGCTCAAGATTCTTAAGTGAAGGCTTAAGAAAAACAAGAGCGAGATGACTCCACGTGGCCCATCATTGTTTTACGGGGCTCATGAGATTACTGTACTTTATGCCAACATTGCAAAGAGGGAGGTTATCTTTGGCTAGAGGTCTTTGCAGTGGTGATCCCTGGCCTCAAAATGGCAGGCCTAACTAGCTAATCCTTTCCTTTTTAATATGGGTTGCATGCATTGCACACACAAAAGGGAGATGAAACCTTAATTATCTGGTTGTGCATCCAATTTTGAAGCTGGTGAACAGCACTATGGGTGCCTGTGCCTCTGGTTAATGTCTTTTATGAGTCAGAGACTGTGGTCCTCTAGTAGCATGCCAGGGAGTGACTGCTCTCCAAAAATCTGGTGGACCTTGCGCTGCAACAAAAGTTGTTTTCAATAAGACTTGAATCTGAGATTAAAATCAAATAAATATGTAGGTAATATCATGCCATAGAAAGTAGAAACAGGTAGCCTACAAAAAAAAAAAACCTCAAAAAAATCAAAAGTCAGACCTGGTTAATACAGAGCACCAGAAAACCAAGGAGTGTCCGTTGAATTGGAAAGTTGAAACAAGTTCTTGTTTCTGGAATGCTAAAATGGTAAATTTGGCTACAATTACGGGAAGGGCTCTTAAGATTGCAGTAAAACAAGTCCATTGAGGGTTTAGATCTAACATATTATTGTACTACAGGGATCTACGAGCCACAATCTTTGCTAAAATGCCACTGGGATAGACATTAGCCTAGCCAGGTCTCAGGAAAATCTAAATGATAAAATGTTAACCTGGGCTGTGCTGTCTGCCAAACTCAGTGTTTTTAAAGAAAAAGCATAGGTTTTGAAGAAATTATTCTTAGAGAATTTGATTCAGGGATTCATCCAACTCTTTTGGTTTGCAAATTTTGTACACAGTTGAAATTGTTCTCTTCATCTCGTAGCTCGAATCAAAGATGGTTGAATGACATTTGAGAAGCTCACAAAAGGTAGCCCATATTTGAGTCAATGCAGGAAGCATAAGAAAAGAAAGCAATGCTGCCACTCAGAGGCTTTGACTAGGAACTGCTGCCTGACCTGCTAAGGACAGTGAAATCTGCAGCCAAAGTCATGGCTAGAGAATAAACCAATCCTTCCAGATTAACTCATCTCTCCCAAAGCTTTTTATTTTCTAGCCATTCTGATTTTTAGGTGGGTGGGTGGAGGGAGGGTCTATGTTTCTTTACCAGTAAAAATTATGTTTATCATCCAGTTATATAATGCTAACCCCCAAGTAATATCCATTTAAAAGAGCTAGAAAATTTAGTAAATTAAGGAGCTACTAAGCAAAAAAAAATCTTCCTCCAAAGCAGGATTAATTCCAAAGTACTAGTTCCAAACTCTTGCCCAAGTTGAACAAGGGTGACCACCCAGTCAGTCTCTCTCCCTCTCTCTCTCTCTCTCTCTCTCTCTCTCTCTCTCTCTCTCTCTCTCTCTCTCTCTCTCTCTCTCTCCCGCTCCCTCCCTCCCTCTCCCTCCCTCCCTCTGTCCTAGGAAAAAGGCAATGGCAAACCACTTTTGAAATCTTACCAAGAAAACTGCAGGGATTTATTCAGGCAGTTGCCAGGAGTCAGCAGTGACTCAAAGGCTGCAAATGCAGCATGCACGCACACACACAGTCATGTGAAATTTATTTCATGATGAAAAGAACAGAATAGAATACAATAGACTAGACTAGACTAGACTAGACTAGAATAGAATAGAATAGAATAGAATAGAATAGAATGTCTACTGTTGACCTCACTCCATTCCTAAGAGGTCTGTAAGGGGCATGCATAAGTGCACCAACGTGCCTACCATTCCTACCTAACAACCCCATTTATTCGTATCCATTTCATGTATTCATAATCTTGCATGTACTTATTTATATCTATTATCTTACACATGCTTGACAAAACAAACAAACAAATAAAATGAAATAAAATAGAATACCTTATTGACACTTTGAATGCACAGTAATCGGCATACATTAAAATACAATTACCTTGCATACAGCTCCCAAAGGGCCTCCACCTCTAATATAAACATATACATGACAAGATAAATAAATAAAATAAATAAAATAAATAAAATAAATAAAATAAATAAAATAAATAAAATAAATAAAATAAATAAAATAAATAAAATAAATAAAATAAATAAAATAAATAAAATAAAATAATAAATAAATAAATAAAATAATAAATAAGTAAGTAAGTAAGTAAGTAAGTAAGTAAATAAATAAATAAATACATAAATACAAAATTATGCATGTGCCCACATATATTATATGACATGGAGCATCAAGGCTCAGTTTTCATATTTTGGTAGAACAAAAAAGGATTGCTTCTGGTTTCAGGCAACCCTGGAAAACTAGTTGTGTTTGATGGATCAGCCTGGTCTATTGCCCTGGGGTGCCTCCGGAGGTCCTCAAGACAGAGGGCAGCCCCTTAATACTTCCACCCAAAACAACAACAACAACAACAACAACAAAAGAGGACACAGCTTTACTTAACATGGGCATTTGCTAATTCATACATTCAATTTCAAATGCTTTAGAAGAGCTGGCTCCTAAGCCTTGTTCCAGAGCATTGCATTTAAGGATTCAGACAAATCCTTCAATGATTTCTTCTCTAAATTATTCAGGAAGCTACTTATAATTAGCTTTGAGAAGATAATAGAGAAATGTGATGATATTCATGCAACACAGTTATTCATGTTTATTTTAACTCGTTTGCTCAGTTAATCCACCTTTTAGGCTCACATGTCATACCAAACTATCCGCACAGCTTCAACTTATTAAAGCATCTGCATATTCTTTTTTCTTACACATGTTGGAAACTCTTTGTGGGCTTCTTCAGATTCCCAGCTAGTCCAGGCATCAGTTGCAGATGGACTGTTTCAGCCGCCTTCCTGCCTCATGGGTCTTTATCTTTCAGCTAGCCTTGACCTGGAGAGGCACCTGCTCCTGGCAGCCCTTTAGACACAACTGAGGTTGTGATCTAACTCATCAGGAGGATAACATGGTGGGGAAAGATGAGATGGAGGATGCCCTCAAATGCAGGGCTTTCCTTTGTCAAGGAAGACACATGGGCCTCCAAAGCAGGGTGTCAAAGCAACCAGCCCAGCAACTGGTATTCAGGGATATTTGTGTCTCTTAACACTAAGGCTACAATTAGTCATTGTGACACATGGCTACTGAAAAACTGAAATGAATTCAATAGACCTGACCTCCCCTGCTTGGGACGATAAGATCCAAACATGAGATCCGGGGAGCTCCAGAGGATGGGTCCCTGAGGTCTGGCCTTCAGAAACAGAAGAGATAAAATTCAGCTGATGTATATTTCAGGGTTGGAGAAGGCCACAAAATGTGCAAAGCAACAGTGTCTTCTTTGGCTATTGTGTTCCTTCAGGAACATCATTCCTATTGTTCAGGATATTTAATACAATTAATACAATACAATGAAAGGGGCTGCTAAAAAAATTGTGTGGAAAAGGAAAAGGAAACGGAACCCTCAGCTTCATAATCCAAAAACATACCTTTCCAAAGAAGTCATTATCCAAAGGGGAAAAAATATTGCTTAAAATGATGTAACACAGAAGTTGCGGTGAACTTAAGGAAATTAATAACGTTGGTGCAAGTTCATATGGAGGGGATGTCATGACAAGCAAAGAAATAATCTGGGTGTTAGAAATCTGGGTGTCTAAGCAGAGGCAGAAGGATATGTCGATAAGGAACGGGCGATAGGTAAGCTGATCATAGTCTAAAATACAAAGACTCTCACCAGATAGTGGGAACCTCACAAATAAACCTGAACTGGGACCTTCTATTGAGAGCAGGGCATCACCCATAGAGTTAACAGAAAGAAATGAAATTTTGAGTGAAGGAAATGTATACGATGTTGGATTCAGAGGAACATATCTAGGGACTTTGACCGATAGAAGCTTTGACCCAGAAAGACCAAGCCTGAAAGAAGTAGCTGGAAAAAAGGAAATGAAGTAGTTAGCTTAGGAAACAAGCTGAGGAAATAAACAGGAATCAGGCATTTAAAGTGAAAGGTTAACTGAGAGTAAAGGAAAAAGAAGGCAAGCGAGAGGGAGGTTTCTCATGAATCACTCATAAAACAAAGCGAGAGAAGGAAAGGATAATGCTGTCAGATTTGGGGAGCCGAGAAAGAAAATTCAGACACAAAAGGGATTTAAGGGAGCTGGATAAGTGAGCAAGTTTCCACTGTGAGGAGAATCAGTTCAATGTGCAGGATCTGAGACATCATCAAGATTGTCTATGTCAAGACGGTAACCACAATGGAAGCCCTGCCCCCTTCAACATGCACCCCTAGGCATGCCAGGGGCAGGGTGAGTCCAAGAAACCGAGGACTTAGCTTGATGTATAATTGCTGGATCACGATTGGAAAAAGCAATGATCTGACAATCCAGATTTGGATCAGGGTCAGGAGGGAGGGGAGAAACAAGAGGAATCAACTAGTGCCAAAAGGAAGGTAAAAGAAACAAGATGTTTGCAAGTCAACTAAAATGGAGTTTCTGACATTTTAAAGCTAATGGGGTTTGAAAAGCAACTTGCCTGATTATTGGGTGACAAAGAGTGAGAGAGACAGAAGGAATACATTTTCTTAGCATGTGTCTAAGGACTGGGGTTCCCCCCCCCCTAGTTTCTGCTCTGTAAGATAATTCTCATATTTATATAAATCATGTAGTTCTGTGAGACTGTAAGACTTCTGTTTTAGTACCTGCCTTAAGCAGCCATCTTTCATTCTGAAAGCAAAAAATTAAAGTGTGTTATTTATTCATAATCAGAGTGTCTTGAATCTTATTGGATCTGGGCAGGTCTCCTTTACTTCTGCTCCTGTAGGGGATAGGAAAGAGTGGGGACCTTCAGCTGTAGGACTTTCTTCTGGGGTACAGTTTCTCAAACTCAGGATTAGCCTCAGTAGATACAATGGACCTCTCTAAAATGCTGATATAAAGGGCATGGAAGAAGGCACACACAGAAGCAATTCTTCGCTCAGTTAAAACCTATTATTTTTGTACAACAATTATTTTAAGTCACAAATAAATAGGAAAGTATCACTCAATGGAAGATTAATAATTGCATTATCAGTTAGAGAGTCAGGTAAAGGGCCTATGGAGGAAAAACTGGACATACAGGAAATCAAGGCACTCTTACAGCTGAAATGACAAGCTGTCACGTAAAAACTATGGGACACACAAAATAATATTCAGAGAACAAGCTCAATCCTGTGTCCTCCAGCTATGTGGGAATATGTCTTCTGTTTTCTCCAGACTTTTAAATAAACAACTGTCACTGGACTGATGGGAAAGTTGTCTCTATCCCCCTAAAGCATCGTTTCTCAACCATGGGAATGGTTGGCACTTTCTCCACTCCTTTTCAACATCTATATGAAACCGCTGGGCGAGATCATCCATCACCATGGGTTGAGGTATGCACAGTATACCTACACAGGTACTCTCTATTTTCCATTCTTGGTGGTGACCCAAGTGATGCTATGCCTGCCCTCTCTTGGTACCTGGAGGTATGGAGGCCTGGATGGGAGACAACAGACTTGAACTGAACCCTTTGTCATCTTTGACTCTGGATGAGATTACACTGGCCCAGAAAGAGACAGTCCACAACTTAGGTGTTCTCCTGGACTTGTGATTCCGGTTTGAGGAACAGGTGGCAGTCATAGCTAGGACAGCCTTTGCACAACTCTGTGTTGTGCACCAGTTGCGGCCATTCCTGGATCAGGATTCCCTGCACTCGGTCATTCAGTCCCTAGCCATCTCACAGTTGGACTATTATAATGCACTCTACATGGGGTTACCCTAGAAGAGCATTCAGAAGCTACAACTGGTGCAGAGTGCAGCAATGCGGGGTTGGGGTGGGGGAACGATGGCCCCTGTGATGCCACTGCTCTGTGAGCTGTATTGGTTGCTGGCCCACATCGAGGTGCAATTCAAGGTTTTGGTGATCACCTTTAAAGCTGTTTATGGCCTGGGTCCAGCTAATTGTCTCACCCCACTGGAATTGGCTTGCCTCACTTGTGCCAACCCTCCAATCCTTTTGTAAGGGCTTAAAGACATGATTGTGCCAGTTGGCTTGGGGCCCCAATGGGGGACCAGCACACTGGAGGTGGTTGAGTAACCACAGATCCCACTTCCCCCTACTCAACCCCCATCCTCCCCACCTGTCCTTAGATTTTAATGTTTAGCTTTTATTTATTTCTGTTTTGATTTATATGATTCAATTAGATTTTTATGACTGTGAACCACCCAGAGTTGCCCTATGTTGAGATAGGCGGCCAATACTGTTAGATACCAGAAACATTGGTAATAGTTTACACCAAGGTCCTCTGTTCCGGCGGGAACAGAGATTCAATCTGATTGTTTGAAGGGTCTGACAGCTCCCTATAAAAGGGCTGCTGTCAGACTGAACCTTTGCTGGATTGTACATAGTTGACTTGTGCTAATAAAGAGCTGATTGTTACTCTGAAGCCTGAGTGTACCTTCATTCACTTGACCTAACACTGGCGACGAGGATGGGATCGGAAGATAACTAGGCAGACAAAAAGAGCACAACAATCCAGCAAGTCAATCCAGCCGGGAGCACGGCGCGGCATCGAGCAGCCATATTTGAGCGGCAAATTCAAACGTGCTCAGGAACACAAGATGACAACGCACGCCCCACCGATTCAGTACAACCCAGCCACCAAACACTGGGTATCCTACATGATGAGGTTCGATTGCTTCCTCGAAACCAACGACCTCATGGGCCTTTCTGAAGGCCGGAAAAAGAATATGTTCCTGAGCTACTGCGGACCAGAGGTGTTCAAGAAGGCAAAGGATTTGTCTAAGCCAACACCACTCCAATTGGTCGCTTGGTTGATTCTACAACAGACACTGAGAACACACTATGCTCACAGACCATCTAAATACGTCCGGAGGCACGAATTCAACATCCGTAACCAAAAAGAAAGGGAATCCAGCAACAAATATGTTGCGGTGCTCAGAAAGGCCGCAGCGTACTGCGAGTTTAGAGATCTTGATGAACTACTACTTGACGGCATCATATGCGGTGTTAGGGACATTGACCTGCAGAGGAAGTTATTAGCAAAAACTAAACTTACTCTCCAAATTGCCCTAGGCGAAACCATGGCTACTGAGTCTTCAATTAAATCAACAGAAACCCTGCAGCACCAAAATAGTCCAAAGAGTGCGCGGAAGAGCGCAGGCATGCATTGTGAGGCCACAGAGCCTGAAGGCTCAGAGAGCGAAGATGACAGCTACCGCATGAGCAGTGATCACACCAAGCCAGTGCAAAAATTTGAACCGGTTTCCCACCTTGCGCTGGCTGCGGAGGAAACCACCTCAGAATACTTTGCCATTTCGCGATGCCATCTGTCAACGCTGCGAACGCAAGGGGCACATCGCCAAGATCTGCAGGAGCGATCACCCTGCTACAACCTGGAAGCCCAGAAGCATACCTAACTGCCAGCAGAGGCCCAACCAAGGGGCATGGCAGCCGCCGCCATGGCGAACAGAAGGCGACACCAGAGTCACCTACCACACTTCCATAGGCCAAGTCCGCACGAAGCGGCCAAAAAAGCAGAAAGTCACAGTCCTCATTGAGGACTTTCCATGCAATATGGAGATTGACACGGGGTCATCCTTGAACATAATGTCTTGGGCAGCACTCAAACAGGCTATCCCTAGCCTTAAAAAGCATCAGCTGCGGGTTACAGACATCCGCCTTTGTGACTACCAGGGGAACGGAGTCCCCATTGTGGACCAGGGGACCTTCTGGGTGAAGTTCAAGACCTTCTGCAGCCAGCTACCAGTGACGGTAGTCAACAGAGACCTACAGAGCCTCCTGCGGCTTGACTGGTTCGAAGCCCTGGGCCTAGAAGTGACCAGAATCAACGCTATACAAGACGAAAGCACTGAGGAATTCCTTAAGGAGTTAGAGGACATCTTCAGCACCAATCTAGGTAAGTATGAGGGGACTCCAATATCTTTTAACTTGGACCCCAGTATAGCCCCCATCAGGCTAAAACCCAGGAGAGTACCTTTCGCTCTCCGCCATAAAATTGATTTGGAACTAGACAAATTAATTGGCCAGGGAATCATAGAGCCGGTAGATTACACATGCTGGGAGACCCCTATATTGACACCTGTCAAGCCTGACAGGTCTGTTAGCATCTGTGCAGATTACAAGTGCATGATAAACAAAGCTTTGCAGCAAAGCGCTTATCCTGTACCCATTGTACAGCATTTACTGCACTCATTAGGCCCCGGAAAAGTTTTTGCAAAATTAGATATGGTGCAGGCATACCAGCAGTTGCCTATAGATGGCGCAACAGCAGAGGCCCAAACCATTGTGACGCACAGGGGTGCATTCAAATGCACCTGCCTTCAGTTCGTAGTTAGTATCGCCCCTGGACTGTTCCAAAGCGTCATGGAACAGCTTTTGCAGGGGATTCCAGGAGTCGTCCCCTATTTTGATGACATATTGGTATCGGCTGCAAATAAGGCGCAATTATTTAAAAGATTGGGAACTGTTCTGGCCAGAATTAGAGACAAAGACCTCCGTCTTAAAAAAGAAAAATGCCAAATTAACGTGCCAAGGATTGAATTCCTAGGGTACCTCATCGATGGCTCTGGGATTCACCTGACCAACAAAAAAAATAAGGCAATCCAGGACATCCCTACAACTCACAATCAGACCGAACTGCAGAGCTGAAGCAGCTGCATTTGCCATGGTGAAGAAACTGCTGTCAGCGGACATGCTTTTGGTCCAATATAGCCAGACCCTGCCACTTGTAATGCCACTTGTAATGTGCGACGCTTCCCCATTTGGCATAGGAGCCATCCTCGGCCACCGCATGCCCAATGGAACCAAGGCGTCCATCGCCTACTACTCACGAACATTGTCTGCTGCCGAGCGGAACTACAGCCAACTGGACCGTGAGGTTCTGGCTGCAGTTGCCGGTGTGAAATGGTTCCACGAGTACATCTATGGCCTTGACTTTGAACTTATCACAGACCACAAACCATTGCTGGGATTGCTGGCTGGGGACCGGCCTACCCCTGCTTCTTTGTCACCATGAATGACCAGATAGACAATCTTCCTCGCGGCCTACAGTTATCGCCTCGTCCATCGACCTGGCTCTACCTTGGGGCATGCCAATGCCTTGAGTTGATGCCCACTGCCTGAACTGCTTGCAGACCCTACCCCCGAGACACCAGTCCTCCTCATTGAGTGTCTTGAGGCTGGTCCTGTCTCGTCTTATGACGTCGCCAGCCACTCAGCAAAAGACTCTACATTCTGACAGGTTTTGAACTGGGTGTGGAGGGGGTGGCCCAAGGGGCCTGTGAGGTCTGAATTTAAAATGTTTTACAGCAAACGTGATGAACTGTCAGTAATAAATGGTTGTTTACTGTGGGGGGACCAGGTCATTGTTCCACCCAAACTGTGCATTGCAGTATTAGAGGCCTTGCATGTAGGGCATCCTGGAATTGTCAGGACGAAATCTTTGGCCAGGAGTTACGCGTGGTGGCCTAACATGGACAGGGAGATTGAAGAATGAGTGGCTACCTGCCACCAGAAAGCCCACCTACCTGCATGACTACGTCACAAGTTGGTTGAGCCCATCTAAGAGGGGAGGGGTGTTAGATACCAGAAACATTGGTAATAGGTTACACCAAGGTCCTCTGTTCCGGCGGGAACAGAGATGCAATCCGATTGGTCGAAGGGTCTGACAGCTCTCTATAAAAGGGCTGCTGTCAGACTGAACCTTCATTGGATTGTACATAGTTGACTTGTGCTAATAAAGAGCTGTTTGTTACTCTGAAGCCTGAGTGTGCCTTCATTCACTCGATCTAACAAATACATTTTATAAATAAATAAAGCTGGCTACAGAATTATGGGAGTTGAGGTCTACATATCTTCAAGCTGCCAAGATTGGAGGGAGGAGAACTGCCCTAAGCTAAAAACCATCATAGCTTGTAACAGGGCTGCAAATATCTCTTCCATACAAATCCAATCAGCAACAGCAGTGGGAGGGAGTCTCATTTGAAAGTCTTTTCCAGAGGCCTAAGAACTACCTGCAGGCAGTCCCTGGAATAACAGGCTTTTGCATAAGCCTGGGTGTTGGTTTTACCTGCAGAGAGTCATTTAAGAAAACTGACTTTCCCTTTGACTTACGGCAGATTTTAATGGTGACTGCAATATCTTGGGACTAGGAATCCAAATTACCTTCACCTTCCTCTGAAATCCCCAGCCGTTGTAGGACAGCTTTTGCATCCCAGAACTCTTCCCAAAATACAATTTCATACAACGATCAACTAATCAAATTATTGAACAATAATCAAAAAATTATTGATAAAATGATCAATGATAGCCAAATATCTTGGGGCCTTATCTATGATGCTGCAATACCAACAGATCAAGGTTGATTCTGGTCGAAGTTACCAATCAGGATAGTGCTATTATGAAAGAAGACCAAGCATAATAAATTCTGGAGGGCCTCCCAAAAGGAAAAGCAGATGTAGGATCACCCTGAATTGTCACCACAAAGGTTTTTTATACACGTATCAGTATTTCTTGAGATCTTTAGTGTCCTGCAATATCCAGTGTGGCCACAGGATGTCTCCCTATCTTGCACAAAATATACACCCGGGTCCCTTTTAATGGCTAATAAAGATAATGCTCGGAATTGTGCAGGAAGTGGTCTTACTTCAGTACAAAAAGCTTTAATTCTTTTTTTAAAAAAACCTATTTATTATACATATATAATAGTCCGAGAAGGCTCTGCTGAGAGTTATAGCTGCGTCCCAGCAACCTTTTCCAATATTTGCTTTCTGAAAATATCAGATAAACAGGCTCCGATCATCCTTCTGGCAGGACAGGAATCTTTGTCCAATGCATTAGGATGGTGCTGGATTGGGGGCAGATCAATACACAATATCAGAATTTTACAATAAAAAGGAGTTCAGTTCAGTAAACTGGATCCATCAGTAGCAAAACTGGAGCAATTGCGCTGGTCATTGAAAGGAGGGGCGAACCGGCAACAGAATCAGGGATAAAGACTTGAGTGTAAGGTCCAATGTCATCCACTCCTTCGGGAATAAAGGGCTTTCCTTCTTGTGCGGTGGCCTTTTGTATCCAGTCGAGGTAGCTGAAGACTGCAGTGTAGACTGTGGGGCTTGCCTCTGGGTCACAGTTACCTCCCCAGCTTGCTATGCCAACCACAAACCATTTCATGTTACTTCCAGAATCACAGAACAGGGGATTCCCACTCTCCACCTGGTGAAATAAAAGTATAGTTGAAATAGCCCAAATTCCTATGCAAAAGGCTTTGAAGGGTTCAAAACAATATGTTAATCGTGGACAATCAAAGGTGTCTTTGTCATATTGAGTTTTGCCTCAGCAGGCAAAGATCAGCTTTCTCCAAAATTTTATACCAACCAATCTGTCAAAATTGTAATGAAACTTTACCCAAATGAAACGTTCAGCCATTCCACTCTATGGAGATGCCATGCTATCAGCCCCCTCTGCCACAAAGATCTTGCAGGAGAAGAGCAGTCTGGACAGCTGTGGGATCTGGCAGGTTGAGAGCTGTGAACCATAAACACAAAGCTTTTGCTGTGACCCAGCAAAACAGATATAGTGCCCTTGCTGACCTTAATGGGGACACTAAAGAGATAGGTCAAGGTAGTTTTGATAATGATGACTCAAATAAGCAGGGGATCATGGTCCAAAATGAAGAACTTTCTTCGGAAAGGCGAAATGGGGAACCAGGTATCACACATCAGTCGCAGAAGAAGAGCAAGGTATAAAAAAAGAGAAGTCACCTTCTGGTTGGTGATTCAATCGTAAGGGATGTAAATTTAGGAGAGGATATGGAGGTTTTAAAAGAGGTCAGGTGTCTGCCAGGTGCTACTGCCAGCAGAGACAAGAGGCGTATTCCTAAGATAGTCAAGAATGCAAGTAAGGACTGTGACGTTGATGCTATTATACATCTTGGCACTAATGATCTATCCCAGAAAGATGTACTTTCTGTGCAGAATGATTTCCAGAACTTGGGGTATGAACTTAATAGTATAGGTTGTAGGCTTATCTTTTCAGAAGTTTTATCAGTATATAAAGAACAAAAAGGGAAGGGCCAGCGTGTAGCAGAGTTTAATGTGTGGCTAAAGGAGTGGTGTAAAAGGGAAGGCTTTGGTTTTATTAGGCATGATGTCTGCAGCTGGTCCAATGAAAAACTGTACAAAAGAGATGGATTGCACCCATCCAAGAAAGGGACTGAGTTACTTGGCATTAAATTCACAGATTTTCTTGATAAACATTTAAACTGAAGAGTGGGGACAGAGAATTAATAGCTACAGAACATTTCTGTCCCCAGCAAACTAACATTCATAGGGTTATAAGTGCATGTAACATAGATGTTTGTGTGGGTAAGATTATCACTCCTGCTGTCAAGTAAAATCAAGCATTTAATAGTGATTGCCATACCATGTGCATGAATTACACAAGTGGCAAGAAAATAGGGGCAGTCAGGCATAACACAGATTATGTAGACAGTAAACACAAGGTCAATCAAAATGGACTCAAATGTCTATACACCAATGCAGGGTATGAGGAATAAACAGGGTGAATTAGAAATTCAAGTAAAAAAGGGCAGATACAATATTATTGCCATTACAGAAACTTGGTGGGATGAAACCGACAAATGGAACATACAGCTAAAAGGATTTAAATTATTTAAAAGAAATTTAATTTCAATAAACTTAGAGAGAGCTTGGGGAAAATTCCATGGATGAGAATCTTCAAGGGGAAAACAACTCAAGAAGCTTGGGAAATTTTGAAAAATGAGATTACAAAAGCCCAGGCTAACACAATACCAATGAAGAAGAAAAATAACAGCTCCCAAAAGAAACCAGCATGGCTGCATAAAGAACCATCTGACAAACTGAAAGACAAAAAAGGTAAGTATAAAAAGTGGAAGGAGGGGGACATAACTAAGGCAGAATATCAGCAAACAGCCCGAGCCTGTAAAGATGAAGTGAGGAAAACTAAGGCTCACAATGAAGAAAGGCTTGCCACAAAAGTAAAAATTAACAACAACAACAAAAAAAAGCTTCTTCCAACATGTTAAAAACAAGAAAAAAGTTAAGGAAACAATTGGTCCATTGCTAGGAGAAAGTGGCAAGAAGATAACAAGCAACAGGGAGAAAGCAGAACTATTTAACTCATGTTTTGCATCAGTCTTTACACAAAGGGATAAAACAGTCCAACCTACCAAAAACAGCACCACAAAAATCAGATTAGGAACACAAATTGAAATAGGGAAGAAAATGGTAAGTGAGCACCTGTCTACCCTAGACAAGTTCAAATCACCAGGACCAGATGGATTACAACCCAGGGTTCTGAAGGAACTAGCAGACAGATCTCAGAACCACTGAATTATATCTTTCAGAGATCCTGGAACTACCAGAGGACTGGAAAAGAGCTGATGTGGTCCCCATCTTCAAAAAAGGGAAAAAATTAGATCCAGGAAACTCCAGACCTATCAGCCTGACCTCAATACCAGGAAAGATTCTGGAAAAAATAATAAAGCAACGAATTTGTGAACACCTAGAAGCAAATAAAGTAATAGCCAAAAGCCAACATGGGTTTGTCAAAAACAGATCATGCCAGACTAATCTTATTGCATTCTTTGATAATGTGACAAAATTAGTGGACCAGAGGAATGCCGTCGATATAGTTTACTTGGACTTCAGTAAGGCATTTGATAAGGTAGACCATAACCTACTACTAGATAAAGTAGAAGAATGTGGGTTAGACAGCATCACCACCAGATGGATTCGTAACTGGCTGACCAACCGCACTCAACGTGTAGTCCTCAATGGAACTGCATCTACATGGAGGGAAGTATGCAGCGGAGTACCCCAAGGCTCTGCTTTAGGCCCAGTACTCTTCAACATCTTCATCAATGATTTGGATGAGGGAATAAATGGGGAACTCATCAAATTTGCAGATGACACCAAACTGGCAGGAATAGCTAACACTCCAGAAGATAGGCTTAAGATACAGAAGGATCTTGACAAACTTGAACATTGGGCACTATCTAATAAAATGAAATTCAATGGTGAAAAGAGTAAGGTTCTACATTTAGGTAACAAAAACGAAATGCACAGGTACAGTATAGATGGTACCTTGCTCAGTAGTAGTAACTGTGAAAAGGATCTTGGAGTCCTAGTGGACAACCATTTAAATATGAGCCAGCAGTGTGCAGCAGCTGCCAAAAAAGCCAACACAGTTCTAGGCTGCATAAATAGAGAGATAGAATCAAGATCACGTGAAGTGTTAATACCACTTTATAATGCCTTGGTAAGACCACACTTGGAATAACTGCATGCAGTTCTGGTCGCCACGATGTAGAAAAGATGTGGAGACTCTGGAGAGAGTGCAGAGAAGAGCAACAAAGATGATTAGGAGACTGGATACTAAAACATAATGAGGAACGGTTGCAGGAACTGGGTATGTCTAGTTTAATGAGAAGAAGGACTAGGGGAGACATGATAGCAGTGTTCCAATATCTCAGGGGCTGCCACAAAGAAGAGGGAGTCAAGCTATTCTCCAAGGCACCCAAGGGTAGAACAAGAAGCAATGGGTGGAAACTAATCAAGGAGAGAAGCAATTTAGAACTGAGGAGAAATTTCCTGACAGTTAGAACAATTAATCAGTGGAACAGCTTGCCTCCAGAAGTTGTGAATGCCCCAACACTGGAAGTCTTTAAGAAGATGTTGTATAGCCATCTGTCTGAAATGGTATAGGGTTTCCTGCCTAGGCAGGGGGTTGGACTAGAAGACCTCCAAGGTCCCTTCCAACTCTACTATTGTATTGTATTGTATATTATCTCCCTACATATTCTAGTCTCCATTTTAATTTCCATGTCTTATTTCTCCTGGCTTGGATTTTGGATTGTAAACACCAAAAGGGATAGTCTTGCATAATAAAAAAATGATTTAAAACATAGTTTTCCTCCAACCACGGCCCTCTCCTTGCCTTCAAAATCTTATTTAACTGTTCTATTTAACAACAATCAAAAAATTATAATAAACCCCTGAAGCTTCTGAATTCTTCCTCTCCCACACAAAATACACAAGATCTGTCTGTTGTAGCAAAACCCTTGCTCCTGTTTTTGTTGCTTAAAGAGCTAACAAACAAGTCAAAGGACCACAAAGATATCAAAGAAAAGAAAGGATGGGAAAAGCAGAAGAAACACAAGCAAAGGAAATAATCATGTGTCTTTTCTTCTTTTCTGTATATTTGGTCTCCAATATTGTGGGCTTGAATTTAATACTGTATATCCCTATGCACTAAGGAACACTTTTAGCTTGATACTTTCCTAAAATATCTTACTTAGCTGTTTGAAAGTTGAATAACAAAAAATGGGCACGAGTCTGTTGTGCAAAAGATATTGGGTTCTTCTAGTAGCTCAAGATGAGATTAAGTGTACCTCACAGTTCTCCTCCATGTTTTCCTTAGAAACAGCACAGAAGACATTCCCGATCAACCCTTGGATTTCCTTGGAACATACGTCTCTGTCAATTAGAGTCACTTTTACCTTCCTTAATATGTGGGTTAATTTCTCAACATTATCTGCAGGCAAAAGGAAAGGGTGAAGGCCAAGTAACAGTTTAGAATCAACCAATAATGGGTAGAAATCAGCCACGCAGCATTTCACAGGGCAGAATACATTAAGAAACATCATGGTCCTGTCACCGTAAACAAGGAGCAGCCCTGCCAATTTCATGGAATGACGTCAGAGATGCCAGCTTTGCTCTCATATGATACAAAGGGATCCTGGCCTCATAGATTATGAAAGAAGGGAAGGGGGTGCACAGCTTGAAGTGTGTGGGCAGCATGTTGTTGCCATACTCCCTTATTCTATGGTCCTTGCAGAACAATAAGACTGTGCTGCTGAAATCATCCAGTCAGAGAGACTTTCCAACATTTTCTAGAGCATAGTTTCTCAACCTTAAGGGACATGAACCAACTCCCAGAATTCCACAGTCAGCTTGCTAGTTGCTAGCAGGCTAGCTGGGGAATTCTGGGAGTTGAGTTCACACATCAAGTTGACAAAGTTGACAAATACTGTTCTAGGAAGAAGGAAAAATACGTTAACGAGTTAGATTAGATTAACTCATCTGTAATGAGTTAGATTAGCTAAAATCATCTGTGGAAATCCTTGAAAACCCCTTAAAAGTTCACTCTTGAGCCAGTTGAAAGTATATACCAGGGGTGTCCAAACTTGGGAACTTTAAGACTTGTGGACTTCAATTCCCAGAATTCCCCAGCCAGCCATGCTGGCTGGGGAATTCTGGGAGTTGAAGTCCACAAGTCTTAAAGTTCCCAAGTTTGGACACCCCTGGTATATATACATGTATATCAGAGGTGGGTTCCTACTGGTTTGGACCAGTTCGGCCGAGTAGGTAGTAACTCAGCCAGACCCGCCCCCGAATAAGTTCTATTGGCAGCGCGGCACCATCTTGTTTTTTGCTTCTGCACAGAAGCAATTTTTAACGACCGCGCATGTTCATGTAGTGTGCATTAAGCACATGCGCAGCGCACCCCTAAGCGAACAGGGAGTAACATAAGCCGGAACCCACCCCTAATGTATATAACTTATACCAGTCTTCAAAGTAGAGTTAAGGCACAGATTTTTCTTTCATCTTCAAACTGATGTCCCACAGTCAGTGAAGAACCAAAACTGAAAAAACGAACAGCTCCTTCAGTGAGATAACAATCCAAAACACACCTCCAAATTAATTAGGAAATGCAGGAACAAAGGTAAAGGTTTTGAAAAGGCCTCCACAACCCCCAGATTAGAGACTTTATAAAAATTCCCTCACAATATTTCTAAAATGAAAGAGTTTGGTGCAGAAGGATGGGGAAACGTTCCAAATCTTAGCAAGTAAGATTCTTGGCTGGCTCCAGGAAAACCTATTTTTGCCAAAGGAAGGGTCAACGCTGCACCTGCCACATACACAGATTTCTTATTTTGAATCTGTAAACAACTGCCAATAAATAATGTATATATGAATCCAAATTGATAGCAAAGCATCATTACTTTGCATGGCATAGAGATTATATTAGCTTCTATTCACTTAGAGATTCATAGAAACACATATATTAATATCTAGGCCATTTATCCAATTAAGTGCAGTATTTGTTTGTTGACGAAAGTCTGCCTTTCCTCCTGTATAAGCTCTCAAATGGCAGCTAGTCCCTATGTGGGCCAGTGTCTGATGAAGAGCCCCACCACAGTCACATTCAGGGGAGGGTTGTCTGCCCCACAGAATTTTTCTATTCTTATGAATCAATGTATTTTCATATGTAACCTAAAATGTATATATAATTTTTTGAACTCCTCAAACCTTACAAAAGTTACTACAGCGTGTGAGTGTGTGCGCGCGCGCACATGTGCATGTGTGTGTGTGTGTGTTAGTATGCAAGCACACTATTGTACACACCCGCTCACATTTTTGGCACCCAACAACAAAAAGGTTAGCCATCACTGCTATAGGCTAAATAAATAAATCATAGAAACTTACAATTTGACAAGGGTGCCTAATCATTTGTATCTAACAGTACCTGAATATATATGCATACCCTTATGTGCTGTACTTACACACACGTACTGTATACACCCAGCTACAAAAATGCCCTGCCCTAATTAATAGCTGATTGAGGGACCGATGCTAGGGAGCTCTTCCCTTTAATCTTGTCTGCAACCTAAGTTGGGACAGAGAAGTTGGCTGCTATTTTACTTTTTTCCCTTTCCCTGGAACCAGCGTTCCCACCAATGTCTATTGTTAAGCAATAGCAACAACCAATATTTAAAAGCATGGGGCTTTCTAGATTGAATTCATGCAGAAAGGACACTGTTCATGGAAACCTTCCATTTCCGCTCTTGATTGTTCCTTTTGAAGCTGCTCATTCACCTTCCCTGTTACTATGGACTGTATTTTTTGTAAATACTCTTTTTATCCCTCTTCCTTTCTAGATAACAAATGTTTGCTTTTTCATAATCCCTTATTTTGAAAGGGGGTGGGAGATGGCCATCAAGAAGGAACTCAGTAACCTTTAAGTAAATACCGTCTTAGCCTTAGATGGGGGAAGGAAGTAGAGAAGATAGGTGGGTGGGTGAGGAAAGCAACACAGAATTTCCCCATCTCAATTCTCTTTAGTGTAAAAGGGATAATCTGTACCCAGCTTTCAAGAGTCTGCCACTCCAACCTATAATAATAAAGTAGAGTGCCAGTAATTGATGTGAGTTTCCTAACCTGGCCTACTCCAAAAAGTTGACTCAGGGCTAACTAACTTGTTTCCAGGCCAAATTAGAGTAAGGAGTAGGATGCAATTCTTCTTGCCCTTTCTTTGATTTGGTTTCAAACTTCATGGAAGGCAGAGTTAGAAAGTTTTTCTTATTGGAAGGGACAAAAAAAAAGAAAGGAAAACTTGTTTTTCCCCAAAGCACAGTGCAGTGAGAGAAGTGGTCATCAGTAGCCAAAGCTTTAAAATACCACCCCATCTCCATTTCGCAAATTCCTCCCTAAATTGAGATTGTAGTCAAAGTGATAAATTTAGAGGAAGGCCATTTGGCTCCTGGTTGGATTAGAAAATGCAGTACCAGCCATCGCAGTCTTCCATGTGGCAACCCAGCAGTCTTGCCATATGCTCAGGTCCTGCAACAGGGGCAAGCAAATTGGTGTCGTTTTTTCACTGAAGTTGATGGGAGAATCCAATAAGATCAAAGCAATGTTGTTTCTGAGACTGGTACTGTTGAAGTCTTCATGGATGATCATCACATCCAACTTCTTTTCCTCTGAAGGCTCCCCATGCAAGATGACCACTATGGGGAGATCTAAAGAACTTGGGAACAAAGATGGAGGCAACACATTATTGAAACATATTCAAACCCCAAGAGGTGGCCTGACCAATCCAAAATATAAGGCATATTGTTCAGTTGGGTCAATGGTATATTTAGTGCAAAAATGTTCTAAAGGATGAGTATATCTGTTGTTTTGAACCTATCCTTCAGTTTTACCCTTTTTTCAAAATCCCTTGAATTCCCACCTTGGAATAATAATAATAATAATAATAATAATAATAATAATAATAATAATAATAATAATAATAATAATAATAATAATAATAATATATTATTTCTTAGCCGCACCCTCTCCCGAAGGACTCGGGGCGGCGTACAACGAAACATTCGAAATAAATATGTAAACAAAACAAACATATAACAAAGGTACACTAAAACATACATACATACATAAGGAGGAGATCGATTGATAAAAACAATTAAAATACTGTATTTAAAACCCCTAGAAATTAAATATAATTAAAATACCCAGTTAAAAACCCGTCAGGAGCGATATGGTTAAATCAAAGTTGAGCCAGGCCAGCTGCTTGGAAAAGGTGGGTCTTAAGCTTAATACGGAAGGAGCGGAGGTCAGAGGTATTCCTAATATCCGGAGGGAGGTCATTCCACAGGGCTGGGCCCGCCACAGAGAAGGCTCTACTCCTAGGCGCCGCCCCACGACATTGTCTAGCGGACGGCACCTGGAGGAGCCCCTCTCTGTGCGAGCGAATTGGTCGCAGGGATGTATGGGGCAGAATACGATCCCGCAAGTAACTAGGTCCTAAGCCATGGAGCGCTATGGAATGGCCTATGGATTGGTGTACCTGGGACCTTGAACAGAGAAAAAGAGGTCAACCTAAATTGCTTCAAGCAACAAAGTAGAGCAGGCAGGATAATTTGAATTAGCCTGCTGTAGAGGACTGGTGGTGAGAATATGAATGATAAGTGGTTTTTTTTAATTATTTACCTGCTCCTCTTCAAAGCTCTATTCCTACCTAATTCATTTGGTTAGTTCTCCTCTGCAGTCAGTTGGCATCCACATCTATTTAGCCTGCTTCAGTTCTCACTCAGGGGTGGGTTCCGGCAGGCACTACTGCTGGTTTGTTCGTGTGCACACTGCACACATGTGTGCTTAATATGCTCAATCAAAATTGTTCTGCGCATGCTCAGAAGCGAAAAATAAGATGGCAGGCTGCCCAAAGAACTGGTTCTGCCCAGAGAACTGGTTCAGGGGTGTGGCAGGCCTAGGTCACTGCCAGTTCCAGCAACCCAGGCTGCCAAACCACTACCCATTTGGCCGAACTGGTCTGAACCAGTAGAAATCCACCATTGTTCTCACTCAATTGTTATGAGTCTGTGTGACCACTCCTTATTTTTCTAAATATGTTTGCACTTCCCACAAATGTATGGACATCTTTCTTACAGCTTCTCTGTGCAATACTCACAGGTCCTCCGTGAAGCAGTGAGCTGCAGACAGGATCCACCAGCTGCTCAGAATTGCTCCTCTGCAGATAACCTTGTCTTTGGTTCGAATGCTGACCTGCCAGAGTAGGGTTTCAGATGTCCCTGCTGGGGTTCCTTCTTTGATTCTTGGTACTGTCCAGGAAGTGGCTCTGAATTTGGGACTCAGGCCACATGAAGAAATCGGAACAGTAGGCAAGGTTCTCAATTCTGTTTTAAAAAAGTGGAATTCATTCCTCTAAATTTGTGCGCATTTTCCAAGTGTGAGAAAGTTAAGTGTAAGCTCATTGGAACTGTATGTCTTAGCCAGTCCTCTGTGATAATACAGTATGGCGTGGACAGCTCCAAAATTATGTTTTTTTTTCCTTCTGGGATGTATGGAATAAACACATTAAGAAAGGATTCCACCTACTTGCATAAGAGACAGTCATGGAGGAGACCAGAAACAGAAGTACAAGCAGCTGCATCTTGCCATCTTTTTAAAGGGGCCCTCCACATTAATGCTGAACAAAGAACTTCCTACAAATATTCACCGTGTAGCTCAGAAGAAATGTATTTGCCTAGAAGAAGCATGACCCACATTTCCTCTGCCCCATGTGACCTCATGCACTACCTAAATCACTTGTGATGACATCATAATGGAATCCTGGGATTTGCCTCAGGGGTGAAATTCAGCAGGTTCTGACAGGTTCTGGAGAACTGGTAGCAGAAAGTTTGAGTAGTTCGGGCAAATACCACCACTTGCTGGCCCCAGGAGTGGGGAGGGAATGGGGATTTTGCAGCATCCTTCCCCTGCCACGCCCACCAAGCCACACCCACAGAACCGGTAGTTTAAAAAAAAAAGAATTTCACCACTGGTTTGCCTGGTATTTGCAAATCCATGAATGTGTGTCCATGTTTCTGGTACTCAAATTTCAAAGGAACCTGGAGTTGGGTTTTTTTTTTTTTTTTGAATGGTGAAATGATCACATGTGGCTAGTACCCAAAAGACTGATGCAAGTTTGAGACTAAGGGGCATATTTGATCTTTAACGTGAACTTTATGGGTTACATTTCAAAAAGTAGGGGCTTGAGGACAGGGGTGTCAAACTCATGTCATCGTGGTAGTGTCACATGACGTATCACAACTTTCCCCCCTTCTCTAAACTGGTTGTAGATGTGGCCAGCGGGTGACACATCTGGCCCGCGAGTTTGACAGCCCTGCTCTAGGAGAAACAAGTGGGCAGAATCAAGAAAAAAAATTAATTTTGATTTAATTTAACTGAAATTAGGTCATGCGATTATAATTTGGCAGCAATGTTTGGAGGGTTTCTATATAAAACTTTTCAAAAAATGAAATAATAGAATTTAGGATTAATAGAAGCCTTTGATTTAGTTCAAAAGGTAATCAATTCTAATTATATCAAATGAGTCAAAAATGTTTTAAATTACATTATGGAAACATTATTAAAACAATAAATACTTTGTCAATCCATGTAATTAGCTAAACAGCAGGAATAATTGTTTGTCCCCAACCTGGATTAGACAAACTCTGTAGGAAAACAGGAAAACTAATTACTGTACATCATGCTGTTTACCAAAAAAGTGACAGTCACAGATTATACATATCCAAAAATAGTGCTAGTAAAAGGATGTTGCACAGAGTCAAAATATGACTCTGGTTGAATATATTAAAAAAAGAAACTGCAGGAACAATCATAGCAGTTCAAGAACAAATCCTGCAAAGAAATGCCAACAAAGCCAAAAAGGCCAGTGATATAAAATAAACTAGGAGATAATCTCATTAGTGGCTGTAATAAAACCATTGAACAGAGTGAACATACTACATTTCCATGATAAGCATTAAAATTATCCCCTGGGATTTAGGTAGGAAATTTGGCTTTAATGTTTGTAAGAATCACTGAGAACTTGTGTGCCTAAAAAGTTTTGCAAAATGAAAAAAATAAAAATGTGAGATTTCAAAACTGATTCAAAAAAATTGACAGGAACTTAAAACATAATATACTATACATTTCTGTCATAGAAAACCAGGCCAAAAGTTAAAGAGACCCATTTTAAATCATTCCTGATATTTAAATTTACATACTGGGCATTTGTAATTCCTGCTCTAATCTTACATTTCTAAACACTATGGTCTGTTTACCAACAGATTATTACATACCAATCTTTATCCACATAATTCTTTGCACACAAGTCATGGGGATTTTTGAGGTATACCCCAGTCTTGTTTGAGAGGCAAGTTATCCTCCTTTCACTCAAAAGCATAGCTCTCTCAATGACATTGCAGAGATGTAACACTGGCCTATAATTAAGATTATTTTTGTTGCCATCAACATCCCCAAATATTTGTCCTCAATGAAACTCAGAGCTTTTTCTACTGTTGCTCTAGTTGTATTTTTACTTGCTTCACTACTCCCAGATCCCTAATTAATTGGGGTGTGTGCATGCTTATGAGCTCTGCAATGAAGAATAAATGCTGAAGAGGGCTATGTAAAAATTGCTTGGCTCGTTTCCAGGTTCCATTAATTAAGCAAGTGTTGGCAGAATTGACAGCCATCTATCCACACCAATCTCCAAGGGCAAACCAAATTCCTGGAGGATAAAGCTATCAATGGCTAATAGATCACAGGGATATTTTTCTCAGTACTCTAAAACTGCTCTCATATCCTGCTGGCAGTCTTCCCAATGATATCTGGTTGGCCAATATGGGAAGAAGAATTTTGGATTAAAGAGGCCTTTGATTTAATCCCACGTGCTCTTTATGTTCTTATTAACCTGCTCTACTGAACCTTAGATAATACTGTTCTAGAGGATCGGGTTAGGGAGAGAGAGAGGGAGAGAGCGAGAAAGAGGGAGAGAGTGGGAGGGGAGGAGAGAGAGAGAAAAAGAAAAAGAAAGAAAGAAAGAAAGAAAGAAAGAAAGAAAGAAAGAAAGAAAGAAAGAATGAATGAATTCCTAAATAAATACACCAGAATGCCCTTTGACAGTGTTGAGATATCCAGCTAGGATCAGAGTTATGTGAAAGAAGAAAAGTACACCACTATTAGAAAGGGTACCATTTTATTGAAAGCAATTGGGACACCCAAAGGAAAAATCTGAGTGAGAAGTATATTCTGGCTACAAACCATATTGCATTCATATATTCCAATAATGAGGAAGAAAGGCTCACAATAGGGAAACGAAGCCTGGGTTCGTATGTTTTTAAAAAAGAAAATAGCAATTATAAGGGATAATGTAGATTGGAAGCTATTGATATGAAGGAAAAGGTTTGACTTGCTCTCCACAAGCTGTTTTCTGAATGAACCCTTTTCTCTAAACCGTAAATTAATGCCATTTGCCAAAGTTGAGCTAACAAGCAAGCCACCCATCTCTTTGACGTACATGAAGTAAAACGGCATGAAATGGATACTGACATTTTGCCATTCTCTTGCATCTCTTCCTTAATTATTCAGACACTAATGAAGTTGTACACACAGACACACAAACTTTTTGCCAATATATTACTCCTTCGAAGAGAAGGTCTCTAAACCTAGGCCAAAATATATGCTCTATTTTTAAAGGGAGAATGCCAACTTTATTGCCAACTAGCAATAAAACGTTAATAGGCTCCATTTTTCCACACACTTTCTTAGGTCTCATGATTAAAGATGGAATATCTACAAAATAATCTCACCTTGGAAGGACTCAGTGACTTTATCTTGCTAGCTCAGTGAACTGATTAGAGCAGGGGTGTCCAAACTTGGGAACTTTAAGACTTGTGGACTTCAACTCCCAGAATTCCCCAGGCGGCTGGCTGGGGAATTCTGGGAGTTGAAGTCCACAAGTCTTAAAGTTCCCAAGTTTGGACACCCCTGGATTAGAGTAACAGGTTGATCACAATGTGTTCGGTTAACTTTTTAAAATGCTTATTTTGTGAAAATATTCTCCATGCCCACCAAGCCATTTTGTGGGGTGACGGCCCATATTCTTGAAAAGTGTATAAATAACATGCATTCATTGGTATAAATGAAATAAAGTTACCACCAGAAAAATCAATGAAAAACTGAATATAAGTCCAGTCTGGATGTGGCATGTTCTATGGGTAGGATAAGCAATTATCACTAAAATATAACAAACACAAAATAATAGCTTATTTCACAGAAAGTGCTCCGAGTCACCCTAATATCACTCCTATTTGTCTGTTCCACATAATGGGAGTAGCTAAACTGATCAGGAAACCATTGTTGATAATTTGCTTCTTGTTACAATTCAAGTAGACTTCCTGGATTGCCGTGAACCAGGAGCCAAGAATAAAACTTGGTTCAAAATTCCATCTTATTAAGATACTGTTAGATACTTGCTTTAACCACAGTGGTTTCCACCAAGGTCCTCTGTTCCGGCGGGAACAGAGGTTTAATCGTATTGGTCGAAGGGTCTGACAGCTCCCTATAAATGGGCTGCTGTCAGACTCAACCTTCGCTGGATTGTTCTCACTTGTTGTACTTAATAAAGAGCTGTTGTTACCGTTAGCCTGTGTGTGCCTATCCATTACCCGATCTAACAGATACTCTATTAGTGGTGAGAATGGTACTGAAGAGCTGTAGGCTATGTGCTAGTTGAAGGTTGCCCATTTCTTCACTGATAAGGAAACAATCCTTGACACACTGATGTCATTTTCTCCCCTTCTTTGGTAAATGAAAATCAGGAAAACAAATCATACAGACATATTCCTGGGGGATCTGAAACAGCTACGACAATTCCATTCACTTCTATAAACCTTCTAGGAGCTGAGCACAGGGCTTTTAATTGCTAACAAATACTCTGGCATTCAAACCTCAGGAACTATCAGTGGAATGAGTATAGTATATGAATGTGTAGGTAGATGTCCTGTAAGTCCAGGGAGGCAACAGTATCACTTTTATGAAGACATTCTATGATGGATCTCACAGTCTCCCTTCAGAACTGACAATGTCTTATGTCACAGTTCACTTGTTCCAGTCAGGATAATGTACCATTTCTTGTTTTTCTTGGTACAATGAAAAATATAAAATATGAATCTCTTGCCCAGAAGTACTCAATGATTTGTTTAGATAAGGTAATTGATGGCTTTCAGGATAATGTGATTAATTTTTGTTACCTTGTGCTTCCAAAGGAATGATGAAATATTTGATGTGATCATGTGATATTATCTTAAAGACCTATGAATCTGGTGTTATAAAAGTGGGCAAAGATCAAACCTGCCCATCCAGCAGCAGAGACTGTTGCTATTTGTAAGGGAACATGTTTCCTCTATATCAGGGGGGTCAAACTCAAGGCCCATGGGGTGTTTAGATCTGGCCCAGAAGCTGCCCTGGAAACAGCAAAGGACTGGCCCGTGATGCCTCTGCCAGCAAAAGCGGAGCTTGAGAGCCTGTTTTCGCATAGGCGCCCCCAACACCATAGGCGCCCCCAACACGAGTGATGTCAAGCTGGCCACACCAACCCTGGCCCCCGAGGTCAAACACAATCCTAATGCAGCCCTCAATGAAATCGAGTTTGACACCCTTGCTCTCCATTCAGATTGAGGATGGAGTTCCCCACAGCTTGAAGATGATCCGTGTCTCTTTTAGTCTCAGAATCAACCTTTGGTGCAAGGCTTTCATTTTGTCCTTCATTCCACTTAAGATCTCATCTAGAGACCCCTACAAGCAACTTGGTTCCTTTGAAAATGTCTGATACTGGCAGCCATCGTATGACACCTTTGCCTGAGAATTAAGCATTATCTAGACTTGCATTCACCATGAAGGTAGCAGACAGCATGGATTGGGCATCACTGGCTTTGAATCCTATTGCTCTCCAGATTGTGGTAAGCAAATGCTGTTTTTTCTGTCATAGTGCAATTATTATGGAACAAGCTCTTATTGGAATTAAGGCATGCATCTACCTTTTTACTATCTGGGAGGTGAGGTCTGCAATTATTACACTTCTCTACAAGTGTGTCTGTCTGTGTGTATAGATATATGTGAGGTCTGCAATTACTACACTTCTCTACAAGTGTGTGTGTGTGTGTGTGTGTGTGTTGTAATTGTACTGATAAATAAATAAAGGGAGACTAGGATAGATCTATTTCGAGCTAATTAGCTCTCATCAGCTAGCCATACCCTATTTATTTATCAGTACAATTACAACACAAATATAAAAAGGCAACAGTAAAAATAAAAATATGGTTTTCTGCCTGCATGGTCTTTGTGATAAGCCGAAGGACAGAAAGAGGGAGTAGTGACCTTCCTCCCATATTTAGTCATACCAGGGGTTGTAACATAAATACACACACACACACACACACACACACACACACACACACACACACATATATATATATATATATATATATATATATATATATATATATATATATATATATATATATATACACATATACATATATATATATGTGAGGTCTGCAAGTGTGTGTGTGAATATGTATGTATGTATGTATGTATGTATGTATGTATGTATGTGTATACATACTTTATTTATATATTTATTTATCAGCACATACCAGGGGTTGTAACACAAATACATACATACATACATACATACATACATACATACATACATACATACATACATACATTTGTTTTCGTAGATTTTGTTTTTGTAGATTTTGTTTTTGTAGATGTATATATATATATATACATATATACATACATACATACATAGTACATACATACATACATACATACATACATACATACATACATACATACATATAGAAGGAGGACAGAAAGTGCTACCCAGATCCCTTTGGGAGTGGGAGGAAGACAGGAAGACAAATATTTGTTTTTAAGTTTGTATGTGGCTGATTATGGAGTTGAAATGCCAGATACTCTGTCTGAAGGGCACAAGATAAGGACAACTGTCAATAAAACAACACAGCTATAATTTAACCAAACCAGAATCTGTTTTTATGTGTTGATTTTATAAATACTGGCAATAGGCAGGCCTGGTTGTTTTTTGTTTTTGTTTTTAATTTAGGGGAAGGTTAGTAAGAAGTTATAGCTCAAGACACTCATTTTACTCTTTAACCTTATCCAGAATAGAAAAAAATGACTCCAATTTTTGGAGGAGTTGGGGTTTTTAAATGAGTGATGAGAGGCCTTATGTCTCTGCAAGACTATGGTTCTGAGTATGTCTATTAACCTCCCTAAATATCAAAAATTTAAAGTCATTCCAAACCTACCTACAGAAATTTGGGGAGCTGCAAATGGGAGATTGCAGCTGTCTGCAGATTGGGGGGGGGGGGTTGCCCTCTCCAGCACTAGCGTGATATTTTTTACGCACCTGATATTCTCATTTGTAAATGGCTATGTTATATAGAGGGTCTTTCCCCACTGATGAGCTGAAGCACTACTCACCCATACTTGAGGTGGCACAAAATATTGCCAGATTGAATGTTGATGTTCCCATTGTCAAACTCTAACCTGCCTCTATTCTCAATCATTTCTGTCACTTGACTTCCCTCCAAGGTTACTGGTGACAAATCCCAATAGATTTTGTACCATTTTATATCTTGCATAATGTTGAACTGGGGGGAGGAGGAATGCTACTTTAAATCTGGTAGGGATAGGAATTATTTAAGCTGTCTCATTCATGGTTTGAAATAAGATTAATGTAACATCATGGGAGGGGACATGGTTGTCAAACAATGTTGCCAAATATGCTTATGCTGTGACTGGGAGGAAATGGAGTCAGGCCACGATTCTCTTTAAGGTACCGAAGTCTCTCTGGTTTTCTTGCAGGAGGCAAATGCAGCAGCCCATCTGAAAATAATATATTTGGATGCTATATATGCTAAATATATGCTATATTTGGATTGGTTAGATCACATTAACATATAATGACTAAGGAGGCAAATTATTCATTACGTCTCTACAAAGGGCACAAAAGGTCAAGAAGCCAAAAGCAATGAATAGATCAGTAACATTTCTAGGCAGTACACAAATAAATACAGTCTTAAGGCAGGCTGGGCAGGCTGTTTGAAATGATGATCCGATAGCATTACATTAAGCAACCACTATGAGAAATAAGTGTCCTGGTAGGAGAAAACCTCTCTTGATGCTTTGCTAAACCCAAAATCAAATGGTATCAAGATGTGCTAACGAATACAAACTCCAACAGCACTTTTCATCTTAAACAATGGTGATTCTAAAGCTGTAATTTGTGATTGCTCTTTGGCAATGAACACTGTTTTGCCAAAGAGATCCCACTCAGTAGAATACCCACACCCACACCAACCAATATTAGCCAGAAGCAAAGATAGCAGGAGTAAGCTACCAACATCATCATTATACCCGTTCTCCCTTTCATTTCCTTTTCACCAAGTGGCTGGGAAATTATAGATAGTGCTGGTTTCCTTGACAGTGAACAATAGAACAATTCAGAGGTATAATGCTCAACACAATACATTCTGTTACTATAGGAACCAGGCATTTCAAGTGATGGTGGGGATCCAAGAGGGAAGGCAGAGTTACACATTAAGACCTTGCCAATGGCCGACACTGAAATGCACCATACGTTTTGCTGATTTCCATCACCGATCAACAAGATAAAAAGCAAATAGCGGGAAGTGGTTGTGTGAGTGTGACTTAAAGGATGTTCACCAGTTCACAATTTCACAATTTTTCTTTCTTACAAGAGAGCATTTGGAAGAGAGATGTACTGCAAAGATTTATGGCTATGTGGAGACCTCCAGGAAGGAGTACCTGATCTATAGTTACCAAGCTGTGAGCCAAAAGTCAAGTCCCAGACCTGGATTTTATATACTTAAGATAACAGCCCAAAGAACTATTATCTATATTTGCAGCCCTTTTATTGTTATAATTTGATACAGTTTCCCTACTAATTCAGACCAATTCTCAGGTCAACAGAATCTACTTTGCTTCTTCTGCATGTGGGCCATTCCCACTATTGAGAAACTCACTCACTCTGTATGTGTGTTGGTGTAAGAGATGGCGAGTGGTGAAAGAATTAGGGAACACCTTCTTAAGCATGTTTGTACGAAACAAATATTTGGGGCATGAAAGAAATCTGTGAGTGGAAAACCTCATAAAACTTCAAGCTTTCTTTTTTCATTTCAGAATCAAGCTGAGAAATCAATTAAGAAACTTACTCAATATCAATGTTCTCACATCGCTCACTTACTTTCAGCAAATACTCTATTTCTTGCATAATGTAATAGTTGTTATGGGTAGTTATAGCTACATAATGTTCCTACTTGAAATTTATTTAGCAGTTGACTTCAAAAAGCCTATATATATAATGGTACCACAACCTGGGACAGAGCTATCAGGCTAATAGCTAGTTGTTAATATTGTATCTCTGGTGTTAATTTATAAAGTGAATTGCAAGATTGGATATTTTGAGTAAAGAAATGGGAGAGGTGTGGAGATGCTAACCCTGCCCTTGCCTCCTGTTTCTCAAATTCAATTCATTCCCAGGAAACATTCCCCCCAATAATTTTGCTAATATCTTTTCTTGTTACTTAAACTTGACATGCATACATTTGCCTTAACTCTTTAGCTTATAGTATTAATGTAAAAAGTTATGTTAGCTTATATGATCCCACAAAATCTTACCCACATGGCACTAATGGGATTCTGATGCATACATATTCAGCAAGATTATAAGAGTGCAACATTGCAGATTATATGTCACATATAATCTACCACGACCACTTTTGCAAATCTGGCCAATGAACAGAGCCCAAAAATCAAAACTGTTCCCTCTCATTTTAGGGGTTAGGAGAGTGCTTAAGGGGTGAGATTTCCTTAACCTTAATCCTTGCAATGGTTTGTGCATTCATTTGTTTAAGAAAACATAAATCTTTTAAACACTGAGCCAATGGATATTGCACAACTGGAGTTTAGCCCTCAACATGCCATGGAAAGACCATTATGGCCTTCATGGCTTCAGAAATTGCATGACTCTGATATAAACCATCATGGATGGTTCAGATGTCCCTATATTTATTAAGGGTGACCCTTCATAGTTTTAGAAGATTATCTTCTGAAAAGGCAGAATCCACTATGCAGATTTGCTAAATGTAATGAATTTATTTCTATTTAAAAATGTGATTTCCCCCCCACCCTATCTAAACTCAAAAGGATATAGTCCAAGAAAGGTTGCACAATTGATTTTGCATTACTTGATACTATACCTTCCCTTGAGAATAAATGTCACTGATTTCATATTTGTGAAAGCTACACTGAAGTCTGCGGTAAAAAGCCAAAACACACTTCTTTAAGTTTGACATGTGGTTTAGGGAATGATTGCCCTGTGAGTAAGGATCATCCTTTAATACCAATAGGACAGGAAACCCCTGTGCCTCCGAGTCCACAGTAACCATTAGGGTGCTTGCTTAGGTACTGCTGATGATATTCTTCAGCATAATAGAACTCTGGAGCCTCGCGGATTTCAGTTGTGATGACCCCCAAACTATTTTCTGTCAATGCCTGCCAAAGACAAAAGAAAGAAAAAGAAGGAAAGAATCTTATTAGGAATCATTTACAAGAAGTCATATGAATGATTAATAACAGAACTTTGAACTCAATCAGAAAGAGAAAATATTTAACAGTTTAACGGAGAACATGCCTGGCTCTAAATCTAGGGTCAATGTGAACTTGAACAAGTATAGCATGATGGGTTAGAGAATTAATTTAGGAGTGGGCAACCCAAATTCAAATCCATACTCGTTAGACGGTCCCTGGATGACATTGGTCTACTCACTGTAGAAGAGGAGACATGCCACTTTATAGTAGTCAAAAATCAGGGATTGGTTAGTCTGAATAGATTCCTTTAGGTTATAAATCTAATCAATATTACAGAGCCCCAATTTTTGCAGGTGACTAGATACAATTGTAGAAATATGAACATTGTATATCTATAATTCTTTGGATAAAGGATCTAAAGGTAACAGAAAAAAATGATTCTGTGTTCATTTTAGTTTACTGTAGGAGAATTATAGGCCTTGCAGAGGTCTTGCAAAGGGACTTAAGATAAAATGTGGAGAGTATTAGCATTAGTACTTTCCTATCACTAATAATAAAAAAAATCACCCTCAGTATTTCCCCATGTTTTGCTTGAATGAAAACTAAAGCATTCGTCTCCATAACTTGGGGGTATTTTAATAATGAAATGGGAAAACAACCCTTGGAATAAGCTCTTTTATTACCAGTGCTTACTTTTCTGCATTATTGCTACCATTCACTGCATACTTTTTACAATGGACAATTAAAGCAATCTTTGCTTTAACATTTGCTTTCTTCAGTCAGATCCTGACAGTCATTTCCATCTTTTCATTTGCAAGAAACAGGTACCCATGGAGGTATTCCTTCAGTATGGGGAAAAGATAGAAGTTTCTCGCAGCAAGTCCCCCTGAACTGAAGTGAGAGAGCATGCACTAAAGAAAATGTCAGAGCATTAATACATTGGTACTGTTGTCAATAGGCAACATTAAAGGGGTTACTTTTCATTCAACTCATTATGCCACCTTACAAAAACAAGAGATGGGGTGATAAGCACCCAAAGTTTTGAGATAATTAGAAAATTGGATGAATTCTGGATATGTACAGTATATTTGCTTCATCTAGAACAGGGCTGTCAAACTCACGTCATCATGGCGGTATCACATGACGTATCAGGACTTTCCCCCTCTTTGCTAAAATGGGCGTGGACAGTGCATGACACATCCGGCCCGCAGGCTGGGAGTTTGACAGCCCTGCTCCAGAAGGAACAGAAAGAAATTCTGCTTGATCACTGGGATTGGACTAGACCTCCAAAGTTCCTTCCAACCCTGTTATTCTGTAAATTCTGTAATAATCTACCGTAATAATGGCTTTTACAATTAAGATGCACAAATATTAGGGAAACTTTTCCTAGATGAGCATTCCTTGAGACGTATAAACTTCAGCTTTCAGATTCTCAGAACTGCCTACATTGGCAGCCTAACTTTAATTTTGATACCAATTAAATGAGTTTGTGCTTTTGATGCCAGATTTCAGTGGACTGGGGAAGTAAAAAGTAGAATTTGCTTGAAGCTGGGTTGCACTCAAGCCTTTGAGTAATATCTAGAATAATATGATATGGGTTTGGAAAGTTCAAAGTCTCTTCTCCTAGGGACCCATCATTTAAGATTGGAGATGCAATTTGGTCCATCATCCAGATCCAGCTGGCAGAAAAGATTCTGTCAGTTTATAATTTCCCTAACAGATAAAAGTCCGCCAGTCCCCATGCTGCAGGATCAACTTTCAATCTTAGTTTGCAAATATGTTCTTGGCATTGAATAAAATTGGAACATTTATTTGATGCCAAGAACATATCAGAGCTAGCTGATTTCCATGCTCTTCCTCACAGGGATCTGCTTGCAAAACAATTACTAAAATATCTGCATTGGATTATGGTTTCCATATTCCATTGGATTATGGTTTCCATATTCCATAGGCCATTGAGAACTTCAGACAATTCTTTTATGTACACAATTAAAGTTCACATTATGCAACTTTTTTTTCCAGCTATAAAAAATTAAGAAGAATCTATAGCACTTGAAGCCGAAATTGTTCCTTTAAACATCTAGGGTTCTTACTAAACTTGATGAAAGAAAATTTATTTTTAAAATAATTTAAAAGAAAAATAGCATGTTGAAAATTTTGCCATGGGTAAGGTATATGGTTCTTAAATTAATTTAGCTACAAGGTAGCCATGGGGTACATATGAGTGTCTAATTCTCTATTGTACAATAGCCTGTAGTTTCACTGGCATTCCACACTTCAGTTAAATTCCCCTCCACTAAAAAAGGCAAAATTTTGAAAGAATTTCTTCGGCTAGAGTTTTTCAGCAGTCCTACAGTCACTTCTATTGGTCTTCTTCTCCTTGAGAAACTGTTGAAGATTTCCTCTTTCTCCTACACTCTGTATGACCTCCCAACCTATGAAATAATTAAGCTTCTGTTCTCCAAAGCTCAACCAGGTGAACCTGTTCTGCTGTGGCTTCTCCAAGTAGGAATGGGAGTGCCTATGTCTGTCTGAGGAGCATCAGTGAGCTACTTGGGTCATTGGTCTTACTATCATGAAGCCGGTTTCTGTGTTCTTCACTGAAATGTGAGTTTGTGTGTGTATATACATATAAAAGTGCTGGGTATACAATGTTTTTTTTTTTTTGAATTTGTGCAGAGAGAATGTGCTTTAGCAACTGTTTAAGGGCCATGTTCCCAGAATTCTGCTATCTTACAATTTTAAGCCCTTTATCTGAACCTAATTTATCCTTCAATGCTTACAGATACTGCCTATTTGGCAGAAATGGTTTTCTTTTGTGGCATGATCTCCTCACGAGAGCTGTTAGATCACCACTTGGGCTCTTGTTTTCCTGACTAAATAGGGCCAGCCCTTTGAGAAGTTGTTTCCCTTTTTCAAGCGGCTTCGTATCCACCTCAGATACTCTCCTCAGTATACTGGAGGAAAGGAAGAGGGACAGGGACAGAGAGAGGGGGGTGGGGTGAAGAATGCACTGTGCCTTTCCAAGAGAACTTGGCATCCTCTCTCATCCATGCTAGCTATGGAACAGCAATGACTTGGCAAGAGTCGAAGAAGCAGATGTCAGCCTCATCTGGTTGCGTCGACTCCAGTTGTTTGTTTAAAATGAACAGCAAAACCAAGCTAGCATGGGGGTCTTGGTGCCCAGGGAGAAAGGAAATGCACCAAGCCCTTCTGGTCAGTTCTTTTTCCTCTGGCTTGAATGAATGTGATGTCGCCATGGAGGGGGGGGGGGGAACCATCCAAGTATCTAAGCTTAAACAAAGAAGATTAAGGTACACTTGAATGCAAGCTTCTCAGAAGGTATCGGCACTTAGCCAACTTGTGATGGTATGTGGGAGACCTTGGTATGACCTTGGGAGACAAACACACACACACACACACACACACACACATACACACACACACACTACAGCCAGGACAACAAAGGGAACAAAGTCCACAGATGAGGGGAAAAGCACGGGAAACATTTGAGAAGGAATCCTGCCTAGTTTCCTGGAAGCTAAAAAGAGAGGGTGGGAGAAATATTTTCAGACTGGCAAGATTCTGTTTAATGGTTCCTTATAATAAAGTTAGTACTGATGCTCTTGGTTGTGCTCCTTGTCTGGATGAGCAGCATAATTTGACTGACCTCAAAAAAGGTAAGCAGAGTTAAATCTGGTTAAGAGTTGAATGGAGGGTCACTCCAGAAAATCCCAATGATATAAATTAAAGTGGAGGACTGAAAAAAAAAATCCCTCCCAAAGGCAAAAGAAACCTACTTTTCTACTGTTGACAAGAAACTGCACTGGAATGCCCAGGAATGGAGGTCAGCTTGAGAATCATTATGGTTATCTGAGGGTATGAAGCAGATATGGTATTTTAGCATATTCCAGAGCTGAAGTATTCATTCTCTGGGAGTGCTAATTGAATCCTTTTAACATAAACTGGAGCCATTAGTTTAGATGCCAGTGACTTCAGAGCCGCAGGGTCGTGAAAAGAAAACCTGCTGTCAGGTATGAAACTGATAAAAGGGAAGCAAGGAGTTCAAGTTACACATATACTACAAAGCAAGAGAGGAATTCCATTTTTAGATAGCCCTGTGTATAACTGCTTCTGTTTGCAGACACACAATGAACGCTTCCCTTCCCTATGCATCCCATGTTATAAAAAGGTAAAGGTTCCCTTCACACATATATGCTAGTTGTTCCCGACTCTAGGGAGCGGTTCTCATCTTCATTTCAAAGCCGAAGAGCCAGTGCTGTCCAAAGACGTCTCTGTGGTCATGTGGCCGGCATGACTGAGAGAAAAAGGATGAATTGGGTTATTTGGATAAAGTCTGAAACTCCATTTTGAGTCTGAAACTCCATTTTGATTATGCTACAAGCTTAGCATAAATTGCTTGCTTGCTAGGAAATTTACAAGTTGGAACTAAAATGCAGAAGTTGATGGGTTGAAGTTATGATGACTTGGCTGAAAATATCCTAATGGGTTTTGGAAGTCCCCTTGGCAAGTCCCCTATGTTCTAGAGATGTTTTGACGGAAGGTGGTCAATATCATGCTATTGTTTAAGCCCTGGGAACGTACAAGATCAGAAGTTCTTTGGGGTGTTCTGGGGACATTCCAGAGGGGGCAGCTGACGTTTCACACTCATATTACTGGAAACTACCTAAAAGTATTCAAATACAATACAATACAATAGCAGAGTTGGAAGGGACCTTGGAAGTCTTCTAGTCCAACCCCCTGCCTAGGCAGGAAACCCTATACCGTTTCAGACAAATGGCTATCCAACATCTTCTTGAAGACTTCCAGTGTTGGGGCATTCACAACTTCTGGAGGCAAGCTGTTCCACTGATTAATTGTTCTAACTGTCAAGAAATTTCTCCTCAGTTCTAAATTGTTTCTCTCCTTGATTAGTTTCCACCCATTGCTTCTTGTTCTACCCTCAGGTGCCTTGGAGAATAGTTTGACTCCCTCTTCTTTATGGCAGCCCCTGAGATATTGGAACACTGCTATCATGTCTCCCCTAGTCCTTCTTTTCATTAAACTAGACATACCCAGTTCCTGCAACCATTCTTCATATGTTTTAGTCTCCAGTCCCCTAATCATCTTTGTTGCTCTTCTCTGCACTCTTTCTAGAGTCTCCACATCTTTTCTACATCGTGGTGACCAAAACTGGATGCAGTATTCCAAGTGTAGCCTTACCAAGGCATTATAAAGTGGTATTAACACTTCACGTGATCTTGATTCTATCCCTCTGTTGATGCAGCCTAGAACTGTGTTGGCTTTTTTGGCAGCTGCTGCACACTGCTGGCTCATATTTAAATGGTTGCCCACTAGGACTCCAAGATCCCTTTCACAATTACTACTGTTGAGCAAGGTACCACCTATACTGTTCCTGTGCATTTTGTTTTTGTTGCCTAAATGTAGAACCTTACTCTTTTCACCATTGAATTTCATTTTATTTGATAGTGAAATTCAATGGTGAAAAGAGTAAATGTATTTTGAGACATGATATTTCCATGCCAGTCGTATGATATCTGCTAACATTGTTACTCAGCACGAACATGGATCACATGTATTTTTGTAATTGCTTGATGATGTATATTGAGATGTCACTTTGTGTATTTAAGAGTTACCTGTTCCACCTGTAACCATTCTCTTTTTGCCTAGAGAATCCTACATGCGCATGCAGTCTATTGATAAGAAGCCTCTTATCAATAAATAAAGCTTTTTGTTGCTTTTAATCTCTTTGTTTTGGTTTTCTTTCTATTTATAAAATTACCTGGGATAATTTTTCTCACAATGACTAAATGCCAAAGGCACATGGAACGTTGTTACCTCCCCACCAAAGGTGGTTCCTATTTTTCTACTAGCATTTTTACATGCTTTCGAACTGCTAGGTTGATAGAAGCTGGGACAAGTAACGGGAGCTTACTCCGTTACTCGGCACTAGGGATTTGAACTGCTGAACTGCCGACCTTTCTGATCGACAAGCTCAGCAGCTTAGCCACTGAACCACCATGTCCTTCTTATCCCATGTTATAACCTCTTCCATTTAAGCCAAGGAATAAAAGCATTTTGTTATTCTCTCCATTTCTGCCCTTCACAGAGCATGCATCTATCAAGACCAGATGAAAAATAATTTTCATCAACCCAATGGCCAGAGTTTCCCTTGGTGGACTGCAAAACAATTTAAAATATTGAAAGTACTAATACTACAACTGTAAAAAGAAGCACAATGCATTTATAAATAATACAAAACAAAAGATGCAAATAAAAATGTACACAAACCATTAATAATAATAAATAATAATAATTTTATTTGATTAGCCGCAACCCTCTCCCGAAGGACTCGGGGCGGCGTACAATCAAAACGAATAAAAATACACATAAGACAAACATATATACAAAAAGAACAGAGACATAGAGGAGAGTTGACTTATAAGTGAAAGACAATTAAAAACACAATTTAAAATCCCCTTAAATAAAATTACTAAATTAAAAAACCCATCAGGAGCGATACGAAGTTATGGTTGAGCCAGGCCAGCTATTTGGAAAAGGTGGGTCTTGAGCTTGACACGGAAGGAGCGGAGGTCAGTAGTGGTCCTAATATCCGGGGGGAGGTCATTCCACAGGGCTGGGCCCGCCACAGAGAAGGCTCTGCTCCTAGGCGCCGCCCCATGGCACTGTCTGGTGAACGGCACCTGGAGAAGTCCCTCTCTGTGCGAGCGGATGGGTCGTAGGGATGTATGGGGCAGAATACGATCCCGCAGGTAACTAGGTCCTGAGCCATGGAGCGCTTTAAAGATCGTAATCAAGACCTTGAAACGCACTCGATAGACCACAGGAAGCCAGTGCAGCTCGCGCAGGAGAGGTGTCACATGGGAGTACTTGGTACTCCCCATAATCACCCGCGCGGCCGCATTCTGGACCAACTGCAGTCTCCGAGTGCATTTCAAGGGAAGCCCCATGTAGAGAGCGTTACAGTAGTCCAGGCGAGACGTCACCAGCGCATGGGTGACTGTGCGTAAGGCATCCCGGTTCAATAGGGGGCGCAATTGGCGTACCAGGCGAACCTGGTGGAACGCCCCCCTGGCCACGGCTGTCACATGTTCATCCATGGACAGCCTGGCATCTAGGAGGATGCCCAAGTTGCGCGCCCGCTCCACGGGGGCGAGTTGAATGCCCCCAATGGCCAGAGATGGAATTATCTGGTTGAACCGGGGAGCCGGAACCCACAGCCACTCCGTCTTGGAAGGGTTGAGCCTGAGTCGGTTGTCATCCATCCAGATCCGTACGGCTTCCACACACCGGGACATCACTTTGACGGCCTCGTTGGGGTGGTTCGGGGTGGAAATGTACAGCTGAGTATCATCAGCGTACAGATGATATCCCACCCCGAAACCACGGATGATCTCACCCAGCGGCTTCATGTATGTGTTGAACAGGAGTGGCGAGAGGACCGACCCCTGTGGCACCCCACAAGTAAGGGGGCATAGTGTCGACCTCTGCTCCCCTGCCAACACACGTTGCGTCCGGTGCAAAACGGTGCCCCGGACGCCCAACCCCTCCAGTCGGCGCAACAGGATACCATGGTCGATGGTATCAAAAGCCGCCGAGAGGTCTAATAGGACCAGGATAGAGGAACAGCCCCTATCTCTGGCCCTCCAGAGATCATCTACCAACACGACCAAGGCCGTCTCTGTGCTGTGCCCAGGGCGAAAGCCGGACTGGCACGGGTCTAGGGGTTAAATTAGGGACGAAATATATAAAACAGTTAGTTGGGAAGAAATACCATTTAACTGCAGAAAAAGATAAGTTTTACAGGCAGGATGTAGAATGATGGAAACATTTGTAGAGAGAGGACATATTCAGAATTGACTACTAAAAAGTGAGGTATGAAAAGCAATAGACCAGCTGTCAAGCAGAAAGCACTACCAAATTGTTTGAAGCTGTATGAGAAGAGGTAGCTACAGCATTAACAGTTCTGTGCCAAGAGGTAGCTATGGAACAAAACAGCGTGGCCTAGATATTAGGGAAAAAATGGTCTATATATTTGTGCAGAAAGAAAAAGGTGCAAGAGAACAGATAAATTACTAACAATTTGTAAATCATTATATAAACAACTTATTGAAGATCTTACAAAGAACAACGGAGAGAAAAATACTAAATGAATACATGGGTTTCAAAAACGGGGCATGAGATCAGATGGCCGCCATAAGATAGAGGTCCATCCATGCTTCATTGACTTTAGCAATGCCTTTGAATGTTTAGACCATGCTACAGTGAATATTTAAAGCTAATGGCTATGCTAAAACACTTGAAAATGCTGAATGATCCCTTGAAGTTTGGTTTGGTTTTGGTTTATTTGGATTTATATGCCGCCCTTCTCCAAAAGGACTCAGGGCGGCGTACAACATTAAGAAACACACATCCCAAAAGTTAAAAAAGATTAAATCCATTTCCAAAAAAACAAACCGAATTTTTAAAAAAACAATACATTTAAAATAAGTTAAAATTAAAATTAACAGGCGAGGCCAGCTTGCTGGAAAAGCCAACTTTTTAGGGCGCGTTGGAAAGACCGGAGGTCAGGGATTATGCGGAGCTCCAGGGGCAGCTCATTCCAGAGGGATGGCGCTCCCACAGAGAAGGCTCTCCCCCTGGGGGTCACCAGCCGACACTGCCTGGCCAACAGCACCCTGATGAGGCCAACTCTGTGGGATCGTACTGGACGGTGGGAGGCTACTGGTGGCAGTAGGTGGTCTCGCAGGTACCCTGGGCCTAAGCCATGGAGTGCTTTAAAGGTCATAATTAATACTTTGAATCGCATCCGGAAAACAACCAGCAACCAGTGCAGGCCGCCTAAAAGGGGTGTAACATGGGAGCACCTACGTACCCCCATGACAACCCGCGTGGCCGCATTCTGGACCAGCTGAAGCCTCCGGGTGCTCTTCAAGGGCAGCCCCATGTAGAGAGCATTGCAGTAGTCCAGGCGAGAAAGGACGAGGGTATGAGTGACTGTGCACAGAGCATCCCGATCCAGGAAGGGGCAGAGGTGATGATGAGCAGGCAAAAAGTCACACACTTTTGGTGGTTGATGCCTCTATACTAGTGGGTCTCAACCTTCCTAATGCCGCGACCCTTTAATACAGTTCCTCATGTTGTGGTGACCCTCAACCATAAAATTATTTTATTCCACATTTTTTTGAAAATATGTGTTTTCCGATGGTCTTAGGCGACCCCTGTGAAAGGGTCCTTCCACCCCCAAAAGGGTCCCGACCCACAGGTTGAGAACTGCTGCTCTATACGGTACTACTAAATCTGAACTTTACCCTGAAAGTGTTACAAAGGAACTGCAGCTGTGTCACAAAGGGTGGCATTTTAGCAGGGGAGAAATGCTACTGATTGGGACCAGTTCGCCCGAACTGGTAGTAAAAAATGCTACCAGTTTGGGCGAACTAGTATTTCTGACAATCAACTGGGCGACGATCAGCTGTGACACGTGATTTATATTAGCTAGAATCATTTCCTGCTTTCTAGCTAATCTAAATCGCATGGCGCAACAGATTTCCCCCTCTCGCTATTCTACTTACCTTTGCAGACTCAGAAGGCTTCAAAATGTTCCTTTTTTAGAGCTGTGCGGAAGCACCTCAGGCAAGCATGTGCACACTTGTGAGTAGCAGGCTCACCGAACCAGTAGCAAACTTCAGAGGATTTCACTGCTGCATTTTAGGTTGCCCTTATATAGGATTCTGCTATGGAAAAGTCAGTCCATGCCACACTGCAACAGGCTTTTCTATGAAACCAGAAAGTCAGCTCCATGCAACACAACCAATGGTCAAAGATTGAACAGATGCATTTGCACAACACTTTAAACTGATTAACAGTAACGTGGCTGGTTTCTTTGTAGCTCAGCATTGTTAAGCAAATCAAACTGTATAGGCTAGTCTCTGGGTTGGTGTAATATATGAACTGAAAAAGCGAATTAATTAACCAGATTTATTTATTAGAAACATATTCCGTTCAGTTCAGTAAGTAGCTTAGGGCAAGTTACAATTTGCAGAAATTAAATGCAAAACGTTAAAAATACAATACAATGTTATAAACACTATTCCTTATTTCTATTGCGTTATAATAGAAATAAGAACAGCATTGACCAAGGTCAACCCACACATATCTCATTCAACAGAAATTTCAGCACCATATGAGAGAACAAAAATCCCATATGTGTCTATTCAGCTGTGCTTTCTTTTCTTTTGTGGCTATGCTTTTAATTCTTTGGTTGAGTGTTTTTGTTACAAAGCAGTGTTGCTTTTTTTTTTTTTTTAAAGATTGTGGGAAATGAGCTTGACTTCTGGTTTGCCACTGTTACCTTCTGGGATATTTCTTCAATTCTCCAATTGGGCCTACCATCCCAGAATTTCCTGCTGGATTCCCATTCCAATGCTAACCAGAGAGCTCAATCTTTTGACACCAATCAAAATTAGCTAGTACTCTTTCCTAGCTGATATTTAAAGCTGGTATTGTAAAAACTCCAGCCCATAGCAGAGACACTTGAAGAATCTGACTTATCAAGCAAGGACTATTCAATGGAATGTATGCTTTTGACATATGTTATGGCCCACACACAAAAAAGGGGGGAGGTTGCATTTTAATGTCACAATGCATCATTTATCTCCCCTTCCTCACCTACCCATGCTAGTGACTAGAAGTCATACCAGGGTGGTTTCTGACTATTGCTACTGCCGGTTTGCTAAGGGATGCGCTGCGTGCATGGGTGTGCTTGATGCTTACTATGCGCACATGCACAGTACTAAAAAAACCTTGTGCGCAGCAAAAAACAAGATGGCACTGCCTATGGCACCACCAAAAGAACCGGTTCGGCGGTGTGGCAGGCTGAGTTACTGCCTACTCAGCCAAACTGGTCCAAACTGGTAGGAACCCACCTCTCAGTCAAACCTTGGTTTAATATACCATTTGGGGCAAATAGGCTATCTTTTTAATCTGAACATCCACTGCATCCAAATTTATGTTACTGACAACTTTTACATTATTTGAGTAAGTGTGTATTACCTCTATTGCATCAATTTTATGTCATTTCAACATGTAAATAAATAGGCGCACGTAAAACATCATTTACGTAATGATACACATGGAGTAAATTGGTATATATTATATCTATCTATAAGTTGTCTGATTGCCTTCAAATAAAACAAAAATAAACTTAGTCCATTATATGAGGAGTTGCAGTTTAAATAACATTTTGTCCATTGCATTGACTGCCTGAAGAATCAGGCATTTCCTGTACTACTTACTATTGCTGACTACTAATAAATGGCATAAGGAGATACTTGAATTTGCAGCCAATCGTCCTCTAGGCTCCTTTGCCAGGTTTAAATTCTCTCATTGAGGGTAGAAAGCAACTGACAGCCAATGATGGGCAAATCAGTCTCTTTATGGCTCTTTATGGGCTGTGTCACTTTCATCTCTGTTCTACCTGAAGTTAATTCTATCCAATTTCCACTGTAATGGGGAATTTAAAAAAAGGATTTGGCACATCTGTATATGCGTGTGAGTATGTTACTTCTATATCTATTTTCTCACTGGAAACATATTTCTTAGCTTATTTTAGCTACTGTAAGTTTACAAATACTGCGCAGTAAAATTGAACAAATAAATGCAAATTTTAGATACGGTAGTTCTAATCTTAGAGAACATGATAGTTCACATCATAATTCACAAAGACCAAATTCTGTAAGTTCATCACTAATGTGTGCCAAAGATAGAAACCACTGATTAGAGAGATACGCCGCTCACTTTTTTTTTTACTTGATCAAATATCTTGCTTTTTGGGTACAGGGAAGGGCAGAGGCACGTATCATTTAAAACAGAGGTCCCCAACCGGGCTGTGTGAGTAGTGGGCCAGCACACATACATATGTGCATACAAGTGCAAATCAAGCTGTGCACAGAGGCGTGTGCGGGATGACCCACTGTTTGCACATTGAGTTGTGTGCCCACCTGCCATTCGCATGGCCCAGTTCCCCCCTTCCCTCATCACTGGACCATCCAGCCACAAAACCTGGGAACCACTGATTCAAAATGAAATGTGGGAAAGGGGAAATTAGGCAAAGCCAGTAAGCTACAATCAATATTACCCAGGTTGAATTGCCTACTTCACTTTAGGACCAACCTCAGCGGACCATGTTTTTATGTCTGTTTGCTGACGAAAGTATCTCTAATTGGAATAATCTGCACTACCTCTTTAAAACAAAATTTCAAAATATGCAAGGTTCAATATCAATCTAAAGATATTTGACTGCTTATTAAGGGCCCATCAATCCATGTTTCTTTAAGTGAATAGGATATCATAGTAGGGAAAACCTGAAAACATTTGGTCTGGTCCTTAAACTACAACCCTTCTTAGATCACAATCGTCATCAGGCCAAGTCACTGGCCTTCTATTGCAAACTGAAGTGCTCTATAACAAAAAAAAAAGGGGGGGGGTCTGACTGAGTGTGACACGTTGCATACACATCAATATGTGTGAGAAGAAGGGTTGCTTTGCAGAGGCACTTGCCAATAAACTCACTTTTGGTGCCATCTGCTCTAAAGAGAGCCAGCACCTGTTCGGAGCAGCTGCCGATTGCAGAACGAAGGTAAGAGAAAAATCAGGCTCATTCTCAACTTGGCCGGCTGCAGGTAACACATGGCCCTCACCAACGGGAATGCCAACTGTTCCCTTTTAAGCGTGTCCTAATTAGGAAATGGAAAGCATTGTGAAATCTCAAAACTGTTCAGTTGTTATATGATCACAGGAAGTTTCCAGAAACAGGAAGTTTCCTCCCTCTCCTTTAATGTCAGGTTCAGTTGATTCATCAAAGTAGCAGAGTATTCTAGAGGTGGGGGTGAGATGGGAAATGAAATGAACAGTCTAATTTCTCTCTCTCTCCGTCTTGTAACTGAGCTTGGATTAACCTGGGGATGAATGAGTACTCACATCACTTGTCATGCAGACTGACTGCAGGAATCATGAGCCATCAGGAACCCATCAGGAAGGCATCAGTTTAGAAAAATCTGTCCTGATCTACGCCTCTCTTTCCCCCCCCCCTTTGGGGGCAGCTTCCCTCATTATTGTTCTTTTTCAGCCGTTAAAACTTAACACGTTCCCCACGCTTTTCATTTACAAGCAGCTCCCTTGCAACATTTGATATTTCTACTAGATATTAAAAATAGGATCCCCTCACTTCAAAGAGAACATTTCCACAACCTTTTAGAAGGCTAGGTTTAAACAAAAAAAATATACACAGCACAGCCAGATACCTAAATTTCTGAAAGGACACAAAAGGCTTTGTAACCTCCTAAAAAAACACAGAAGAACAAGAATATAAAAAGTACCCTGCTGTATTAAATCAAGGATTCAAGTGAATCCCTCAAAGGACTCCTGCCCTTTAGAAGTACCATAATGAGATTGCTTGTTTACAAGCCATAGCTTTTTAAAACTGACTACATCATCCAATAAGTAGACTTATTTGATAGTTCACCAAAGAACAGCCCTAGTTTGTTTCTAGGAATGCTCTTTAGGTTAGTTATGACTAGAAGGAACCTGTGGATGACATGCTAAGTTTAAAATAAATAGCAGAGGGTTTTTTCCTCCCCCAATTGCACAGCTCCACATGAAACATCTGATGACCAACAGCCCATTCAGAATCCCTAGCCATATCTTGATATTTTTCTTTCCCTTTATTATTGTAGCAAAGCAGAAAGAAGGTAGAAGATCAGAAAATACTCTGTCTTTGCAAGGTGTTATCCCTACTGTTGTTACCTAGAAACATTTAGTCTCATTCTCACATCCCACTTAACCTGCTATGAAGATGCTTACTAACTATTCCATTCCATTCCTGCTGTAGTGGAAACCTGAAGTTATCAGTAGTTGTCCACTGTTAAAATTGTGTCTTCCTCTTTATCCTGCACAACACTTGTTAAATAAATGATCAACAATGCTTTCATTATAGGATGGGTGATAATACACTCCAAGGCAGGGATCTGGCAAGTTCCTATTGGCTAACATTTATTATGAACATGACTTGCTCCATCTAGTCATTTGAAGCTAACCTCTATGGCAGGGATGTCAAACTCGCAGCTGCAGGCCGGATGCATCACATGCTGGCCCCGCCCCTGCCCAGTTTAGCAAAGGGTGGAGGAAAAGTTCCGATACGTCACATGACGCTGTTGTGACACTGCAAGTTTGACACCCCTACCCTATGGTTTGGACTGAGGAAGACATTACACACCTGGCTTATATAGTGGGTAGTTTGCTTTTGATACAGAAATATCAATGTAGTGCAGTGGTTTTCAATGCCGCGACCCTTTAATACAGTTCCTCATATTGTGGTGACCCCCCCAATCATCAAATTGGTGTCTCGGTTCCTAAGACCAAAAATGAGTTTTCCGATGGTCTTAGGCGACCCCTGTGAAAGGGTCGTTCGACCCCCAAAGGGGTCCCGACCCACAGGTTGACAACCACTGATCTAGTGGGAAATTAGCACAATGTAGTATTCTGCTGACACAGGATGCTAGGTCTACACATTAGTATTAACGAACTAGAGATGGGGAAACTTTCTGGTGATGTCATAATATGTACATCCCTGGGCATGATCTGAGACCCAGTAATGTTGGCAACAACCCTGTAGAGCTGGGACAGAAACTCGTACAAAGTCCTTCAGTTCTGCTACTCTTCTCTCAACTTGCAACTATTTTTGATTTATTGCCTTCTCTGAGAAAATAGATGGGTGTAGGAACAAGGAGGAGGGGCACCCTCTGAGAAGTACAGGGACTGAAGAAGCAAAGGAGTGCCAGCAACTGTCAAAGACAAATGAAAAAGTTCATAGGTAGGAAGTTAGAGCTTCCCTTAGTTTAAGAGTCACCTACCACTCAAGTCTTCAATTCATTTTCTCAGTGATCCTCTTCCTTGAGAAGAATTGAAATTATAGGCCAGTTTATGTTTTTAATGTATAACAGTATAAAAATGTTTGCATCAGGCTTCAAAACAATTACCTGAGAGCAAAGGACAAAAGCAATACCACAACAAAACAAAGCCACTTAAAAAGAGTTTTACTGAAGAGACAGCATAACCAGGTCTGGAACACAACATTTCCCAGCTGCTGTCATTCAGCCTTTTATAGCCCAGACCTGATAGCGTTAGAAAAGGTGTGCATGTGGAAATCAGTATAGCAGGAACCTTTCTCTTCATACAGGTTCCTCTCCTCCCCTCCAGCTGTCCATTCATATGAGCCTGAAAGTCCTAAAGTTTGCACTATAAAGTCCAGGCCATTTCTTTGCTTCTGACCACAGGACCACATAGCTCTGCCCAACAATATTTATGCTTTTCAAGCCAATTCCATTATTTCACTAGGACTCCCTGGTATACACGAAAAAGGTTTCCCTTCACTGAAGTGTGCAGGCAATATAACAGCAGGGAGGGACAGAAAGAAATCTCCTTGTTTTGCAACAGGAATTGAGCCTAACATTCTGTCATGAGAAAAAGAAAGTAAACCCACTTTGAGTTCTATAGTTTTACATATCAAGATGGTCCTTAGCAGTTCTTAAAAGTAGGTAAGTACAACCTCAGATGGGCAACAACACATGACATATAACACACCATGTCATCATTTATTTTTTTAAAAAGAAAGCCAAAATGGATTTTAACAGATTAAATTGATATTTTTCTAACCACTTTCCCCTTTCTTTTTATCTTTTTTCTTGGGCAAGTGATGTACTTAACTTCAAACAAAAACTTGGACTGGGACACCTGCCTAGTTTAGTTTGTAAGAATAAAGGTGGCACTGGTCGGTGCTTTGCTTTTCAGTTTCCCAGCTGCTAACATATTGTACAAACATATCCAGAAAATGCACAGCCATACGGGTTCAGGAATTTGACAGACACCCAGAAAGATATCTTGGTGTTTAGAAGAGTTGCTGTAACATATCAGAAAGCTTGAATTTTGTTTCATCTATCCAGGGAACCTTCTCCCAAAAGCCTTGTGACTTATCAACATGGATTTTAGCAAACCTCAATCTAGGTTTTTGTGCTGGCTTTCAGAAGCCTAATCTTCCTGGGTCTTCTACCATGGAGGTAGTAAGACAGTAAGGGAAGGCGGACTTTATATTGTTATTTCTTGATCTTAGAGATCAGCTAGGATCTCTTCTGGGGTTTCTTTTCTCCACCATTCAAGTTTTCCTTCCGTTCAGTATAGTGTCAATTTTCCTCTTGTGGCCAAGTCCAGGGATAGTGGCCGCGATTCCATATAACTTACACCTCTTTATCAATTTATCAATCATGGCAGTGGTGGGATTCAATTTTTTTTACTACTGGTTCTGTGGGCCTGTGGTTTGGTGGGCATGGCATGACTTGGTGGGCGTGGTTTGGTGGGTGTGGCATGGGAAGGTTACTGCAAAATCCCCATTTCCTCCAGATCAGTTGGGACTCGGGGGGCAGAGAATAGATGGGGGCAGGGCCAGTCAGAGGTGGTATTTACTGGTTCTCCGAACTACTCCAAATTTCTGCCACCAGTTCTCCAGAACTGGTCAGAACCTGCTGAATACCACCTCTGAAACATGGTAACAGCAACACGAAGCTCTTTGGAGATAGTTTTCTAGCCTTTACCTTCACAATGCTTATTTGCTTTATTTACTTACTACTTACTTACTTATTTATTTATACAATGGAGAGCAGCTACAATCTAGAACTAAGGAAAAATTTCTTGACAATTAGAACATTAAACAATTATCGTATCTACTTCTGTCAGTTTCAATTCATTTCCAGGGAAAATTGGGATTCTCTGGAGAAAAATAGAGGGGTCCAATATTTTTGACCACATTTTTAGAAATGTCATCCTCTTCATGAGGAATGAGAAGTAAACCTGAATAACCTACAGTGCCAGGGGTGTCCAAACTTGGGAACTTTAAGACTTGTGGACTTCAACTCCCAGAATTCCCCAGCCAGCCATGCTGGCTGGGGAATTCTGGGAATTGAAGTCCACAAGTCTTAAAGTTCCCAAGTTTGGACACCCCTGACCTACACTGTTAAAAAAAAAAAAACAATAAGATTTCTCAACAGAAATACACACATCTGTGTTCTTCAGGGTGTATTGCCCTCCAAGATTTCGTTAAACTCTGTGGGGAAAACATTTTGCATATATTTGTCTGCTGAAGTACACATGGCCCAGTTTAGGTTTTGAGACACAAGAAATCTATGCTTCGTTTAACATAGGAAGTGGAAACCAGTGTTGTGGGGCAAATGCCCACTTATATTAGGAACCAAAGTAATTCAAGGAAGATGCAACAAGGTGGTGGTTTTTTTTTTTGCATGCACACCATAGAGATGACTAGGCTCCTCATCAGGAAGCAGAGCCCCCAAACCAACAAGGTTACAAGTTATATATTCTCTGCAATGGTATATAAGATTTGCAAAAGCATGATAAATTATAGCATAGCCCAGTGTTGGCGAATCTTTTCGGCACCGAGTGCTGAAATAGGGGTGCGAGCGCGCGCACGCACACACACACATGCTGGAAACCAGAAGAGCAGCTGCCCAGTGCACATGTGTGTGCCGGGAAGACGATCTTCCAGTTTCCGTTGTGCGCATGCACACAGGCCACCTGGTCTTCTGGTTTCTGGTGTGCATGCATGCACGAAGACCAGGTGGCCGAGGCACATGTGTGTGCCGGAAACCAGAAGATCATCTTCCCAGTGCGCACGTGTGCACCGGGTGGCTGCTCTTTCCAGTGATCCTGTGCGCATGAAGACCAGCTGGCTGGCATGCCGGAACCCAGGAGAGCAACAGGCAACGACTCGCGTGCCCAGAGAGATGACGCTGTGTGCCATTTCCGACACACGTGCCATAGGTTCGCCATCACAGGCAAAGCCTTTACAGCTGGAATGTAGCGTCTGATAAGAACAATGAGGTGACCTTAGGATGGGCTCCCCTGCTGCATCTAAATTCTGTGTTTTTAAGGAGGCTCTAAGCCCACCCTTTCTGCTGACAACTTCTTATATAAACAATGTTCCTTCACGCCAAGAAAAAGATAACTTGGTTTCTTTTCTCTATCTCGTTCACTTCCAGGATTCAGTTTCATTTTGCTTGCTCTTCCTGCTGTGCAATTCAAAATCCCTCATAGAAATCAGGTATGTAAGAATGGAATATTTGTCCCTCACTTCAAACTTGTATAGGGAGAGGTGTGAAGGGTCACAGCGATGAGGTAATTCGTGCTACCAGCAATAGGATAAAGGTTTGTTTTGTTTTTGTTTTCTGTTTTTTTTAAAAAAATATAGAAAATGAAGTGAGGGGAGGAAAAGCATGTTACAAGGAAGAACCTTTGGTTTATTTTTTAAAAAAAGATGGTGGGGTGCTAAATATTGCCTCTTCTAATGTTTCAGCTGAATTGAAAGATGCTTCCCCACCAGGCTGTTACAATTTAACTTCTGCTGGCATCTCTATTTCCAAGAGGAAGACAAGCAGGAAGTTGAATGCTCCACAGCTGAGAACAGGCAGATTTGGAAGCAGCAGGCTGGACCAGATGGAAGAGTGATTACTGACGCTGAAAAGTTATCGTCTTTCAAAAAAATCTTGGCATTTGAAATGACAGGATGGGGAAAAAATAAATGAAAAAGAGAACATAAAAGTGGGTTAGGCTTGTTGCTGGAAAGTTTTCTCATCACACTCCCTTCCAACAGTGTGAAGCTGAGAAAGTTCCTCCTCTTAAAAACGGGCCATGGACATAAAGCACCCTTTCTCTAAAGGGTTTCCTCTCTAAGCAGCGTTTTCTATCTTGCGGTGGTCTGGAAGTTCTGGGCTACAATCTCCATTATGGCTGTCTGGAGATGATGAGAGTTGTAATTCAGGACCCTGGAGAAGCAGCAGGCTCATAATTATTTTAGCCCCTCCTCTCCCATTCCTGCATTTCAGGCAGCTTCTAAATATAACACAAATCCAGAGGTGTGTGTGTGTGTTTAAATGTAACTGGTGACACTAAAACCAGAGTAAAACAATGTTACAATAGATCAATATGGAATCTAAAAATCCCCGTACTGAATCATCTCAACTTGTATAAAGCACGGCTTTTCACAAATTTGTGAAAGTCATCTTTTGTGCAGTCATCTTTTCTGTTGGGTCTTTGGCCTGCCACACTTTCTATAATTCCGCTATGCATTTTCTATTGTGGGAAAATGGGAAGGGGGATTGTAAGGAGTCACATACTATGTAGTCACAACAAAATTCTTTCTAGAAAGCCAAGGTCATCCTTTGTCTCTGCACCTGACCCGAAACTGGAAGGGGTGGAACTGCCAGCATGGCAGTGGGAGATTGGACCATGTGATGGACTTGTGGGTGTGAGGGCAAGATCGTGAAATTTCAACTGGGTGGGAAAAACCAGGAAGCTTTCAGATTCAGGTTTTCCCAGATGTGCCAACATGGTTTTCTTAATAAATTGGAACTTTGAGCAATACCTTGCCTTGGACTCTGATTTACTTTTGGATGCTATTTGGAACCCTGACATAGGCAATTGCTACTGAGGAAGTTCTTCAAAGTTGAGGTATGCGGTGATCCCATGGGGCCCCACTAGCAGTGGCGACCTGAGGGAAATTTGGCCCGGTTTGAGGCTGCCTCTCATACCGGGGGCGAGACACATGAAAAGAAGGCTGTGACACCGTTCGGGATGAAATCGCCGCCCCGAACAGTCTCGGGGAGCTCTTTTTATTAGGGTAAAAAAGAGGGCAGGGTTCCGCGAATCGTACACAATAGTTTCCTGTGTAGGTGTGGCAAGTCATAGAAACATCACAGTTCATGGTTATGTGGTTGGAACAGGATATGCAGAAATCTACACAGTGCAGCTACATTTTCTACAGTGCAAGCTGTTACTTCCTCAGTTTGAAAGTCCCTGTTAAGATGGTTTCGATATTACTTTAGCTTTGCAAGCACAGCTTTCTAATTTGGGACCTCCCAGTGGGCATCCATCTCAACCCGCATTTACTACTCAATTTATTCCAGTCCCAAATTCCATATATGCATTCCAATCAGGAAACCTGATCTGCATATATACCATGGCGACCTTGTTCCCACATCTCCTCTGTTTTTGTTTTTTTTAAAGACACTCTTCTTCGTCCCCTTCTCAGTTGGTTAATGCGAAGGGTGCAGTGAGCGAGGGGATGCTGCCAGAGGCTTGTTCAGTGGTGTCCTTGTTCTCATCCTCACTGTTTAAGGTGAGGGGAACTTTTGCAGACACCTCATCTTCCTGAGGCAGGAGTTGATAGGAGGCATGAGTGTGTAGCAACGCATAAACTCGTGCTGTTACCCTTTTTTCAGCCAATAATGACAAACTATTGGAGATAGTACATACAAAGATTGGCAAAACACAGGGTAATATTATGCAGCCTAAAGCAATCATTCCAATAAGCGCAACTACAGTTTGCAAACCAGGCAATTTTGACCACCATCCACTAAAGGCATCAGAGAGGTCCATCCCCTTCCATGTTTGCACAGGATTGTTGGAGACCATGGTTCGCATTCTCAGGACAGGTGCCAGGCAGTGGAAGGATTTTTGTGCAGGGTCTGTAATGCCGGAGAGCTTCCTTGTGGCAGAATTATTCCATTTGATGCACAATTCCACAGGAAATGAGATAAAAAGTGTCACTGAGTAAGTTTTGTTCATAGTGTGATGGTTTGTAAACTCATCTTCTTACAAAGGGCTAGAAAAGGAACTATTATCAGGAGAGGGATATCCCTGCAGTTGTCTATACAAGGCATAAACCTGACCCTGGGGCAACGTGAGATGTGGTTTTGGAAATAAACATGTAGAAAGCAAATTTTCCATATATACACTTCAGACAAACAAAAGGCATCAGTTTGTGTGATGTATGCAAGCTGTACCCATAAGTCTTGTTTCATGTGTTGTTCAAGCGAATGTCTGGGTGATATGACAGCTCAAAATACAGTTATTATCAATTAAACACAAAAATTGCAGCACACAAATTCTCGGGTGTGCTTTGGTGGTTAAATTCTTCACATCTCCCCATGTCACTGGATGACTGGCATGACAGGATCGGGTTGGTGTAGAGTCACCGTTGCCATCTCTGGGATAGGAGTCAGGGGTTGGTGGCACAACAACTTTGGCTGGACCCTGTAGATTTAAACACAGCAGCCTAGCCCCACCCCCAAGTAATTAAAGTAATCGGTCCTAAACCATGTTTTGTCTGGTAATTGGTGTAAATATACCAGATGAACAGGCAAACTTGTTTTTTGTTGAAAATGCCTCTGATAAGCGGTCGAATTAGAAATTGAAAAATTCAATTGATTCAAAGTAAATTAAACAAGGGTTGAGTTTTGTTTTGCAGGGCTGGGAGGCCGAGGCATTTTTCCTCTTTTGATTTATTCAGGGCATGTTTGTGAGTCAGTTCAATTGGGCGTCCCAACATTGCAAAGGTACGAATGCAGTGGTTGATAAGTGTCAATGGAAACATGTAGATATTTCCACGGGGCAAATGAAGCATATTGGGTGACATCCATTTGCCAGATCTGTCAGGATTCAGTGCCCCTGGGATTTACTCCCATAGGCACTGAATGTGCTTGACGACTGCATGTGGGGCATTGTTGAATGATTGCAGCCGCTTCTGTTGAAGAGAGATCAAATTGTTTCATAAATGCCTTTGAAAAGGCTGATGGCTTCTGATGTGAGAAACATGAAAGGAGTGTTGTCTTTTTGAAATAAGAATTTGTAGAGAAAGAAAAAGGGATAACAAGGTAAGCTTCATAGATAGAAGAAATAATTTGAGAGACATACAGACTATCCAAAATGAGATTAAAAGGCTGATCAGAAAATTGTTGAAATGCTAGCAAAGATGCATAGAGTTCCAGAGGAAAGGTACAGTTTTTGGTTTGGAGCTTCTTTGTAGATTGTTCTTGTTTGCACCGCCCCCAAGGGCACGGCACTGAGCCTTGAAATGACCAGGTTTCCCACAATTAAAACAATTTCCGGTAGGGTGGGAAGAAGCAGATGAAGAAGAAGCAGAGGAAGAAGAAGCAGGAAACGCGCCATTTTGTTGCAACGCAGCAGCAAGAGCCCCCAACTTGTGGTCAGTTGTACCCACGATGCGACAAGCCTGAAGGAAATCAGCTAAAATAACCCCGAGACAATTTGCTATAGGTTAAAGAACCTTTTGACAATTCCTATTACCATTTTCATAAGCCAATTTCAGAGAAAGTTCATCTCGGGCATCCTCATTATCAATTTGTCTTTCTAGTGCCAATTGTTAAGTATGCAAAGTGCACGCAAACATAAAAACATAAAAGAGTAAAAAAAACAGCTTCAAAAATAAAACAAACAATCTAAATAAGGTAATTTGAGTCAATACTCTGAAATTTAATTGGTTATGAGAATATCAAAAATTTCCAAAAGTCAAAGTTGCATTAAAAACTGCAATTGCAGGCATCAAATATCACCCTTTACCCCGCCTTTCTCTCGCTGGCTTGTTCGGCAGGGAGAGAAAAGAAAAAAAATGGTGAAAAGAACACAGCCCCCCCCCCCTCCTGCCTTCTCACCAGAGAAAAAGAGGGGGGTGAGAGGAAAGGAAAAAATTTGTTGCTAAAACGACAGGCTCCCTTTTCTGGGAAGACAGGGAGAAAAAATAGAGACACATAAATCATTTTGTACTAGGGTTTTGATCCCTGATGAAAGAGAGGGCGAGATGTTACAGACATGCCCCTCCTTGGATTTTTACACTCTCTTTTAAAATAACGCTTTTCTTGAGGTTTCCTGTAATAAAGCAGTTACTATGAGCGCAAGCCATTGCAGAATCGTACAGGGGAGGTATTGCTTCTGCAGGCACCTGATTATCAAATTTATAATGAATCATTCCATGACTACGCGCCACGTAGTCAAAATTTGGACTGGGGCTCTAAGAGCCGCATGGAAATATTCCCCCAATTTTGTCCAAGTCGAAATTTTATGGACACTGTTTCCAAATTTAAGACAGAAGGCCAATTAACTCCTTTTTTGTCAAACGAGGGAGAGATTTCCCTCCATTTGAGGCAATTTTAGTGGAGGATTCGGTTGATTCTCCCAACTCTTGCAAATGTACAAACTTGCCCATGAGAGAATCTTCCGCCTATACTTACGGGTAACCGGTCGTGTTTCAGACAGGTCGAAAGGCCAGCCTCTTCCAGGCGAGTAGGTACAGACGGTCCGAGACTGATTCTGATGAATCACGTCGGGGTCACCAGTTGCGTGTTTGCCCCCCCGCAAAGAGTGGGCTAACTCATAATGAAGACAACAGACAAGGTTTCTTGATACACGAGTGGCCCAGAACGTTATCTGGACCCCCCTTTTATTAAGAGCGTATAAGGAAATAAAAGTATCCTAATTTATTATTGGTTAAAATACAGCGTTATGCCTAATATGGTTATTTTTAGCTGTACCTGCTTAAGCGCTTTTACCACGTGTTTCCTATGCAGCTAGTAACTTCCTCAGTTTGAAAGTTCCTGTTAAGATCTAAGCATTGCTATTGTCATTGCAAACACAGCTTTCTAATTTGGGACCTCCCAGTGGGCATCCATCTCAACCCGCATTTACTACTCAATTTATTCCAGTCCCAAATTCCATATATGCATTCCAATCAGGAAACCTGATCTGCATATATACCATGGCGACCTTGTTCCCACAGAGGTATAAGCGGAAGACATCAATGGAGAGAAATCACAAGGTCTTTAAACATGCTGCAATTGAAAAAATGGGGTATTAAATCCAGATTGCAAAAATCCAGATAGATAATTACTATTTTCTGTTGTTGTTGTTTTTTGCTCCCACCTTATTGCTTGGATTTCTGTAATGTAGATATGGTAACCATACTCTTACTTATTCCTCACCCACAGATTTCACTGGCATCAACTCAGTGCTTAAAAGTACATGAAGGTCTGTGATATCTAAATATTACAGAATTTGCTTCCTTTAATTTGCTGATAAGGAAACACTTTCTCTCCCAACAAGGGAAGTAAGGCCAACAACAGCAACAACAGTGAAAGCCTACATAAACACGCAGAGAACATGAAAGTATTTCATGTCCATGGATGTCTAAGGATATGAGTCACTCTGAGGAATTGGATAAAATAAGTGACATAACAGTCACACAGTTGCTGATTCCAAACAAATGAATGGCTTTGTTTTGATACAGAAACATTTGTGCCAGTTGTGTAGAAGAAGCCTGATATCACACTGTTCTTTCAGCCTTGCATCTTCAGATCTAGTCTGTTACATGTCAAATGTGTGGTATCAAAAGAGGGAACTTTCTAGAGAGTATGAGTAAATAGGAAGAATGCTGAGGTGTTTTTTTTTATTCTGTCATCGCTATCACATTCCAAAGCTGTCTATATCAGAAACCTTGGCCAGCAATAATTTCGGGCATACAATTTTCCTGGCAATTCTCATTTCCTAGGCTTTTAATCATGGTATCACTATAGACATTTTTTTCCTGGCTGAAATTTCCAAAAAACAAGGAATGGAGTAAACAAAGGTTCCTCCAATTTTATTCTGAGACTCAATAACTTAACCCTCTCATACATCGATAAAACTAAGAATGTGAAGTATGACAGTGTTAGCAGGTTAAAAAGAAAATCCTGTATCTTGGAGATGTACCACTTACACCAAGGACAAACATTGCCAATGGGCAAAAATGAGAGAACTTTCCCAAGCAATTTAACTGAATTCAGAATAAGGTAACCTAAACCATAGTTAAAGAAATGCCACCTGATAAATAAACGTCCTTGGGATAGGGGTGACTAATCAGAGACTGAAGTGTTTGCTGTGTAATGGTGAATAGACTGCCATGGCATTGTGCCAAAGAATAAAACATTTCAAGAGAAGATAACAAGAAATTCTTGTTTAACAGTAAATGGAATTAGCAAAGGGAGACGCAGGGAGTAGAAGCTTAAGAGGACAGAAATAACATCAGACCCTGAGAATTAATTTCCCTGAGATGTCTTGCTGAGAAAGCCAGTTTGTTTTCACAGTAGGTTTCAAGTTAAATGCTATTTAATAAACCAGTGAAATTAAAGTTTTTGGAGCTTCAGAATACTGTAAGCCTACATAGATAGGCCACTTGATAATGCTATCTAAATAACTGAAATATCCAAGAATCATCAACTATATGAAGCTTTCATTGCTATAAAAATGCTCATTCAAAACCAATTTAGCATTGCCAGGGTAGTGACAAATAAAGCCTCTATGACAAGATATTAATCTCTATTCTCATTTTCAACTAAGAGATACTTATAGACCAAGGAGAGCTGCTAACCCACATACATGTATAAAGGAAGGGCCTTGTATCAAGTTTGATTATTGGGCCATCTACTTTGGCATTGTCGATACTGATTGTTAAATGTTCCCCAAGATATCAGGCAAGAATCCTGCCCAATTTTATCTCGATATCCCAAAGACTGAACTTCATTTCTGCATGCAGCTCAGTAGTATTTTCAGAAGAGGGTTGAAAAGTCAAACCTTTTTTTAACCCCCTGCAGCCTCTCAAGTGAAGACATTATGAAGAAAATGATAGAACTGTGTCACTGATTACACATCCAGAACTACCCCTACAACCATGCTTAAAAGAAAAGCAAAAGACTTGCATATTCAAATAGATAAAGGACTAAGAGAAGGGGGGATGCTAGTGTTGTTGCTAGAGGAGACAGAGGGGAGGAAGAACAGAGACAAAAACACAATGGAGGGTATGACATGCGAAATCCTCTGGCCAGATGCAGCTGATGTCTGCAGTAGTCATAAGATACCCACAACCCTCAACAGCTTTATGATGTTTCTGCTATAAGCCAACCTGAGCAGAAGAACAAATATAATTTATCAAAAGCTTTAAAGCCAGCAGGACTTCTTGTTGACAATAGGAAGAAAGACAACGCAAGGCATTATGTGGCTGAACTAAAAAAGAAAATCTATTGCAAAGAAACCCACAGTAAAATACCTCCTAACCCAGCAATAGCAATGTGTGTGGAATAAAATATAAACATTAAAACGCCAGAATAGGACAGCACAGCCTTAATGGAAGAGCAAAACCACAGAATGGTAATTGAGCTTCTTTTCCCTACTGGTATAGCTCACAAGTGACTGTTTTAAAGAAATATCAAGTCACACATATAACCATAGGCGTAGATATCACACTCCTGCATCAACCATTCCAACTTTATTTGGAACTTGAAGGTGTCTGAGGCATTATTTACACTTCATCTATTTATCCACCTCTCCTCTAAAGGTCATTTTTAAAAACATTATAAATGAAGAAGAAGGTTCTACTTATCTGCTGGCATCCAAAACATGAGGTAAATTTCAAAACACTGTTTAAGGGAGTGATGGTGCAAAAAGAATGAATTGCTTAGGCACACATTGCAACTCTTCCCTCTTTGCAGTTTGCCCCTAATAGTGTTGGGGAAGCCGGCAGGAAGTCAGAAGTCATGGTCACATGAAATTTTCACTTAATGACCCATGCACTCCTCATTTAACAATGCTAACTGGGAATATCAGAACTGCTGCTGTTAAGCAGTATGGTCACATGACATAGGACAATTAACCATAGGAATAGACTGCCTTCCGAAATTGTGGATGCTTCATCACTGGAGGTTTTTAAGAAGAGACTGAACAGTCACTTGTCTGAAATGGTATAGGGTCTCCTGCTTGAGCAGGGGGCCAGACTAGAAGACCTTCATGGTCCCTTCCAGCTCTATTCTGATTGATTTAATTGTTTCAGTTTGTGATGGAAATTCCAGTGCCAATAACCATCATTAAGGAAGTTGACTTGTACACATAAAACTAGTTGCATTTTGATATCTGTGGTATTTAGTTCATGCCAACTGAGTTATGCCATGCCACTTGTTTTACCAACCACGAGTAGTCTTATTCCCTGTAGGACACACAGAAAGAAGACTAAGCTGTTAGCTCAAGGAGTTTACAATCAAAACAGCAAAGTACAGGCTAATGCCCAAACAGCGGTACTATGCCTATTTTCGATATAAATCAAAATCTGCATTTCTTTAATTAATCACTGGAAAGAAAAGGCACTCCTCTGAAAAAAAGAGTCTATGGATGATTACCCTTAATACAGATAATGTGCAAATGATGCCAACAGCCTGCAAGATGGATGGGGCTGAGAGAGAGTGACTGGCCTAAACCTACCTCTTGAAATTTCATGGCTGAAGGTGGATTGAACCTGGGTCATCCCAGTTCTCAGCCAATATTTCATTACCCACACTTTCCCTTTATAAAATTTCTAGCTTAACGTTTCAAAGCAAGTCCTTTTCACTGCACTTTGAAGAGTCTGCTGCACTGTAACTGCAGGGGGAGAAAAACAATAGGATGAATCAAAGCAGCATATATCCAGATGATGCAATATGGCAACAGTCTCTAGAAGAAAGTGATGGTGGGTGCTGCCAAGTTTCAAATTAGCTCCCTGCTTCATTAAAAACCGCAGTGCTGTTGACAAATTCTCCCCCATGTCTTACCACCTACATCACCCAGTGGAGGCAGAGTAGCCCAACAATTGTTTATTTTTGTTGCTTCCTGCTGTTGTTGTTTTTTGTTGTTGTTGTCGTTTCTTTTGAAATATTTTGTCTTCTGAAAAAAAATTTAGGAGGGCAGAGGACTCCTGTTAACATTGATTCCAAGGTAACAGCTAATATTCAGACTGCAACTGAGATACTTAGTTTCTGTATAGCAGAGGTGTGCACATTTTCCAAGCCATGGGCTGGCTTTGATCTGTAAGTATTGTGCTGATCATACAGTACGAAATGTAGTGTCATGCCATGCAATTTAACATTAGCATTTGATTACATTAACGACGGCCACATGATTTTCCCTCAAGCAGTGATGGCAACTTTTAGAAGGCACCTGCGGGCTCGTCCAAAACCTCTCCATAGACTGAAGCTATGTGTGTGTGGCAGCAGCCAAAAAAGCTAATATAATCCTTGGCTGTATAAACAGAGGCATAGACTCAAAATAATGGAAAGTATTATTACCGCTTTATAAATTCTTAGTGAGACCACACCTGGAATACTGCATCCAGTTTTGGTCCCCACATTACAAAAAAGACGCTGAGACTTTGGGAAAACTGCGAAGAAGAGCAGCTAAGATGATTAAGGGTCTGGAGACAAAAACATAAGAAGAACGGCTGCATTAATTGGTTATGGCCAGTCTAGAGAAAAGGAGTAGGGATGACATGATAGAAGTACTCCAGTATTGGAGGCAGTGCCACAATGAAGATGGGGTTAACTTATTTCCAAAGCACCAGAAAGCAAGATAATAAACAATGGATGAAAGTTTAAAAATCTGACCTACTAACAGTCAAGAGAAATTAGAGGGAGTTAAGAATAGAAAGGAATTCAAGATCAGCTGGACTCATGACGGATGACATATTTGACTCCTCCCTCAGGCTCAGCTTGGTCATCTCCTACATGAACCATAATAATAATAACAACTAAAGAACTGGCTTGCATACTGGAGAATAAGACCACTCAGCACAATCCTTCTCCTCTCGTGTAACATATCTTGTCTCTCTTTTTATTCTTCATTAAACTAGAAAAAAAATCCAACTAAAAATATGTACCCATACAAACTTGGCAAGTTAGAAAAGCGAGAAAAATTATTTAGAATACTGGAGGAAAGTAGATCCCTCTTTTCAGAGGAAATATTAGTACAAATTCTCACCTAGGACTCTATGTTTATTTTAATGGAAATATATTGCTATAAAGGTGTATTATGATAACATACTTCATGAGTCAGGCAATTCACAGGAATGCAGAGGAGCTGCAAACAGAGAAGACTTTTCCTATTAGAACAGCTCTGTAGGCTACCATATAGTGCAGATCTTCCTGCTTTCAGCCAGTTCTTTATCTCCATGGCACCAAAACTGTTCCATGAAATGTCATTTTGGAATATATGTCATCTGTTCCCTTCATGGCTGTAAAAGAAGCAGGGTTTTTTTTTATAATTATGCTATCAAATCAAGTTTTGCAGTAGAACATATTTATACCTCTATGGGGTCTGAAAATTTGATTCATCCCTGTTCCAAAATAGTGAACATCTGGACATTTACATTTATGGATAATGTTCCTGCCCAGAATAAATAAAGATAGTCCTCGAAATACAACTGTTCATTTAATGACCATTTGAAGTTGCAATGAGACTGAAACAAGTGATTTATGATCGTTTTTCACACCTACCTGTAGAACCATTCCCCATGGTCACATGATCAAAATTTAGACCCTTGGCAATTGTCATGTATTTATGATGTTGCAGTGTCTGGGGTCATGTGATCATCTTTTGAAACCTGCTGACAAGCAAAGTCAATGGGGAAGCCCGATTCACTTAAGAACCATGTTACTAAATTAACAACTACAGTGACTCACTTAAAAATTGTAGCAAGAAAGGTTGCAAATGGGCAAAATTGACTTAACAACTATCTTCTTTAGTAATGGAGATTTTGGGCTCAGTTGTGGTTGTAAGTCCAAGTGAGGACAACCTGTACATCGTTTTTCTACAACTGCAGAGGATTTTCACATTCTTTAATGCATTTGCCCTGGATGGATCTCCCATAGATCGCTGTAATATCACATTCAGGTTATCTTAAATCAGTCACCTGTAGAGGAGAAGACTGGTAGTCATGGTAGGAAGGTTGTGTGAATACACAGATGACCACTTAAAGAAACAATTATAGATAGACAGACAGTTTTTATTATTTCTGTACAACACAGATAAACTGTAGGTGAGTAATATAAACATATCATCGATACATTTATATGGAAATCAAGCATGATTCTTAGAAGAAAGAACATATCTGGATGAAGGACAACCTCACCCTTGTGAAGCTGATGATAGAAAATTCAGCCCTCAATACCTGACTTTACATATATATGGCAAAATAATGTGATCTGAATCAAGAACCAAGGCTCTGTTTTAGGCCCAGTACTCTTCAACATCTTCATCAATTATTTGGATGACACCAAGCTGGCAGGAATAGCCAACACTCCAGAAGATAGGCTTAAGATACAGAAGGATATTGACAAACTTGAACATTGGGCATTATCTAATAAAATGAAATTCAATGGTGAAAAGAGTAAAGGTTCTACATTTAGGCAAGAAAAATGAAATGCACAAGTACATGCTCCATAGCGGTAACTGTGAGAGGGAACTTGGAATCCTAGTGGACAACCATTTAAATATGAACCAGCAGTGTGCAGCAGCTGCCAAAAAAGCCAACACACTTCTAGGCTACATAAACAGGGGGATAGAATCAAGATCATGTGAAGTGTTAATACCACTTTATAATGCCTTGTTAAGGCCACACTTGGAATACTGCATTCAGTTTTGGTCGCCACGATGTAGAAAAGATGTGGAGACTCTAGAAAGAGTGCAGAGAAGAGCAACAAAGATGATTAGGGGACTGGAGACTAAAACATACGAAGAACTGTTGCAGGAACTGGGTATGTCTAGTTTAATGAAAAGAAGGACTAGGGGAGACATGATAGCAGTATTCCAATAACTCAGGGGTTGCCACAAAGAAGAGGGAGTCAAACTATTCTCCAAGGCACCTGAAGGTAGAACAAGAAGTAATGGGTGGAAACTAATCAAGGAGAGAAGCCACTTTGAACTGAGGAGAAATTTCCTGACAGTTAGAACAATTAATCAGTGGAACAGCTTGCCTCCAGAAGTTGTGAATGCCCCAACACTGGAAGTCTTTAAGAAGATGTTGGATAGCCATTTGTCTGAAACGGTATAGGGTTTCCTGCCTAGGTAGGGGGTTGGACTAGAAGACCTCCAAGGTCCCTTCCAACTCTGCTATTTTATTATTGTAAGAATGCCACTTTAAATATAAACTGATTCCACCCTGCCTGAAATAATATTTATATAAGAGAGTCCCAATCAGTTAAAGCTAAATTAAGGGAAACCAATTAGGAATGTGAACAATCCTCCAGAATCCCAGGAAATACCTTGCCCATCCCGACAGCCAGCTGGTTGGCGGGAGCACACGCATGCGCAGTGAAGCTAAACTGGAGTGACGGCTCAAATGCCCACAGAGAGGGCTCTGCGTGCCACCTGTGGCACGTATGCCATAGGTTCGCCATCACAGGCCTAGATCAAGTACTAAAAGAAGTAACCAAAGGCAAAAACTAAACATTGCAACTGGCTTATAGAACCTACAATTTATTAATAATGTACACACCTACAATTTTTTAATAATGTACGCATTGTAACTCAGTTTGTTCTCTGCTTGTGTCCTAGATTTGATCTATACTGACATCTACTACAGTTCCTGTTCCAAATTCATATGTCCTCCTGGAGCATGGTTGATATTATGTTGTCTTTCCATCACATTGTCGCAAACCTTGGACTGTCTCATTACCTACTTCCAATATTCGCTGCTGCTTTGGCAGTGCAGAATTGAACAAAACAGGTGGAGGCTAAAATACTGCTAACTTTGAGGGTGTGTGTGCGTGTGTCAAATCTCTGCTTGCACATACAGTTTTTGAGAAAGCAAGGTAAGTTACATCTTATCCCACTTTCTCCTTCTCATTTGCAAAGTGAGATGCGCAGCAACCCACCTTCCCGGTTGCAGTAAACAGAGAAAGAAGAATTTGTCAACGACACTGTGCCCAAAATATAAAAGCAACAGTAGCTATAAATACCGTACAATATCACATTTCTTTCCTACCTATTAAGATACAGCCTGGCTTGCTTGCATGAGTCTCTGCAGTGCATCTGCCCTTTGCTTGTGTAGTATTATGGTCAGAGGTAGGTTCCGGCTACTGTTACTGCTGGTTCGCTCAGGGACGTGCTTTGCGCGCATGCTTGATGCACTACGAGCGCATACACAGTAGAAAAAAAATTGCTTCTGCGCATGCACAGAAGGAAAAAACAAGATGGTGGCACCTATGATGCTGCCAATAGAACCGGTTCAGGGGCGTGGACAGCCGAGTTACTACCTACTCAGCAGAACTGGTCCGAACCGGTAGGAACCCACCTCTGATTATGGTCCAGATTTCACAGGATATATGAACTGGGAATGGTGGGGAAAACTCCCGCATCTTTGAACTTTCTGCTTTCTTTTTCTGGGTTTCTATAAATACATAATACAGACTGCAAGGAGAGTGGGGGGGGGGGCACAACAGACCTTTCAATTCTTTAAAGGTATCCACAAGTTTTTTTCCTCTTTCAGGCAGATTTAGTAGGTCTATTTCTCTATTGCTCTCTCTTTTCCCTCTTTTAAATTCTGGCTGACTTTCATCACTGAAACCTGATGCAGAGAGTTACTTTGTATTCTAAAGGCGTTATTTTAAGAAGAAACAATGCAAATTTTGATTTGGATGGCAGATGGCTGGCAGTTCACTGCTTGGCAGTGCAACATGTATTCTGTGTTAGAAAGTCAGAGCAGCAGGTAGTGCAGCTCCGTTTGAAACAATCACAGATGCTAGGAAAGGAGCGGGGGAGGGGCACAAGCTGGTCAGAAAATTAAGAACAGTAGTGAGACTCACAGGGGAAAAGAGAGACCATCATTAACTGAAAGTTTCTTTTTTCAATCAGCACTTTCTTTTTTTAAAAAAAGTGCGCGCGCACACACAAAAGTGAACAGAGTGATGGAAATCAGACCTCCTCTGAGTTCCATGGTTGCCAAGTTGTTTCTAGAAGTCTGAGGTCTATGCGCATCAGGCAGCCTTGCTTTTAAAAGGGTGGTACTAGCACTAGTGATGGAAATGTTTTGGACCATTTATAGATAAATAATGAGAATCAACTTGGAAATGTTCCTGTGGTCTATTTCTCTCTGAAGGCCCTTTCTTACTGAACACAGAACATAGAATAATAGAGTTCTTTTAGTCCAACCCCTGCTGAAGCAGGACACTCAATACCATTTCAGACAAATGGCTATCCAATTTCTTCTTTAAAAGTCTCCAATGATGGAGCAGCCACAACTTTTGAAGGAAAGCCATTCCGCTGGTTAATTGTTCTCACTGTTAGGAATTCAGTTGCATTATACTGTATGTCTGTACACATGCAAAGCAAATCTGTTTTGCAACAGAGATCCCCAGGTGTTTCAAGTACAGCACTACAAATGATGTGAGATGGAAGATGGCAGAGCTTTAGGAAGTGGATAACACTTCTCACCATGTGCTGCATGTACTCCCACCAGCCCTGAAGACCTCTGAGGGCAGTTCCTGGAAGTTACTTTTCATGTATAATTTTGATTTTAGGGAAGAATGGGGTTAGGACATTGGGCAACTTGATGGTAGCAGACTGGAAGTGTGCAAATACCAAAAGCACAATTGGAAGCCATCTTGATTCAACAGAATCCAATTTAAAATGAAAATAATTTAAATATGTCGTGAATCAGGGTTAAATAGATCTTTTGAAAAGAATGCTTTCTTGGCAGTTAGAACAATTAATCAGTGGAACAACTTGCCTCCAGAAGTTGTGAATGCTCCAACACTATTTTTAAATTTTAAAATAAATCTTATGTTTTTAAGAAGATGTTCGATAACTATTTGTCTGAAGTGGTGTACGGTTTCCTGCCTAAGCAGGGGATTGGACTACAAGACCTCCAAGGTCCCTTCCAACTCCGTTATTCTATTCTAATGTAGGTGGATGGAAAATTTTCCATTGGCAATAGGAGTCAATTTATGTATTTCTTCTGTAAATATTTAAATGTAAATTCATTTCTGTGGTAAGTTCACTTATCTGGCAGTGATTTTGATTAAATTTCCTCACAAATGCAAGTAAAGATATGATCAACTGTCATGCGGATTCCAGATTGATGGAAGATGCTCATGGATGAAGAAAATACACTGTCCAAAAGAGACTGTGACTCATTTCTGAGATCCTGCTACCTGCACCTAAATTAACACTATTTTAACTAATTAATTCCACTATCCCTTCCAAATATTGATAAATTTACAGACATTGCAAATCACATTTTTCCCACTACAAAGATTTTTCAATATTTGAGCTAGGGGACACATCTGGAATTGCAGTCTTTGTGTTTTTAGATCTGGAGAGGAGTAGGATAGCTTCTCAGACCATTCCCCCCCCCCTGAATGCTAAGTACTGATAATACTTAACCTCTGATTAATATTTTCAAGCTAAACTCTCAAATATTAAGATAGAATTCCTAAATCATTAACTAAAATGATTTTTTGGATTCCCGCCCCCCCATTATTTTATGGCATGTTTCATGAAAAATTCTGCTGAACTTGAATTTTTGTGTCTTCTTTTGCGCCTTTTTAATTAATCACAAGAGTAATATTCTCATATTGTAGATGTTGGATACCATTTTTTTGTGGGAATATATTCTGGATACATTTTGGGAATTAAATCGCTATTTTTTGTTCCATTGCCATTGCTTTGGCATAAAAGGGAAACTATGGTTTAGGATGCTGTACATTGTTTTATAAGTCTGGTTTTTTATCCATTTTTGAATGAGAAATGAGAGAAAAGGGCCCAGAAAAGGCTTATAGTAGATCAGGGGTGTCAAACTCACATTGTCACAGCATCGTCACAACGGTATCAGAACTTTTTCCCCCTTCGCTAAACTGGACATGGGCATGACCAGAGTGTGATGCATCCAGCCTGCAGGATGGGAGTTTGACAGCCCTGCAGTAGATGAAGAAATGGAAGCTACTGTACATCCTTGTTTGGAGTTCCTCTGCTATTTCCTAATGCTTACATTGGGGAAGCCTGATGATTATTTGTTGAGATTTTTTACAATGTAGCTACCAAAACCAACCAGTAGCTTCAGTAAAAGTGTATGCATGAAATTAAAACTGAAATATTAAAAGAGATATTGAAATAATTTAACACTGATTAATTTCAAAGCCCAATGAAATTAATTTCTTTCCAATGGCAATATCCTACTTTCATGAGAAATAATTAACAAGTATCTTTTTTAGAAAATAGGAAACATTTATTGGCCCTTTTGTTTCAATTTCAGACAAATATTCTCCATCAGAAGACACTGGAGACATTAGGAATTGAATCTGTGGCAATTTATAAGAAAAGTGTTTTGCAGAACCATTGGTATTCATTGGTATTCAATCATTCATATAGAATTCAGAGCGTTTAAATGTTAAAGTATAAAGCTTAATTATTGCCTTTTAGGACTGGGTATATCTTAATAATGGTTATTAGACTCTAGAGCTCAAAACAGCTGATTCCAGAATTATAAGTATAAGCAATTGCCATACTGAGATATGCAGTTCAGTTAACAAAGCCTGAATATCTCAAGTCTAGAGATTTGTAGGATTTATTTCTTGGCTTGGCCATCAAAGGATATTTGAACAGGGAAAAGCCCAGGAATTCCATTGCCAAATCAGTAATGAGCGATCTGGTTTTCTCCAGCTGTTTAGGGCTACAAGTTCTACATGCTGCTTGGAGTTAGTAGAATATAAATTCTAAACATATATAGGTACCAGTTTGCATACCAAGCACAAATGGAGCAGGGTAAATATTATTTCATATATATTGTATAACAGTACATGCATTGCCATTTTGGGGTAAGCAATATTATGCAGAATATAAAAAGAGAAAAAGCAGTAAAGCCAATAAAATTAAGGGCAGAAGATTAAAAACAAAAGAATACGAAGACTAGTTGAAGCAATTCACACCAAGATAATTCACTGTAGCTGTTTTTACGTCTCTTTCCTTATAAACTTTTCTTTACAATCCATTTACTTCTTCCACTCTTAATTTGATCTTCATTCTTTCATCATATATGATTGAAGAGTAAGGTTCTACATTTAGGCAACAAAAATGAAATGCACAGGTACAGTATAGGTGGTACCTTGCTCAACAATAGTAATTGTGAAAGGGATCTGGGAGTCCTAGTGGTCAACCATTTAAATATGAGCCAGCTGCCAAAAAAGCCAACACAGTTCTAGGCTACATAAACAGAGTGATAGGATCAAGATCACGTAAAAAGTTAATACCACTTTCATAATGCCTTGGTAAGGCCACACTTGCAATACTGCATTCAGTTTTGGTCACCAAACCTATACTGTTTCAGACAAATGGCTATCCAACATCTTCTTAAAGACTTCCAGTGTTGGGGCATTCACAACTTCTGGAGGCAAGCTGTTCCACTGATTAATTGTTCTAACTGTCAGGAAGTTTCTCCTCAGTTCTAAGTTGCTTCTCTCCTTGATTAGTTTCCACCCATTATTTCTTGTTCTACCCTCAGGTGCCTTGGAGAATAGCTTGACTCCCTCTTCTTTGTGGCAGCCCCTGAGATATTGGAACAATGCTATCATGTCTCCCCTAGTCCTTCTTTCTCTTAAGCTAAACATACCCAGTTCCTGCAACCGTTCTTCATATGTTTTAGTCTCCAGTCCCCTAATCATCTTTGTTGCTCTTCTCTGCATTCTTTCTAGAGTCTCCACATCTTTTCTACATCGTGGTGACCGAGACGAAATGCAGTAGAGTCTCCACATCTTGTCTCCCCTAGTCCTTCTTCTCATTAAACTAGACATGTCCAGTTCCTGCAACTGTTCCTCATTATGTTTTAGCCTGAACTGTTATAAATCGAGGATTACCTGTAGTAACTTCAAGGGTTGTAATTAGTTGCTTCATATATTCAGAAGCATTTTAAAAATATTTCTAAGCACATAATTTGATTATAGAAGAACATAATTTTTCTCTGTCGTTTGGGGAGACAAGAGAAATTGTTTCAGAAAAAAGGTTTAGAAAAAAAATCTAGGATAGGAATACTCCCATTCCTGTATTCTCACAAGCCCTTCTGTATTATTCTGTCATTTTCAATGGCTCTTTCTTGACATGTATTGTAATATGCACAATTCCTTGGTTTTCAGAAGGAACACCGAGGAAGGAGAAGAAGAAGAAAAGAACTGTCATACTGCTGCTTTGGCTAGTTAGAATTAATAAGACAATCTTGCCCAGAATGCACTTTCCTCTGACTGACATGATATTTAGCTATTGTTACAACACTGGATTATTGCTTGACCCATGGTGGCAGTTTAGAAACTGTATGTATGAAGGCTGATGCTACAAAATGGATCCCATTAATATAAAAATTATTTTGAAGAGATGCTGAACTACACTTTTTTTTTCTCAGACTATTTTCTTGCCATAGTTTTGTCTATCATTTTGCTGCTAATGCCTTTCCCACACATAGCTAGAAAATCAGGACTATTAAAATGACTGTGCTAAGTATACAGTATTGGCATGGAAACTGTATCTTGGCTCTACAGAATACTTCTCTTATTCACTTATGTTTCTTGTTCCCCACACCTATAATTACAGTCTTCTGATCATGACATCACAGTTAATTACCATAGGAATGACTGATGAGGGAAGGCGGAAAAATCCTGATCCTCCAAACAATTATTCCAGCGTGGTTCTTCCTGCCTCCCACCAAGGTCAAGATAGTCAATATTATTCAGAATACAGTAGATTTGTAAAACTAGCCTCACTATATTGCAGCGCTGGCAATTGATTCAAAGAAATTAGACCTGCAACAAAATGTGATTGGGGGGAATGTTTTGCTTCCAAGCAGTTATTGAATTTACTACTGCGATTAGAAAACCCAGTTTCTAGCTTATTGGGCTACATGAATGTAATCATAATGGCTTATTAAACAGATTACTGTTAAAAATGTGAGCACAGATGTGCTAATTGGACTTTTGCGATTAGTGCGCCCCTACAAATACAGCCTATGCATGTGTATAGTTTAAAAGGTTTAATTAAGAATGGACAATTGAACAATGGCTAAACCAATATAAAAACACAAAACTTTAAATGAGTATAGGATGACTTTTGATGTAGAGAGTTTTTTTTCCCCTGCTGTAGTACACGGACCATTTCTTTTGAGGTAGAAGAATCCCCCTTTTGAAAGCAGAAAACTCCTGTTCGGCTCAGTTTTAACCTGCCAATAATAAAGCTGGATTGCAAAACCATTTACATATTCTGTGAAAAGAACACAGATTTACGAGATAGTAGCTACAGCCCAGATATGCTGTAAAAAGAAAGATAATTAAGAGAAGGAGAGAAAGGGAAATATCTGTGCAATTAACTGCTGCTTACCCACCCAAGGTCCTAGTACAGGCCCTGGCACCTCTCCCCATCCCTGGAGTTTGGTCCATGTTTTGATTCACAGACTGCATCATGTTTGTACCAGATGGCCCAGAGTTAATGAACACAAACTCATCTCTTTTGTTCACCAGGGAAATGTGCAATACTGTACAAACTGATTCATACATGATGGCTAAAAATATCAGAATATTTTAGGAAGCATTTTAACTGCTAAAAGGTGCTGCTTGAGAGGAAAGTGTTAAAAAGGACATGGTGTGCTTATGCAACATATTCCCATTGTGGCTACACTGGAGAGATGGCTTTTGATTAGTTTTTGTTGAACAGCAGCCTCAGATAAAGTGCTCAAATCTGAAAAACCTGCCTGAACATGTGCCATGCCATAATAGGGATCATATGGACCACTGGCTGTGTTGGCTGAGGATGATGGAACTCATACTCCAGCACATCTGACAGCAGCAGGTTGAGAAGGCTGCCGTAGAAGGAAAGTTCTCACTGAGAGTTCATGATCTTAAACTTTGTGATATTTATCTGATTCAACTTCAAGATAGGAAAGCCTTATTCTTTAAAATTTATTCCATAAAAGAATCAAACTATGTTGGCAATTCCTCAGGAGGTCCATTTCAAGTCAAGCTACAAAGATTTGAGCAGTTATGGCAAATTTTATCATAATCCCCATAATGAAAAGTGGGAGGAAAGACAGACACCATGTTCTGTTAATTTCCTCCAATCTTAGTTTAATACTAGAGCTAATTTTTTTTACAAACATGTCTTTGAGATATGAGGCATATCCCCAAAGTCCCCAGTCAAGATGGAAAAGATGGACTATGAATGTTGCTGTATGAAACAGCCTGAGAAATTTCTCTTGCCATTTGCACTCATGAAGACCAGTGTCTACTATATTTTAAGTTAAAGGAAGTGCCAGACAGAAAAATGGTTACTACTTTCTGGCAGCTCATTGTGCCCAGGTTATAACTTTCTCTATGCAGCTATTTTACTGGTATAAGGCAAGAGTCCTCTCATTAGAAATGAAACAATAAAAGAAGAGTTTACATCAAGCAAGTCATGTTGCATGGTTTTTTTAAAGTCAGGGTGTGTCAAGCCACACTCACAAGCAATATACAAGGCTTCATCAATCCCTTCCAAGTGCCCTGATGAAAAATACCGATGTTCTTGATGCTTCAAGGATGAAAATACACGAAACAGTTGATCAGGTTTTTTTCAAAAACCCACAGAAGCTCCAAAGCCCTGACTACCTCAACTCCAGCCATTATGCATCATGGCTTTCTAACTGTACCTGTCATTTTCCTAAAACATTGCATTATGAACCAGTTGAAGCTTCTGGTTAGTCTTCAAGGCCAATACCTTGTAGAGCTCTTTGAAGTATGCAATTGGAAAATGACTAAAGTGTGAGTGAGCATAAGTGGAGCCTTCCAGCCCAGGAATGAGTGCAACCAGCAGCAAAGATGGATCAATGCAAAAGCACCTCCCAGCCATGGATGCTATCTGCTGCTTAAGCAAGGGCCATGAGTCCAGGAAGGCTTTACCCTCTTGGCTTTCTGGAGTTTTAAGACCTGACTGTTTCACTGAGTTTAGCCAGGATGGGGGCTGAGCAACTGCATTGTATATGGATTAGAAGTGCTATGATGCTTGGTTGTGTGCAATGGTTTTAATTTTCCTGAGTTTTGTGATTTCGGTATGTTGTGATGAGCCTCTGAGAATTATGTTGCATAGATGAATAGCCATATAAATCTTCTAAATGGATAAATCAATGAAAAGCAGCATAAGGTACTACTTTACATAAGGTTTAAAGCAGTAAAATGTCATTAAGCAGTTTTCTTAATTCTACAACACAGATACTGCAGAAGAAATAATGTGCAAGTCTAGACATTAAGACTGTGAAATAAGAAGCCTCTCATTCAAATCTTCCCATAAGCATTAACTCTAGTGGAAAGTCTGAGAACATGCTACCTTCTCTCACTAGCTTACATTAAAGCCAATCAAAGTAACATCCCTAGAGCATGAGGGAATAAAGCATGATGCATATTACATGCTATTCCTAATAGTTAGATTTCTTTAAATCATTTATTTTATAGCTTCATGGAATTGAGCAGAAAGGCTGGACATAGTAAATGAATTGCCATATCATGATTTAGGTTCCATCTGCTAAGGAGTGTCAGGTATTAGTAGGGTTCAGAAAGAGAGCCTTCTCTGTAATGACACTATCCTCTGGACCAGGGGTCTCCAACCTTCGCCACTTTAAGACTTGTGGACTTCGACTCTCAGAATTCCTCAGCCAGCAAAGCTGGGAGTTGAAGTCCACAAGTCTTAAAGTAGCCAAGGCTGGAGACCCCTGCTCTGGACTATCACTCCTCTGGGGTGATTGGCCCCTGCTTCATTGGTCTTGAAGACTTGGATCGGTGCTCAGGCTTACTGTAGGACCTGGCTGTGTTGATGGAATCATTTTCTTGGTTGTGTCAAGCGAGTGACTAATGCAACTTTTGTAATTTTTCTGATCTTTTATGTCTTGGAGGGAAGGTTGCATATGCTTTAAAAATTTTTAATATTATTAGCTGTCCAAAGTCATGTACTTGAGATGGGAGGCCATACAAATGTCATTAAAAAATGAATATAGAAATACAGACAAATATTAATATCCTATGGTATGTTTCTTCCAGGAGGTCATAGCATCCCATGCTGCATGAACGTGAACCTTAAAAGAGTGACTGGCCTAAAATTATAGAAAGGCAGACTTAGGGTCTCACTAATCCTATTTCAATACCCTATTACACTACCCCAAATTCATGTATTTCTTTCATAGATCACTAAAGCTTTGCACTTGTCATACAACTCCTGATGGCTTACAGGGTTAAAACAATTTTAAAAAATATTACTTTAAAAAAAGAAGAAAACCAGCCCCCACCCATATACCCAATACTTAGGAGTCTACTGCACAAACATTAAAACAGCCAAACACAATATTCAATTTGATTCTTGGCAACGTGGTACTAAAAGAAGGTTTGCTAATATTCAGAAAGAAGAGATTAGTTGGAACTGGGCAGCTGGGCTTCAAAGCTGCCAGAATCATACCAACAAGCAGCCCTTGCCAAACCAATATACAGTATATAGGAAAAGCACATTCTTCCTTTCCCTCCATCAGAAGGAAGTCATGCTAGGCAAGCACTGAAGCGTCTTTTTCATATCTGTAGACAATGTGGAAAGCAACACACAGCATGGAATTTAGTTTATCTTCTTGAGGAATATTCCCCAAAGCAAAAGTAAAAAAAAAGTATTTCCAATATTTCTATTTTGAAATAATTTTGCAAGCAAGAAAGGAGAGCCTACTAAAGATCTGCAAAGGCACGGTAAAATTACCATATCACTAACTAGAAAATGTTATCCAGATATCTGTGTCGGTATCTATTTTTCTTTTCCCCTATCTCTATATAAAGTCACACATATCTTCCACATCTCATTGTGCAGATTAAACAATTTTAAGCTACAACATTGGAATTACAGATGAAGCTGTTCAAGTTAGATTTGCCAGAGTTGGCCGCTGGAGGATATAAACAGAAAATTAACCCATATGTGAAATGGACTGGAGAGGACTAGCATTCTCCGTGTGATGGAGAATGTATGTATTAACACCGTGTTTCCCAAACCATCTCATTTTATCAGCTTGCTCATGAGAGGAGGGGAGAAACTGATCTCATAGACCATCCTTATACTGTTACTTATTTTTTAAATACGTTTTCATTTTCCCTCTCATTCTAGTTAGTAGCATTTACTGGCTTCCTATTCTGCTCTTCTCTCAGGAGATGGCTCCTAATCAGGTGGTTCTCTTGGATTGATAGCTTCTGCTAAAACAGCTGGGGGAAACTCCAGCTACGAATGCCCCAGTGCCTGTTGCACTGTTCCTGTAGTGGAAAACACTGTCGTGTTTCACTCATACTTTTCTCATTTCTCAAATGGACTTCCCTAGGACTAGCCCTGGAATCACTCCAAAGCTTTGGCAGAATGCAGCTGCCTATATAATAATGGAAACATCTCCATATTGCCATATAACACTTGTACCCCACAGCACACATTGGCTACTGATTAATTTCTGGATAAACTGAAGAAGCTGATAACAACATGGCTTGAGAGAATGGGAGATGGATCTATTTTATTCCAGGAAGAATTTGCCCATCCCTGATAGAAAGTCTCTCCCCTCTCTGAAGTCCAGTGAGAAGGAACTTAAACCTGAGCATTCTCAGCCAGAACTCCCGTTATGCGGAATTCCATTCCCATGAAATAAGATCTTCATTGTTGTTAATATTTAGAAGATTTAGATTGAAAGGGTTTGTGAAAGATCAGCGTTTAGGGATTAATGTAGTGGATATATGAGTCTAGGAGGAATATGGGCTTTCCTAATGATGATTTTGGTAAGCAACTGAGATCTGTTTCTTGACCAAAGCAATAAAAAAGCATACACACTGAATAAATGAATGCAATATTGATATTACATTACTATATTGATATTATTTATATTGAGTCTTGCCTGATTCAAATTTATCCAGCTGGTAAATTCATCTATGTTGGACATATAGAATTAGAAATACACTACCAGTTGAAAAATGAGTCCTAAAGAAATGTTTACAGAATCCTGAGTAGAGTAATGGATGTATAGATCACATCACTGCAAATTGGATATTAAATCATGTTCAAAATCTTACTGCTAGAATCTAAAGCCCAAACCCACTTGGGACCAAATTATCTTCCCTGTTATAAAACTGAGTGATGGCTATAAAATTGATTTTTGGAGGTAGCTTTCCTGATTATGAATATAACATTGAATTATGAATGTAATTTAATATAACTTATTATGAATACTTGATAACTTACAATTACACATTCATTTATAATTTATCATATATCAATTACATCTTTGGAATCTTCTCATACACACCTGGTATTAGGAAATTTCAACTTTGTAACACCTGCTGAAAATATATTTCTTTCCAGAGGGTTTCTTTATATGTGTGCTAAATATGTAGTTTGTTTCTTAAATAATTTATAAATGATGATTACTTATTTCTTCTTCCATTTTTATTATTTCATATTTATGTATAGCATTTTAATTGAAGTTTTCTAATATCACTGTTTATTTTAAATATTTTAATTTCTTATACACTGTCTTTGAAAAAAAACGGAAGCCATTATAAATTAAAGAAATAAATAAATATTTAAAAGAAAATATAGGAAATATAGTGCTCAATGCATGTCATATCTTGCTATGCTTCTTTAACCACAATCATGAAATATAGTTATGTATTATCTATTTAGCAAATCAAAGGTGATACAGTTTCATAAAGGCACTATGCCATTTATTTATTTATACACTTTCTTATGATATATATACTGTTAGATTGAATAATGGATAGGCACACACAGGCTTAATGGTAACAACAGCTCTTTATTAAGTACAAGTGAGAACAATCCAGCGAAGGTTGAGTCTGACAGCAGCCCTTTTATAGGGATCTGTCAGACCCTTCAACCAATCGGGTTAAACCTCTGTTCCCACCGGAAGAGAGGACCTTGGTGGAATCCACTGCAGTTAGAGCAAGTATCTAACATATACATCTCTAAAATATGAATTTTTACAACCGTCTCACCATGCATTATTAAATACATGAAATATGATACAAATGCTTTGATGGTAGGCTCTAAAATGATTATTTTACTATTTGAAATTTCCTCTGTATTTGTTTTCATATTGAAATTCTTGTGGCTGCCTTCTTTCCCTAAATATAAGTGACTGCAAGAACAAGGATGTACAATACAATGGTGGGCTAATGAGCTCTTTTTCAAACATTTTTTAAATAAGAATTTCATTAAACAATTTTTTTGAATTTTTTCCTTGTTCAAGCATGATTGTCACAGAGTGACCTTGAGCAAGTTATTTTTTCATCCAAACCAACATTCAACAAGGTGGCAGCTACAGATCGTATGCATCTGTTCCACTCTAAAATGGCAGTGGTAATGGCAACTCACCCATCCCCTCATCTATAGATAGAAAAAGAGACTAAACTTCTTGCTAAGATTGCCATAATTTTGTGCCAATTCAATGTTTTTGAGTAAAATCATAATTAGAAATATTGGCATTCAAATATGAAAACTTGCGGTAAGAATGCTAAATCTTTCAATATTTTGACCTTTCAGAACCCAAGGTTGAGATGAGATTCGGCAGGTATTCCAATTACTGGAAAAGTGAAACTTATTTAGTATCCCAAATCACACAATGGTATCAGGCATGTAAGACTATGTTAACCCCATTCAAAGCTACAGTTCAGGAGTGTGATAAGCATAAAATTGGATAACCTGGTTCAGGTAGTCTTTGATTTATGACCACAATTGACCCCAATTTTTTTGTTGCTAAGCAAGACAGCTGTTAAGTGAGTTTTACCCCCTTTTACGTCCTTTTTTGCCCTAATTGTTGTATGAATCACAGCAGTCGTTAAGTGAATAACACGGCTGTAAAGTGAATCTGGCTGCCCATTGGGTTTGCTTGTCAGAAGGTTGCAAAAGGTGATCACATGACCCCGGGACTCTGCAACAATCATAAATATGAGTCAGTTGCCAAGCTGCCAATTTTGATCACATGATGATAAAGATGTTGCAAAAGTTGTAAGTGTGAAAAAGTGTCATAAATCACTTCAAATGTCTCTAAACAAATTTATAAGTTGAGGACTATCTCCACAGGCTTTCCAACAAAATCACGAAGAGCTTGCAATGCAAACATATTAAGAAATATGATTCTTTGTCTACTACAGAATTATGTGTTTCATCTGCAATTCCTTTCATCAGTGCTTCAAATCTTCCCTTATCTGACCTTTTAAGCTAAAGATGCCATATATTAAACTGGTAGTCTTTGTGACAGAGCTGTGGTCTTTCACCATTACAGCAGAATCAGCTTTATCTTAAGGGGACTTTGACAGAGTGATAATATTGGTGAATGGAAAATACACTGGCAGAATGTGCTACAGCACACACTTATTCATCAAGACATAAAAGATGCTGTCCCTGAATTATTTTCAGATGAAATATTCTAATTCTATACTGTACTACACAGGATCTATTGCAGGACAAATTGACATGCAGTGTCTATCTGCATTCAGGAGAAAAAAAAGTATTGGTTCAAAAAAGTCTACAGTGCAAATGTATCATCAGTGTACATATTGGAGAAACTGCCTTTAAGAAAGTATAATATAGGGAAAGCTACGCACTAACAAGGTACAGGTAGTTCTCGACTTACCACCACAACTGAGCCCCAAAATGTCTGTTGTTAAATGAGTTTTGCCCCATTTTGTGACTTTTCTTGCCATGGTTGTTAAGTGAATCCCTGCAGTTTATAAGTTAGTAACCTGGTTAATAAGTGAATCTGGCTTCCCCATTGATTTTGCTGGTCAGAAGTTTGCAAAAGGGGATCACATGACTCTAGGACACAGCAAAGGTCATAAATGTGAATCGTTGCCAAGCATCTGAATTTTGATCACATAATCATGGGGATGCTGCAAAGGTCATAACTATGAAAAGCAGTCATAAGTCACATTTTTCAGTGCTGTTATAACTTTGAACATCACTAAAGGAACTGTTGTAACCTGTATATCTGTGCTCTACTAGGGCCACAGGGTGCAAAGGCATTTCCTTTGAGGATGACCAGGATGCTGTAAATGGTAGAAAATGCAGCAGCGCTTATGTTTATGGACTTATAATAGCGACAATCCATCACTGGCAATACATCATTCTTGGTCATATTCACTATTACTTACATCAAAATAGAAGCCTACTCTTTCTCTCTGCATATTTTCTAACAATTCACTGATAAATCAAGCATAAATTCAGCTGCTTGCTTTGAAAGGGGGCAAGAAAGGTACAGCTTATGACACACATGCCTTAGGCCAGGGGTGTCAAACTCGCGTTGTCACGTGATGAATCAGGACTTTTCCCTCCTTCAATAAACAGGGTGGGGACGGAGCCAGCACATGACACATCCGGCCCGCGGCCGCGAGTTTGACACCCCTACCTTAGGTTATCCAGTATGGCCATCTGGACAACCTAAGCCCATGTGTGGAGGAATTTAACTTTTAATGAAGCTGGAGAGGGAAAACAGTTGCCCAACCCTAGAAAGTAGAAAGCTCAAGAAAGATTCAGAACAACTATGCCTTGACTTCGTTGTTCTTAAAAGAGTTAGAGAAAGTTTTGGACAGGCTTTCAAGACTGTGTTAATAAACCCTACGACAATAAAGTAGTGACCCACCTGAAATCCCTGCTTGTCTGTCTTTTGACCTTCCCTACCTTGAAGGGTTGACATCATGGCTTTGTAGTGGACAGGGTTACCAACCAGAGGTGCACCAAGAACTCAGGAGAAAATCCATCAAAGAGCCTGATTTTGAGGAATTGTAAGTTCAAATAGCCTTTGAAAGCTACATTTGGGTCCCAACCTCATGACACTGCAAATTTATCTGCCTGTAGCAGAAGAAAACAATTTTAAGAAGCGTTTTTCAAATATTTCTCTTCTGCAAGGCCATTTTGCCTAAATTCTCCAGAGTATCTCTGTACTTCTCTATCCCATCTTCATTCTGCTCACAAATAGGATCTCCCCTCTGTTCATTTTCTTTCCCCCAACTCCCCATTCTTGGGATTTATTCTCTCCTCTCAATTTCCTGCCTACCTAATATAGCTCTCTAGTTTAAAGTCTTATTAGTATTGCAGTAGAAGCACAAAGACTAGCACTGTCATAACAAAGAGACAGAGAGCTTGTAGGCCCACTTTGCAAGGGATTAAGAGAGAAGCAAGGTACCTTGTTGCATACTAATGATGCTTAAATAATGCTATTCTAGCACCCTTGTGGCTATGTTAACAGTATGTATGCTGCACAATAAGCAAGGAATGCAATTTGCATACATATAGCACGTTAAGATAATGGGCAAATGTACAATTCAACCAAACAAGTTTGCCATAAACAATACTATGTCAGAGACGAAAAACTCTCTTTGTTTCATTTTGTTCACTTCCTTCTTTCCACTTGTTATATTTTTACTTAGGTGATTGGATTAAATGAGATTTTTCACAATTTTTTTCTGATTCTGATAATGTTGCCAATATCAATACAATTACAATACAATAGTAGAGTTGGAAGGGACCTTGGAGGTCTTCTAGTCCAACCCCCTGCCTAGACAGGAAACCCTACACCGTTTCAATAGTTTGGGAGGGATTTTTTTTCTCTTGAAAACATGTACTGCTTGTGGATTAATGATATGTCAAGGTTAACATTTGCCATTTTTAAAAGTATTACTACGCAAAAATAATTTAAGAAAATTCCTTTCATATCTTTTGCGTGTATGGAAGCTCTCAGAACAAGAATGATAAGAGGCCATTCTGCATCATTTACAATTAAGGGAATCCCACAGATGTGGAAGACATTGCTGCACTGTTTCTTGATTCATTCAAAGATTTAAGGCCCGTCCTTTCAGTACAATGTCTTTCAAGGTCAAGTGCAAAAGAAAATAATGCAACATTTTTAAAAAGAAAGAAATCAACAATTAAAATCAGACACCCTTACATAAGTATCAGTGTTCAATAATGAACTAACTAAATTATATATGGTATCTAAGTAAACAGGAAAACCTTTGGGGCCTGCCTGAAAATATGTACAAGTCAATAAATGTGACCATTTTAAATGTTAAACAAAACAAAACACTGAGAACAGAGACAATATGGACATTTTAAAAATTACAAAGTTTGAAGGAGCCGTTTAAATTATGAAGCCCAACTACCTGCCCATTGCTAAGATTCCAATGAAGGCATCTCTGACAGATGATCGTCTACCTTTTCCTTGAACATATCAAGGGAAGGGCAGCCCACCACTGATCAATTACTATTATGAAGGGTTTTTTTTTTAACCATTCATCAGAATCTCGTTTCCTGTAACTTACATTCATTATTCTATGCCCTGCACTATGAAACAATAGATAACAGGTCTTGACCTTCTGCTGTGGAACTATTTGAGAGCTATTACATGCTCATTTATCAGTTCGAAACCTCTCTTTATAGGATTTAGCTTCTAGCCCCTCAACTAAATATTTTCACTTGCTTTGTATTCAGGGTAGATCAAAGATGACTTATATCAGTGACGGTTAACCTTTTCGACACTGAGTGCCGAAAGTGGAGCATGTGCATGGGAGCACCAGAACCTGGAAGAGAGCAGCTGACTGGTGTGCATGCACGAGGTGGACAGCTGCTCTTCTGGGTTCCGCCATGCTCATGCGTGGCGGATAACTGGTTCGGCGCACATGTGCACTAGCCAGCTGCATGAAGATCGCATGGTGGAACCTGGAAGAGAGCAGCTGGCCAGTGCACATGCATGCAATAGAACCCGAAAGAGCAGCTGGCAATGGCACGCGTGCCCACAGAGAGAGCTCTACGTGTCACCTCTGGCACCCGTGCCATAGGTTCGCCATCATGGACCTATATCAACTGTGCCTTCTCCCACCCTCTGAAGGCGAAAATTGTTAACCATGCAGGTAAGGAAGTTCATGGAAGGATCATGTTTGGCAATTTTTCCTCCAGACAGGTGTCAAGGTAATTAAGTTCCTCCCATCACTATTGCTACATGCCTTTTGGAAAGACAGGTATAACAGGAAATGCTATACAGATCTTTTAATCTTAGTCATTGCAAATTAACGGACAGGTAAGCAAATAGTTGCAGTGTTGATGAATAAATTGTAGCTGTCGTCAAACGAAGGGACAGTAATACTATGCTGCAGTGATTGAACAAGCAAAAATAAAGAACCTTAATTTCAGCAGGATGCTTCTGGCTAAGTTCATGGGGTGGGGGAAGACTGTCAACTCAGATGCAGCTCTTGGCATGCCTGAATCAAGATAGCAATAATCTTGGAATTACTGCTTAAAAATTTCTTATTAGCCTGAAAATAAAGCTCTTCCCTCTCTCTTGTTTGATTTTGAGTTAATTTCTTCTAGTGCCAGACATGAATAAAATGCTGCTATTAAAGTTTCAGTTTCCCCTTGTTGATCCCCTATTGTCCCATTTCATTAAAGAAAAGGAAGTTAAAACTTTCATTTGCCTTCTCTAATAATGTCCAGGAATGGCAAACAACCTTGTCTTGTTGGAGGATAATGGCTCCTAGCTCCTGATAAAAATCCTTTTGCTCCCCTCAGCATGATCAGCAACAATCTGCAATGTGTTTTAGAAAATATTGTCTGTGTTCTCTTTGATTGGGAAACTATAGGCACCAATAAAAGTATACCTTTTTTCCCATTATTCACTTATTTTAATCCAGATGCTCTGTACATGTCAGCCCTTCAAGGTAGACCAGACAAATCATGTAAATCAATATTGTTTGTGTGTTTAAATTTATTGGCTGCCCAATTCCAGTGGACTTCAGATGGCATACAAAACTAAAAACCTCATAATAAAAGCAAGAAAAATTAAATCAACAGGCAGCCAAAACTAAAATATTCTGCTAACAAAAACAAAACAGGGATCATTAAACAATGACAAGCATCAGTCCTGGGTGTGAGCTTTTTTAAAATTATAAACATATAGTAATAGAATCTTGAAAATCTGAATATATGTCTCCTTCCTTCCGTTTATCATCATGTGAACTAGGAGGGGTCTAAGAAATATCTTATAATTTTACATCAGATTCAGATTTTTAAAATCTAAACTATGACACTTCCTCCTATTCCTCAAGACCTCTATGGTACAATATCACCTGCATGGACTTCTGAACAAGTGTAGATGCTTCTAGTTGTAAGCTGCAACTTTTTAATTTCCATTGTTTCCACTGTTTTTCAATAAACTGAACCTCGGGAACGCATTAACATAAGATGTGGTCATGGGAATTAATTGGGAAAAGGGAATTAGGTAGGAAATGTGGATCAATGAAGAGCCATAACCCTTAAAATACAATGTGACCATGGAATTGGGGCAGGGGCAGCAACAGGAAATGGATATATTGCATTTCCAGGCTCTGCTTCCAAGCACTGCTCCTACCTGCCTTTTGACCTACTGAAAGCTGAGGATCTATAACTACACAAGGAGGCAATGAGGTGATAGAATCCTGAGGTGGAAAAAAGGTAGTAATCATTTTGAGCTACAATAGTGCCGTCCTCTTTGTTTGAGTGAAAACTTATCTACAAACGGAAAGATAAGCAGAGAGCAGTGTAGGTTAAAATATTTTTCCCTTTTACCTCTGCCTCCGGATGATTTGGACTCCCAACAGCTCAAGTGCTAAACATCTGGAAAGTATTAGTTTGAGGAAAATTGTGCGGTAGTTGATCAGAAAAGAAAATTATATGCAAAATGGCAGTCCAGCATATAGGAGCCAGTTCAGTCAGTCAATCCTTTTGTTCCTGTGCGAGAATTCCTCATACAGTAGTTTATCCGAAAAAGCCTTGTTCTATTGAAGCCAAGGAAAGCAGGAAGAAGGGTGCCTTGAAGATCTCATGTATCAAAACGAACAGTGAGAAAGTAGGTTGGTTTTCTGCATGATTTTGACAGTAGACCTTTCCCCACTGCTGAGTTGAAGTGCTCTCTGCTCATCACTGAATCAGGAGAAAAATGCCTTTGAGAAATTTGCTGTTTCTTTTCTAGTCCTCTGTCCTACATCCATTGCCTGGTTCAGGTAAAGGTAAAGCCCCCCCTCGCACATACATGTTAGTTCTTCCCAACTCTAGGGGACAGTGCTCATCTCTGTTTCTAAGCCAAAGAGCCAGCGCTGTCTTATGACAATTCCGTGATCATGTGGCCGACATGACTAAACACTGAAGGTGCTTGGAATGCTGTTACCTTCCCACCAAGGTGGTCCCTATTTTTATACTTGCATTTTTATTCACTTTCAAACTGCTAGTTTGGCATAAGCTGGGGCAAGTAACAGGCGCTTACTCCATTACACAGTGGTCGGGATTGAAACCGCTGAACTGCCGACCTTTCTGATCGACAAGCTCAGTGTCTTAGCCACGGAGCCACCATGTCCCCTAAGTCACTCTAGTCATCTGATTTCATCCAAGGTAACAAAGCGTAACAGATTTTCCACACCTTTTCAAGCTACCCTTGGACAGTATAAGAATAATAGGAAAAAATATTACCTTTAATTCTGGTACTTAGACCCTAAAGAAAGTGTAGGAAAAATATTGACACCTTTAAACTTTGGTGTTGGAAATGACTCCTGAGAATATGATGGACAGCCAAGAAAACAAACCCATGGATCATTGAACAAATCAGAGGTACAAATGTCTAGGTTCAAATGATCCTACTTCAGACACATTATGTGAAGGCACAGCTCTTGGAAAAAGACTCTAATGCTGGAAAAGGTGAGAGGAAAGGGAAAAAGAGGATGGCCAGCAACCGAGTGGATGGACTCAGTTACAGTGATGGTAAGTGCTCCATTGGGAGATTTGAAAGAACAAATTAGAATAGATTGCCAGAAAGAAAATATATTATAGCTTATAAAAAAAATATAAAAGATTATATGGAAGAAGACCAAGCTTTACTGGTCAAGACTAAGACTGATTTGGAAGTAGTTTAAAAAATAGACTACAAGAATGATATGGAAAAAGATGCTACACAGGCTGTATGAATGAAACAATTGATGTCTTAATGATTAAAATGGATGTACAGATAACAAACCAAACGAGTGACCATACTGGCAACTGTTCAGTTAGGACATCTATTGGTCAGTTGAGTAGTTGCAACACAAGCCTTTCCCCTTGGGTTCCAACTATTGTTATCTAGCCCCATACTTTTTTCCCCCTGGACAGGAAAGAGCAAGGCAAAGCTACCAGTTGCTGTGGCATGGACAGCTCCCTGAAGCTGTAAGCAACCAATCTAAAATGAAGGAAATGCAAGGTAAATAGGAAAGAGTGCTCTCCCATTTAATTAGGCACCACTGCAGTGCCCAAAACTTGTCTGACCGTTTGTGTCTTGAATGTAGGCCTTGTGCTATTTCAAAAGGTATGTGATGTTGTAGGTCAAAAGAACTGACTTAATTCCAGGGAGCTGTGACATGTGCCTGTTAATAGATGTGAATGAATGGAATAAGAAACAGGATGTACAAATGTACACTCTAGATAAAGGAGTTCCAAATGTTGAACTCCTTCATTTTCTAGCTTTCAGTTTGCAATACATTTTCTCTGAAACATTCAAGGCAATATCTTATACCTGCAGATAAAGTGGTGCTTCATTTTACCACTTAATTTTTCTCTGTATACTAATCCGATGACATCTGACTCAGGGGCTCCTTTCCAGGCTTGGCCTACATTTCCTGTCACAAGCAATGCTGGTGCATTTCAGGATACCACAATGTCTTGCGTAGAAAGCTTGTGTCCATAACTTTACATGCATAAAGTTCAATCAGGCGCACCTGCAGCTCAAAATTGTTTCAGGATATTTGAAAGAGGGAAAAAAAACACCTTTTTTTAAATATAGGAGTGGTTAATCTATGGCCTTTACTTAATTTTTAAGCATAGCATTCAGCACCTGGGTATGGTGTGTGTGGGAGGATGTTTGAGTATGGAGTAAGAAGTTGGCAGGTATCCCAAGCTTATGGGTGCAGACTGCTATGGAAAAGCTCCCAGATTGTTTATGTGTGCACCAGCTGTATCTCACCTGTTAATGGACTCTATTAGTGCAGTTGGGATGGGGCTCTTTGACTGGGGAAAGGAAGGCATGGGTCCAGAGTGAGGGAGTAAAAGACAGGTAGGGAAATCCAATGCTTTCAATGCATTCTACTGAGTCCAGCAGGATGGGAATCCTCCAGGTACCCACCTCTCTGAAATGACGACATTCTACAGGACCTAGGAGATATATCTTTTCTATAATAAGGTCCATTCTTTGGAACTGCCTTATCATCTGATTGCCCCTACTAGCCTTCTAGAAGGTTATGAAAACCGACAGACCACTATGAGAAACAAAATGCTGAAGTAAGCTGCACTTGCTCTGATGCAGCTGGGCTGTTCTATACACTTCATTTGTTATATTCCTATTAAGGGGATATATTTAGATAGATTATTAAATTGTATTTGCCTATCTTTAATAAACGTTTAAGCTCATTTTGTGTACTCCCCATGCCTGAACATGAGGGTTTAGACTACAAATACTTATGAACTTTATGCCCCAATTTCTTCTTGTCTTTTTAATTTAAAAGTTTTCAATTTAATAATTTCATAAACATGATTAAAGCAATGTTTACAGCTCCTTCTACCTCAGGTCCTTAGTTCAGGGTTTATCTCCAGCACCCATCGATAGAACTGAACTTCTAATCAAACCTGTCAACAGGGGTGGGTTCCTGCCAGTTCTAACCTCTTCTATAGAAGAGGTTCCACAAATCTACTGTGCCGTTTATAACTGCTTCCAGCTCCCTCCCCCCGCAGATCCGCACCACGCTTTCCCTGCCCGCCGTTCACTGATTGGCTGCTCACCAATTGCCCCACCCGCCTCTAAGAGTCCTATCTAAACCTTAAAGCCTTAAAGCTGTCAAGTTTGAACACCCCTGGGTTTTTTTTCTGAAGGGTTAGGGGTGCAAGAGTCTTGTAACTTGGCAGCTTTAAGACTTGCACACTTCAATGCCAGAGTTCCTGAGCCAACATGACTGGAGGAGGAATTCTGGGAGTTGACGTCCACAAGTCTTAAAGCTGTCAGGTTTGAAGACCCCTGGTTTTTTTTTCTAAAGGGTTAAGGGTGCAAGGGTCTTGTAACTTGACAGCTTTAAGACTTGCATGCTTAAATGCCAGAGTTCCTGAGCCAACATTTTGGCTGCTAAGCAAGAGCGCTGTTAAGTGAGTTTCACCACATTTTACAAGTTGGCCACTCCCATCCGGTCACATGGCTGGCAAGCCACTCCCACCCAGTTACATGGCTGGCAAGCCACTCCCACCCAGTCACATGGCTGGCAAGCCACTCCCACAAAGCAGGCCACACCTACAGAAGAGGTTCTAAAAAAAATTGAAACCCACCACTGCCTGTCACCCACTGCCTGAAGATATTTTTCTTAATCCTTGTGGGGTGAAACCCATCAGGTCTGCAATGTTGTAATCAGACTACAGTTCCAGTCTATGCACACAGCCAGCCATTCACTTGCAGTATTCTTTTCCCCTTTCCATATTTCTCTATGGACTAGAAGGACTAATGACAAACCACATGATCTTTTCCCTAGATATTCAGTGTCCATATTCAGATCCACTTCCAGCTGTCCTTGATCAATGCTGCCAAAGAATAGTGCTAGCAGCAAACTGCTATGAGTGGCAGCACGCAAAAGTCAGTCGTGGACTAGGTAAATCCAGTATCCATTACTTATCCATGAATAAAAATAGTAATAATTATAGCCATGTGAAATACCTTCTTGACAGAAATAGTGGAAACCCGTAATGCACTGTCTGGTCATAGAATTAGCCATTCATAGCTATAAATACAATACAATACAATAGGAGAGTTGGAAGGGACCTTGGAGGTCTTCTAGTCCAACCCCCTGCCTAGGCAGGAAACCCTATACCATTTCAGACAGATAGCTATCCAACATCTTCTTAAAGACTCCCAGTGTTGGGGCATTCACAACTTCCGGAGGCAAGCTGTTCCACTGATTAATTGTTCTAACTGTCAGGAAGTTTCTCCTCAGTTCTAAGTTGCTTCTCTCCTTGATTAGTTTCCACCCATTCCTTCTTGTTCTACCCTCAATAAAGATCTGTCTTTCTTCCTGGTTTAAATAGACCTTCTCTGAAGCAGAAGTATAGTTTACAATACAGGTCTAGTACTCTTCCAAAAGACTACTAAACCTGTGTATACCAGGACCTTAAAGGCATTTCACAGGTAAATATTTCTGAAATCCAAGCCAACCAGGGGAAGGGGATTACTTCTCTTGATTGGCTTGGATACAAAACATGGCCACAAGGCAGACCTCAGCCTGACTCTATAATTCAATGAAGCATGCTACATCATGTTTACAAAAACAAAAAAATTGCTGTGATGAAGTGGGAAGACCGTTTTATATATATTCTATTTTTAATTTAATTATTTTATTTTTTAGTGTGTATTAATTTTTATTGTACACATTCGTCTTTAATAAAAATTGTTTAAAAAAACAGAAATCTCAAAGTCAGAAATTGATTAATTGCTTTCTAAAACTATGACATTGTATTTTTTAAAGCCATCTCCTTCAAAAATAACAGAATGAGTAGAAGAGAAACTCAGGTATATTTGTTTTCAACTGGCTGTTCTTTATAATGGTGGGGGGTGGGAGAGGAACACTCATTGATTTTTCTAGATGCAGTTTGATGAGATTTAGTTGGAAGCCCATTAACTGGGCAGTACCAGTTTATTCATAGCTGTTGTTCCACAGCAGGACCAGGCTGAACAAAAAAAGAGCCTTTTTATTTCCTTTATATCCTAGCAACCACGCCTTTTCTGCTTACTGTTCTTTTAAAATTTCTGTAATTCTTTCTTAGAAATTTGCATCTCATCCATTTCTTTCTTTCATCATGTGTACATCCTGGGGAGGAAGCTATAATAAGCATACATGCTGGCAATGTTGTTTGGTTGTGGGGTGGGGTGCAGTCGGGTGGAGAGGGGAGGGGTAAAGGGGAAGGGAAAGAGGAATGGGGATGGAAGCTGCCTATCTAATTTGAAGGAAAGAAATCCCCATTTATGCTAGTAGTTTTACTTAAAACAGGTAGTGAAATGCTTTAATGGATAACTCCAAGAAGCATTTCCCGGATTCTAAGTATAGACTTTAAAATGCATGAGGTGTAGCTGTTTAAAAGCAGAGGAAGGAAGACTGAAGACAGTGCAAAATGGTTGGTGGTTTTTTTTTTTCCATCATACCAATGGTGACCCTTGATCAAGTTACCCTTGTTGGTCAATTGTAGGCAACCTGGTACCTCCAAATCTTTTGAACCACAGTGGCCACAATCCTGGCATGCTAATCATAGCTTCTGAAAGTTACAGTCCAATCTAGAAAGTTCCAATTATTTTCCTCCTAGATTCTTCCTCTATTTTTGTAAAATTAAAACTTCTAAAAGTTGCTAAAAGATTTCCAGATTTGCTGATATGGTTTTCGGTCTCTATTTCTCACCAAGGAAAGCTTTCTTCTGACAAATGCAGAACTTTTTAAACAAATAAGGAGCAAGAGGTTGAGATTAGCAGGAATGGATCTATCTTGCATGCTGCATAAGGCAACATATTCATATTAACATTAATATATTCCATTAGCATCACCAAGCTCAGTTTATATGGACAAGATCCTAAATTTGTCCAGTCACCTCCAACTGCCTTATTTCAATTCTTAACTATCCTACCTACTTTTAGTAAACATTTCTGTCTACTCAAGACAAGAAAAAGATGCTGTGCCAAAACATTATTTCAATTAAAACAATGCTCCTATTTACCAACTGTGGAAAAACCCCAGGATTTTTTTTCTTTTTCTTTTTAAAGCAAATGCCATTACTTTTGTCACAGTGTGCTCCTAACTAAAGGCCAACTTAAAATCCTCTTGGTTTCTTAATTATGCTACATAAAGACCAAAAAAATCTAGAAACATCATTAAGCGAAGCAGTCGCTAAGTGAAACAACAAGACTTATGATCTTACTTCAGCTTTTCTTTGCTTTGCAGACCTGCAAATGTTGCAAATGTGAGCACTGGTTGCTAAGTTACTTTTTCATCACCATCCTAATAGCAAATGATCATTAAATGAATCAGTCACTAAATGGAGACTGGCTATATGGATCTATCAGTCTGCTTAATACTATCAGCAAGCTGTACTACATATACCTTTACTGAAAAACCTAGGGATTGCTTGAGAGAAAAAAATCTGACCAAGGAGCCAGGTGGCTTTAGAGAGGCAGATCCACAGGAGAAGATTGCTTTGTGCTATCTTATTGAAAAATGCTCTTCCAAGAAGCCAACTTTCTTGTATATGGCACTTATAGATCTTAAATGCCACATATAAATGATTTTTATTTGTAATCTCAAGTCAGACTTTGACAGAGGTTGGAAGCTTCTTCAAGTGGCCAACAGACAATACTTTGATTTTCTCTCTTCATGCACACATACTGTATCTATCAAGGTCAGGCACAATTCCAGAGGCTTTCTACTGAATGTCATTTTAACTCAGAAGGGAGTCAAACAGGATGTATGTTTGCTCCCTCGCTTTTACATTAATAGCAAGGTAAATCATCTACAGAACTCAAATTTCCACTCTTGCGAACTGGCCAATGAATGCATTTCAATCCTGCTTTATGCAGGCTATGCTGTTATTCTCTCAAGGATTGAGAATAGGTCTCTATAGGCCTTAAAAGAACATTGTCTGCCTTTGGAGATTATCATAAAATAAATCAATTAGATATAAACTATCAGAAAACTAAACTTATGATCTTTGCCAAGAGGCTTAAGTCCTGCTTTTGAACTATTGAGGAACCTAGGATAAAATATCTCTTGCTCTTTAAATTCTTAGGGATGGTTCTTCATAATTCCAGCTCCAGAAAGCCAAACACTGCCAAGACTATATCATTCCAGCAACACTTAAATTGTTTGATCCTGAGCCTTTAGCCCAGATCCTCTGTTTTGCACAACAGAGACTTTTCACTGCTTTGTCTTGCTAGGAATTGATCCTTTCCTGGATTTTTGTTTACCTCTTCACGTTTTGTGGTGCATCTCTAATATTATCCTATGCCCTGAGACAAGAATAGCAAATGGCCAGTTCATCTGGTGTCATACACATTAGCTTTTATAAAACTTCCAGCAGTTACTATAGTTCTGCCAGTCATTTCAACCATTTATCAGATAATAGGGGCAGTCAGCCTCCGATTCATGTCCCGTTTGTGTTGCCAGTGTCAGAGAGGGAAGTATGGTAAGTTCTCCTCCTCCTTTCTACATCTGAATTGGCAGAGAAATATCAGTCTTCGCTCTTGAACACAAAATGCTAGTGATTAAATTTAGTGTGATGCTTTGTAAAATGGCTTTTTCCTAGAAAGTTTGAAGAAAAACATTGTATTTTCGAATGAAAAGATTCCACCATTTGTCTCCAGGTTTATCACACTAAAAAGGAAGATAGAAATGTCCCATGAAACTTTTTGAAAAGTGATATTTACTAGATATTCCCTTGATGTAGTGGGAAGGCTTAATAGTTTCAATTATTCTTAATAATGCCAGCAGGATCATGAGCTTATAATAGAGCCATCCTTGCTGGTAAGATCAAAAGAGGAAAGTAAAGATAATCAGATAAAGTAGTAAATAAGATTTTGCAAGCATCTGAAAAGCTAACCTATCTATAAGAAGGAACTACAAAATCAAATACAGAGGAAAATAATGACAAACCATTTCTATAGTGTTGCCATCAAAATAATATGAAAAAAGCTATAATGTTTAGACAAATTTGATGCCAGATAATGAGATTTTAGATGAGAAAGCACTCTTTTAGTTACTGGAGAAGCCACTTTAAATAGATACTTCGATTACATACTATTTAGGGCCTGAAACCAGATGAAGGAATGGAATGTCAATTAAATGTTAAAAGGATATTGCTAAGTATGCAGTTGACTATAATTCAAGAAGTGGTAATATATCCATTAAAGTTTGTGTATTCAGTGAAAATCACATAATATACTATTATGCATACATGCAATGGAGAGAGAACATTTATTAATTATGAAAATTAATATGACCGCCCAACTCATTCTCAGTGATCCTGATCAGCTTACAAAGATAACCCCCCCCCCCCAAAGCAATACAACAATACCCCCACACCAGTGGTGGGTTTAAAAAATTTTTAGAACCTCTTCTGTAGGTGTGGCCTGCTTTGTGGGAGTGGCTTGCTGACCATGTGACCGTGTGGGAGTGGATTGCCAGCCATGTGACTGGGTGGGCGTGTCCAACTTGTAAAATGTGGTGAAACTCACTTAACAACGCTCTTGTTTAGCAAGCAAAGTGTTGGCTCAGAAACTCTGGCATTTGAAGCACGCAGGTTTTAAAGGTGTCAAGTTACAAGACCCTTGCAACCCTAACCCTTTAGAAAAAAAAACAAACCCAGGGGTGTTCAAACTTGACAGCTTTAAGACTTGTGGACTTCAACTCCCAGAATTCCTCCTCTCGCTCTTCATCGTGATGATGTGCGGACGGGGGGGGAGCTGGAACTGGTTCTAAACGGCACTGTAGATTTGTGGAACCTCTTCTATAGAAGAGGTTAGAACTGGTAGGACACCCCCCCCTGCCCCACACACACCAGTGACAACAATCAAATGAGCCACTTGATAGGCTCCATATCATCCTTGAGTCCCCAGGCTTGTTGACAGAATCATTAAAGAATGCTATGGCAAATTTACCATAGTGCTAAAAGTAAAATCTTACAATAATGTAATAATGTACAACATCTAAAACAACTTACTAACATGTAATTGGATCATAAAATTTGGAAAAAATAGAGGAAACTGGAACTTTAAAAGGGCTTGTATTGGATAAATTCAACAATGAAAATAGGTTAAGCTTTGCAAACAGACATGTTTATTTTCGATTGATTATAGCATAAATGTACATTCTACATTCAGATATCATCAGATGGTAACATCAGAATCAAACTATCTATTGGAAACAGAAGGAAGTGTAATCTAATCAGCAAGGACATTTTCAGATGCTGACTATAAAACAGAACATGACTTACTAGTGTCAAATGTAGAGGTTAAACTTAGAAAATTAAAGGGACCAGGTGTGCCTGTAAAATTTGGCTTAGAAGACATTATCAAAATATAAGTGTAACATATGGGACAGTTCAATATACTTATGCAAGAATTTTGAAAAATTATGGAAAGAGGAAAAGGCCAGTATAAAAATGAACTAGAAGAAAAATATTCCAAAATTTCAAAGTGGAAAAACAATCAAAGTGTTTTTTTTCCAAAATATACTATCATAATGACTAAAGACGGATGAGGAAAGCCTTGGGCAACAACAAGAAGGATATATAAGGACTATACAGACTTTGAACAAGAAACAAGAATGAATAAGAAAAGATAATCCATTCAGCTGATTCCACAGTGATACCAAACTAAACAAAGAGAAACTTTTACCAGCTAAAGGACCTGGCCTCACAGGGTTCAATTCTAGATTTCGTTCTCTCATCCTGGTGTTGCAAACAAAGTGTAACCACCCTCTTCTCAGTTTTATCTTACAGCAACAGGATAGCTCCGTGATGGTGAACTGATGGCACGTGTTCCAGAGGTGGCACGCAGAGCCCTCTCTGTGGGCAAGTGTGCCATTGCCAGCTGCTCTTCTGATTTCTGACATGCATTTCTGGCAGCTGGTGTTCATGGGCGCTGGTTGCTGGAAAATGGCCTGAAAAACAGGCAAAAAACAGGCCATTTTTTCGGGCCATTTTCTCAAAGCTGAAAGAGAAAATGCTATTAAAATGTTAACTGTTCTCTCAGCTAATATGGAAATATTTGCCTGGAGACTGACAAGGATCAAAACACATGCCTATATAAAAGAGAGATGCATGTGAATCTGACTTCTATAGATCCATTATACTCACATTCAAATGTTAATACTAATAGGTGGGTCAAGAATCTGTTTATTCTTCTAAGGATGCTTTGCAATGAACAGCGAATTACCCTAAGAATGGTGGGATTAGAAAAGGTGACATTTGAAATCAAAATTGGAAGCCAGAACACAAACAATTTGAACTACAAAATTTCCACTTGATTCAGATTAACTGAAAGTAAACAACTGCATAGATGTCATTATTAAAGTAAATATAGAAATCAGAAATCAAATTAAATATTAAAATAAAGGTAATGTTAACCAGGAGGTCAATGAATTTATCGCTGATGGTGATAAAAGTATTATATAATTTCATTTTCTTGAACTCAAGAATAGATAGATGGACAGTATGCTGAAGCCTAGACAGGGTCCTTAAGAATGCTTCTGTATTAATACAAATATGAAAATAAACTTTCCCCCCAATGGTAATGTAGGACTGTGAAAGTTGGATACTGTAAACAAAAAGTTTAAGATAACTGCCTTCAAATTAGGTACTCTGAGAATCTAGAAGATTTTCAATTTAAAAGATTACTAAGAGAATCACAGACTATAGAAGAACCACTCAGTTAATCTTAGAGGAAATAAAAGTCAACTGCTCTCTTGAAGCAATGATCAACAATTAGAAACTCATATACTTTGGCCATATGTTGTGAGGAGATACTGAGAAAATACTTGATTGAGGGAAGTAGAAGCAGAAAACGATGAATTAAGTAGTTGGATGGAATCAGAGATCACTGAAATATCCTTGGAACGGATATAGATTATCACTGGAAAACAATTGAAATAACACAACAGACACAAAGGATGGGGCTCACCTGAATTACATCTAAGTATTAAATATTCCCATAACAATTTTCAGTCTTAAAAAACATCCTGACAGCATAGTATTATAAAATTGTCACACACGCAAATACAGTGAACATTAGAATGATTACAGAACTAGAGGTGATAAGATTAAAGTCATAAACACGTATAAATGAAACTGAACTTTTTCTATTTGCTGGTAGAACAGAACCTTTCGGTGGAACAATTCTCATCTGCCTCCCCAAAGCTTCATTGTTTTGCAAGATTAGAAAACTGCAAAGAAGCTCAGGCTGTTGTATGCCAGGATGCTGGACGTATTAAGATTGTGCTGAGTTTATTTATGCTTATATTTAAATATTTCTAATTTTACAAATAAAACACCATCAGAATCTATGCGTATGTGTGGGTGTATAGATGTACATATACAGTATGTGTGGAGAGAAGATCAAAGGAGAACCAAGTTTAGAATTTAATCTGGTCCAGGTGCAGAATAGCCCTCTTGGTTGCTCAATTGTCATAGCAATTCTGATGACAGCTGTGCTGTAAATGGAAGTTAATTATAATATCTGAGGCCTGTCATCTGCATTTCCACTATTTGAACTGGCAGGAGGAAAGGCCCCACTTGCAACTGCATCTGAATCCTAAACAGTTCAAAAGGAAATTGGCGAGATGTTAAACAAAAGAAGTTCCCTGCTTGCACTTCTCTGCGGGACTCCTGTTCTCTGGCAACATCCACTTCCAAGGGTCAAACTAATGGTATTGACCCAGGGAGAAGAGAAGGGGCTCTTAGTGATACAGCAAGGCTGTAGGGTATACAGCTGGCAATTCAAGTGACCTCCGGGTGTTGCCCTTTCTTCCTCTTAATGGGTTCTGAGCTAAGAGTTGATAGGGAACAATGGTGGGTGGCTTTTTTTCTCTTCTTCCTCCCAAAGATGCGTCCAATGGACATGGTTTTTAGACTGGTTACCATGGTAACTATAGCCGATTCTGCAGCATATTCAAGGTGTCACATGGAGGAAGAAGATAAATGTGTTGCATGTAAGGGTGGAGGCAGAAATGAGAAGAGGGAGGCTGAGTAGAAGATCAGATTCAGGATTCATCAGAAGGAGCAAGTCTTGTTAAAGTGCTCCATTTCTGTCTTCTTTATAAGTTTCACCCTGCCAACACAACAAACTTGGCCATATTTTTAAAGAAATGTAGGTTTCTCAACAGGACATATGCAGCCTCTCTATATAAAAGAAAGGAATTCTTTTAGTTCAGGGGTGTCCAAACTTGGGAACTTTAAGACTTGTGGACATCAACTCCCAGAATTCCCCAGCCAGCTAGTTAATTCAATGTAAGTCTATCATGTTTTCTTTAGAAAAAAGAGGGGAAATGCCAGTCTCTTTCATAGAAATATACTATATAGAACTTATTTCTGTTCAAAAGTTAATAATATCTGAAACCAAAACTTCTTATCTGCTTTTATGAACATTTCCTTCAGTATTGGATATTACTTATTATTGTATATTATTCATTATTGTACAGTTACTTGTGAGAACCTTGTCTAATTGTCTAATTTTAAAACTGCATCTATACTGGTTTAATATTGCGGCATCAGGCTAGAAACTGGGAGACCCAGGATTTCTACATGGAGGGAAGCACGCAGTAGGGTACCCCAAGGTTCTGTCTTAAGCCCAGTACTCTTCAACACCTTCATAAATGGTTTAGATGAAGGATAGAAAGGGGACTCATCAAAGCTGCAGGCAAACCAAGCTTGGAGGAATAGTCAACACTTTAGAAGATAGGCTCAGGATTCCAGAATGATTTTGACAGGCTTGAACATTGGACCCTATCCAGTGGTGAAATTCTATTTGTTTTACTACTGGGCATGGCTTCGTGGGCATGGCAGGCGAAGGATACTGCAAAATCTCCATTTCCATCCCACTCCAGGGGGAAGGCTATTGCAAAATCTCCATTGCCTCCCTACTCCTGGGGAAAGGATATTGCAAAATCTCCATTCCACCCCACTCTGGGGCCAACCAGAGGTGGTATTTGCCGGTTCTCCAAACTACTCAAAATTTCTCTTGTTCCAGTTCTTCAGAACCTGTCAGAACCTGCTGAATTTCATCCTTGACCCTATCCAACAAAATACAATTCAGTGGTAAGAAAAGAAAGGTTTTACACTTAGGCAAGAAACACTAAATGCACAGGGATGGAATAGGTGGTACCTGACTCAGGTTAAAACCCACCCCCTCTGCTAGAAAACTGAAATATCCTGGGAAATATTGAAAAGGCAGAATATTCTATTTCCCTGGATCAGAAATGGAGAAACATGTTTTAGACAGGAAACAGACCAGCAGTGGATTGCAGACAGTACGCCCCGGTATGGGCGTACAGGAGCCAGCCCAGAGCACCAGATACTGTTCCGGTACAGTGCTCCGGAGGGCCCACCCGAGCTCCTTACCTGTCTTTTAAGGCTTCCGCACTTCCATGCACGTGCATAGCGCATACAGCGCCTCTGAGACACTCCGCTGAGCAGCTGGAGCATCGCAGAGGCTTGCGGAAGCCTTGCTGACAGGTAGGACGCATGCATGCATCGTGCGCATCTACGTGCGGGCTGCGCACGTGTATGTGGGTGATGCCGGGGCTGTTCCAACTGTACCAGTTGGAACGGAATCCAGAACCCACCACTGAAACAGACTCACTCTTAATATCCCCCACTTTCCTTATTAGCCATTAAAATGCCCAAGCCAGTCTATTCTACATAATAAAGAGTTTTCCCCTTCAGCTCCAGGGTGATAGGATTAAGGCATGTTAGCATTAGCCTTCCACAGAAACTCACCACATGGCATCTGGAAACTCAAACTTGGCCCCATGGGAGCCTGAGAACCAATCAGAATACATTTCTTATAACAGGAAACAGAGAGGTGGGGGCCGAACAGAGAGTATAAAGCCAAGAACTTTCAGCATCACTCTCTTCTTCTTCACCCAACATTGAAGCATGTGATCACCTTTTCTGTTCAGGAACTCAAGCCATGTGGTCCTGTCCACCATTAAACCATCTTTCCAAGCACTCCATGTCTCCAGTGTCTTTTCGCCCACTTGGAGCTGAACCCAGAAGGACATTTCTTCCGACAAGCAGTAACTATGAAAGAGATGTAGGAATCCTAGTGGACAACCACTTAGGTATAAACCAGCAATGTACTGCAGCTGCTAAAACCCCAATGGAATCGCAATAGAGGGGTAGCATCAAGATCATGTGAAGGTAGGGGTTTGGACTAGAAGACCTCCAAGGTCCCTTCCAACTCTGCTATTGTATTGTATTATTGTATTGTATTGAAGTATTAGTACCACTATACGCTTCTTTGGTAAGACCATACTTGGAATAGTGTATCCAGTTTTGGTCATCACAATACAAAAAAAGACATTGAGACTCAAGAAAGGGTGCACAGAAAAGCGCAAAGATGATTAGGGGGCATTATATGAGGAACGGTTGCAGGAACTGGATATGTCTAGTCTAACAGAGAAAAGGACTACGGGTGACATGATAGCAGTCTTATAATATTTAAGGGCTGTCACAAAGAAGAGGGAGATGACCTATTCTCTAACGCACTTGAGGGGCAAGACAAGAAGTAACAGATGGAAACTTTTCAAAGACAGAGCCAACTTAGAACTAAGCAGACATTTCCCGTCAGTGAGAAACAATCAGTGGACTAGCTTGCCTTTGGAAGGTGTGGGTGCTCCATCACTGGAGGTTTTTAAGAAAAGAATGGACAGCCATTACTCCAGAATTGTATAGGTCTCCTGCCTGAGTAGGGGATTGGAGTAGAAGACCTCCAAGGTCCATTTCAACTTGTTATTCTTGTTCCATTTTAGGCATAAAGCCACTTGGGTAATCTTGAGCCAGTCACTACCTCTCAGCCCTAGAAAGATGGCAGTGGCAAACAACTTTCAAAAAAACCTTGCCAAGAAGACTGTGATGACTTGTCCGGGCAGTCATCGGAAGTCAACATTGACTTGAAGAAAATAAAACAATGAAATAAATAAAATAAAGTAATACAATAAAATAAAATAAAATAAAATAGCAGAACTATTTCCACCATACCTATTCAAATAAAAACAGTTTAATTTCCCTAAAAGTGTACATTGCAAATATTAATCTTTCTTCTACAAGCCCAACTGGAGCAGTCGTAGGGAGGAGGAGGAGCTTCCGGAGGGAATGGAGGACTGCCTCTGAGCTCCGCTAAATGCGGAGGGCTCTTCGACGGGCGGGATGCTGCCGACCCTCATTTCCACCTTGAGGGTCGGGGATTTCTGGCGCCGAATATCCTGGCACCCTGCCCGGCTCCAAGCTGGCCCGTTGGGTCGGCCAGGCAGCCGGACAGGAGGAAGATAGCGCGCCAGTCGGCGCGGCATGGCGGCTGGCATTTTAAGCCAGCATGGCGGCTGGCGTTTTTTGAGTCGGAGCGGCAGAGCAATGGAGCGCCAGCGCCAGCGGAGCAGCGCAGCGGTAAAGACCTGAGTGGAGGGGGCGGAGAAGGCTGGAGGAGGTGGAGGACGGCGGCGGTGGTCTGTGTGACTGTGTGACTGGGCGGATTTTGGCTTGAGATATTTAGAAAGATGGTGGCAACCCAGGAGAGCCGAGCGGCCCAAATTACAATCTATGGATCGCTGAGCTCCAAGCTGGCCGGCGATTGTGCTTTTAGACCGGCGAGAGGGCCCTGGGAAGGAGTGCAAGGCCCGAGGGAGGCCCGTGAGATCCGAGGCGCCGAAGGGAAGAAGGGAAGGAGAGTGAGGCCTGAGGCGCCAGAGGAAGTAGAGAGCGGAAAGAACGGTGGAAGGGCTGCAGGGAGGCCGCAGGGAGGCCGATGCAGCCCTCCCGGGCCCAATAACAACGATTATGGGTTGCCAAATGGACGGAGGACTATTCACAACCATGGCAGGCCATGGAACGGAGGCTTGGAACATCAGAGGCCCATGCAGAAGGTCAGACCCAGTGCTTTGCTGTGCTCACCACTACCCCCCCCCCACTCATTTACCACCTACTTACTATGGGCTATCCGCCCCACCGCCTATTATGACCTACCATCTATTGCGAACTACTTCTTAGCTGCAATCTTTTATCCATCAACTGGCTATTTTATCTTATTTCCATCAGCCATCATTTCCATCCAGATGCGGACTTTTTTCATCAGCCTATCCCCTTGCCTGGACTATCCTCTTGCCAGGACCATCCCCTTAGTGGGAATTGCGGCTGCTGATGCATATTAACATCTACAGCTCCCACTTGATGAACTTGGCCCTGTCCAATTATGTTATACACGAGGCTAGACCTGCTACAGCTACGAGAGTCCCCCCCTCTCGCAGTTATGGCCTCCTGCCCTTTCGAGGGCCCACCTTGAGGACGGGTTCATTAACCCAGAGAGGTGGAGGAAGCGCTCGTTGAGGGGTTTTTTAATTAATTGTTTTTTAAAAATTGTAAGGGGTTATAGGGATGGGGGGGGAACAGGACAGGAGGGATGGGAGAGCCAGGCACCTAGGTGTGGTTGAAGGAAAAGGGAGCGGAGTGGGGGAGGAGAGGGAAGATAGCATTCCTGTGCAGGGCTCTTTGATACCAACGGTCGTGGGGAGGGGCAGGTGCGAGGACAGATTAAGAGCGCGTAGTCGGTTGGGAGACCGGGGTTTTTGGTCATTCCCGGTCGTTTGTACCAACCCCTGCATACTAGGTGGTCAGGATCTACAGACCCAAGGCCTGAGACTGCTGTTATGCAACGCGAGGTCCGTTGTTAATAAGGCCCCCCTCATCCACGATCTAATTTTGGAGGGGGAGCCGGACCTCGCAGGAATAACCGAGACCTGGTTGGGCCATGAGGGAGGTTTACCCCTCGTGGAAATGTGCCCGCCAGGTTACCGAGCATTTCACCAGCCTCGGGCCCAGGGAAGGGGCGGTGGGGTAGCAGTGATTATCCGGGAAGACTTGGAGCCGAGAGAGTTCACCGTGCCACAGACATCCGGGTGTGAGTCCCTTGTCGTGAGATGGGGCCCAGGGAGGCAGTTGGGCCTGCTGATAGTATACCTGGCTCCTCGCTATACATCAGCGGCCCTGCCTGAACTCCTCGAGCTGATCTCATCGGTGGCGGTTGAGACCCCCAAACTTTTAGTGATGGGGGATTTTAATCTGCCGTCGATGGGAGAAGCGTCTGAGGGGGTTCGGGAGTTCATGGCTTCCATGAGAGCCATGGACCTGACCCAGTTAATTCAGGGCCCTACTCACGAGGGAGGCCACACGCTGGACCTTGTCTTTGTCTCTGGCCAGTGGACGAGTGATCTGGGAATAGGGGATCCAGCTATTATTCCCCTGTCATGGTCAGATCACTCACTTCTCCGGCTTGACTTCCCTGGTGCTACCCCCCGCTGCGGGGAGGCGGAACCGGAAGGTATTAGATGGTTCCGCCCCAAGCGCCTGATGGAACCAGATAGGTTCCAGACGGAGCTTGGGCCACCTCCTGTGGACCTGACCCGCCCCCGAGTGGAGGACCTGGTAGACGCATGGAATAGTGCGACTACCGGGGCCCTAGACCGGGTGGCGCCTTTGCGGCCTCTCCTGCGGCGACGAACCACCCTGGCCCCTTGGTTCACCGAGGAGCTAAGGGTGATGAAACGCCACAAGAGACGCCTAGAGAGTCGTTGGAGATCCTCCCATTCCGAATTTGACCGAGCACAGGCACGAGCCTACTTGAGGACGTACCTTGTGGCATTAAGAGCGGCCAAACGTCAATATTGCGCCGCTCTTATTGCGTCCGCAGATAACCGCCCTGCCGCCCTGTTTCAGGTGACTCGCTCCCTCTTGTTTGAGAGACTGCGGGAAGCCCCTTTACAGGGCAGAGCAGAGGAGTTTGGGAAATATCTACAGGACAAAGTCGCTCAAATCCGGATGGGATGGGCCCCTTTCAGTGGTCCAGTAGAGACGCCCGTGGCGAGTCTTGAGGGACCGCTTTGGGAGGAGTTTGACTCAGTTGCCATCGAGGATTTGGACAGGTTGCGTGGACGTCTGCGACCTACCACATGTTTATTGGACCCGTGTCCCTCCTGGATTGTACTGGCATCCTGGGAGGTTACGCGACTGGCTCCTGGGCCTAGTGAACGCTTCGTTGGGTGAGGGGTTTCTACCGGCCGCCTTGAAAGAGGCGGTGGTGAGGCCCCTGCTCAAGAAGCCTTCCCTGGACCCAACGGATCTAGTCAATTATCGTCCAGTCTCCAACCTTCCTTTTTTAGCGAAGGTTGTAGAGAGTGTGGTGGCACAACAGTTCCTACGTCACCTGGAGGAAAATGATTATCTAGACCTGCGCCAGTCCGGCTTCCGACCCGGGCACAGCACGGAGACGGCCTTGGTCGCATTGGTTGATGATCTCTGGAGGGCCAGAGATAGGGGTTGTTCCTCTATCCTGGTCCTATTAGATCTCTCGGCGGCGTTCGATACCATCGACCATGGTATCCTGTTGCACCGGCTAGAGGGGCTGGGAGTCAGGGGCACCGTTTTACGGTGGTTTGGCTCCTACATCTCTGACCGGACGCAACGTGTGTTGGCAGGGGAGCAGAGATCGACCCGGAGGCCACTCACATGTGGAGTGCCACAGGGATCGGTGCTCTCGCCTCTCCTGTTCAACACATACATGAAACCGCTGGGCGAGATCATCCGTGGTTTTGGGGTGGGATATCATCTGTATGCTGATGATACTCAGCTATACATTTCCACCCCGAACCACCCCAATGAGGCCGTTGAAATGATGTCCCGGTGTTTGGAGGCCGTACGGGTCTGGATGGATAGCAACCGACTAAAACTCAACCCTTCCAAGATGGAGTGGCTGTGGCTTCCGGCCTCCCGGTTCAACCAGTTGCTTCCATCTCTGGCCATCGGGGGCGTGCAACTAGCCCCCATGGAACAGGTGCGCAATTTGGGCGTCCTCCTAGATGCCCGGCTGTCCATGGATGACCATGTAACAGCCGTGGCAAGGGGGGTGTTCCATCAGGTTCGCCTGATGCGCCAATTGCGCCCCTTATTGGACCGGGATGGCCTACGCACAGTCACCCATGCGCTAGTGACGTCTCGCCTGGACTACTGCAATGCTCTCTACATGGGGCTTCCCTTGAGATGCACTCGGAGACTACAGTTGGTCCAGAACGCGGCCGCACGGGTGATTCTGGGGAGGATTAGATACTCCCCTGTAACACCTCTCCTGCGTGAGCTGCACTGGCTTCCTGTGGTCTACCGAGTGCGTTTCAAGGTTTTGATTATGATCTTTAAAGCGCTTCATGGCACAGGACCTAGTTACATGCAGGATCGCATCCTGCCCCATACATCCCTACGACCAATTCGCTCACACAGAGAGGGACTTCTCCGGGTGCCGTCCGCTAAACAGTGTCGGGGGGCGACACCCAGGAGCAGAGCCTTCTCTGTGATGGGCCCAGCCCTGTGGAATGACCTCCCCCGTGACATCAGGATTACTTCCGATCTCCGCTCCTTCCGTGTACAGCTGAAGACCCACCTCTTTCAATTATCTGGCCTGGCTCAACCGTAATTTTTCTTACTCCTCCTGACTGTCTTTTTAAATTTTTTAATTTTAAATTGGGTTTTTTACAATTGGGGTATTTTAATGGTGATTTTTAATTGTCTAAATGTGATGTAATTTGTTACCTCCTCCGTGCATGTATGTCTTTGTATATATGTATGTTTATGTGTTTGTACACATGTTTCATGTTTTATATGCTCCATTGTACGCCGCCCCGAGTCCTGTCTGGAAAGGGAGCGGCTAATAAATTCATATTTATTATTATTATTATTATAAGTTTCATTTGGTTTAGGGCTGACTAGCTCTACAGTTTAGAATCTGCCATCTGGGTAGAGCTCAACACTGGAACATTGAATTGAATTTATTGAATTTATAGACCGCCCCCTCTCCTCGAGGGGACTCGGGGCAGTGTACAGACAGCAAGCTAAAAACCATGTACAAAATAAATAATCTTAAATACCTCTAAAATCAGATTAAATATTAGGCTGTACAGTAATAAAAATTAAAAAGCAACCTAAAAAGACTACCCCTAAAAATTTAAAATACAGGCTAGAAAGATTAAAACTACGGTTAGGCCAGGCCAGCTAAGTGGAACAGGTGGCTCTTAAGTTTCTTGCGGAAGGAGCAGAGATCGGTGGTTATTCTGATGTCGGGGGGGAGGTCATTCCAGAGGGTCGGGCCCATCACAGAGAAGGCCCTACTCCTGGGCGTCGCCTGCTGGCACTGCCTAGTGGACGGCACCCGGAGGAGTCCCTCTCTGTGAGAGCGACATGGAAAGAAAATGTTTAAACGGGGCAGACTAAAACTCTGCCATTTTTGAAGAATACCAATCCTCCTGAATAAAGAGTCTCTGCAACTGAAGGCATGCATTCCAAGTAAGTTTCAGCTGGAGTTGAGATGAAATTGGGATTCAATCAAAGTTCTGTGAAGTTGATCCAGTAATTCAGGGAACATATTTCCCTAAGTCTCTAGCATAAATTCCAAAGAGCTCATAAGACTCATTTTTGATCAGAGTGACACTGAACTGCACTGGATATTTCTACTATCCCCAGCCCTGTTCAAATATTTTAAAAAACTATGGAAGGGAATATAAACCCTCCAGATCTATCAAACCTAGCCAAATAGACTAATGCTCAAGAATGATTGAAACATCTGGAGAACACAAATTTCCCATGTTTGGTATTTTTAAAAAATCTTAATTTTTTTCAAGGTATTCTTGAAACCAAAACAATTCATTTTGTTGACACCAAATTAGCTTTAAACCCAAATAATACAGCTGATACTTCTTATGAAATTTATTATATTTGCAACTTGCTTTTCCATTAAAAGGACCTAAAGTAAATTAATGAATCATATCGCAGCTAAAATACTACAGTAAAAAATTAATGAATAGGGAACATAAACATCTATCCCAAATTGAGTTCCATCTTGATGACCCATGCTATTTTCTTGGCAACAATAACAAAAAACGCTGTAGGCTTCTTTTGTTTTTTGTTCTTTTAAATTTTCCAGCTAAGTGTACTATTCAAGTTCTAATTGCATCCAACATTACTTATTAAAGATGGGCCAAGTTTGGCTAGGTAACAAGCTCAATATTTGCAAGTCCTCCATTAGCCCACAGTGATATCTCAGATCATGTTCACCATATCAATAGGAAGACTGATATATAACCATCATTTATAAACTGCTTTTATCTCCTTACATTTTCATAAAGATTACAAGTTTGTACGTCAGAACTACGAGGAAGGGCAACTAAGATCAGGGCTTAAGGAATGAAAACGGCTCCCCCAACAGTTTCACAATTCAGTTTTAATTCCTACGATATCTCATACTATTATTCTTCTAGCAAATGATCAACTTTCATGGATTTTATAAAGTTATGGGGTTTATCTTAAGCCTGCCTGTGTTTTAATTGTACTTTTTAAAAATGAAAATCTAGTTTTAGACTAGGTTAAGTACATAGTAAGAAATGGACTAGTTAAGAATAGCACAGTGGGTAATTCTAACCAGCTCAAGGTTGACTCAGTCTTCTATCCTTCCGAGCAGTGATGGGTTTCCATTTTTTTTACTACCGGTTTCCTTGTGCACGCACACACACAATATGCTTTTGCGCAGGCGCAGAAGCATCCGGGCAGGTGGATGGAGCCTCCCGCCGCCACCAGTTCGCCCAATCTGGGCTGAACCAGGAGCAACCCACCTCTGCTTCCGAGGTTGGTAAAATGAGGACCGAGATTGTTGGGGGCAATATGCTCTGTAAACCACTTAGAGGGCTGTAAAGCACTAAGACTATATAAGTCGTAGTGTTCCTTTATTTTCCTCATGCTATGAATTGAGCTTCTTTGGGAACTGTGCTTTTTAAAACTTTCTTTAGCTTTCAGAAAAGGACAAGGCTGCTTACTTTTTGCTTTTGTTTTGTTTTTAATTTTTACAATTTTGAATACTCTAGAACAGGGGTGTCCAAACTTGGGAACTTTAAGACTTGTGGACTACAACTCCCAGAATTCCCCAGCCAGCCATGCTGGGAGTTGAAGTCCACAAGTCTTAAAGTTCCCAAGTTTGGACACCCCTGCTCTAGAAGATAAAATCAGAATACCAATTAAATAAATAATTTCCTTAGCCTTTTAAAAAGAAAAGACCTTATTGTCAGGCTAGATTCAAGCTTTTCTGACTATCATATTTAATTATTCAATTTACAGGTTGCCTGACTCCCGATGCCTCTTCCTTTGGATTCAGAGGCATTCCTTTCAATTGAGTTCTAGTTGGATGTTGATTTTCTACTTAATTTCCCAGTTGCAAAGAAAAGCATATCATGGTTTTTTATGTGTTTGCAGATTGAAAAGACACTATTGTCTATTTCTTCTGGATTCTGCAGGAAGTTTCTACTGCAAGATGAACTGGAATTGGCTTAGCTTCTAATATTAAAACATGGGAAACTATGATACATATTGATACTTAGACGTCAAGATTATCACTGCTACATAATGAAACTTGCTCAGTGCAGGGAATCAAAATGGTTTGGATCATTTCCTGCAGTTAACATTTTTTACATAGCTTAACTTCTCCGAATTGTCTCATATTGTTAACAATACTGAGCAATTGACAAGTCCTAAAGAGAGAAACCTCTTATAGACTATCTGCATGAAACATTTTTAAAAATTGCACTTGTGACTTCTAGTTTTGATGATTTACAAAATGGAAAATAGAAAAAAGTGAGCTTTTTTTAAAAAATCATACAATAAAAGAAAAAAATTGTAATTATATTTGCTACAGAGCTTCTCTTTATTTTTTAATTCATTTTTACTGCAGTTTTTTCTTTATTCTTTCTATTTTGTGTTTGTGCTAGTATTTATGGTCCTTTAAAATTTTTTAATACAATTTATTTTATTTTATTTTTTAAAAAAGAGGAATATGAACTGTTCTCACAATGTTGTAGACCTGTCCTAGGGTCACCAGAGGGCAATGAAATAAACCAAGTTCTGTCTTGATCAAAATTCTGAATTTCCATACTATTTCTTGGAGCTGCTGGCAAGTCAGTCACAACAGCATTTCTCATTTTTGTAGTAATAAAATGCCAATGAATCATGTGAATGTTTATTTGCTGCTTAAGTTGACGCCTAATGCCAATTAACACACGTGGAAGCACTAACAATGAATTTGGAGTGGTGGATGATCTGTTGAAATATAATTAACTGAAATAGTTTAAAAAAGAAATTATACCAAAACAAAGAATAGGGAATGTAACACTTATATCATGGCATACTAATGCCGTTGTAGAATGTAATACAAACACAAAGTGCAGAGATTTAAACCAAAGATACATTCTACAAAATATCCTTACCATTCTGTTGTCCCCAAATTCAGGTCTTAGCATGGCGCCAAAGCCAATGAAGGTAGTCTTCATTGGCTTTGGCGCCAGGCTAAGACCCGAACATGAGGTGCAGGATTGATATCCTTTTATTGAAGCGCTTCAGCAAAAGGGTCCCAGCCCCCCAAAAAATATGCCAGAACCTAGAACAAAGGATTCAGCAAGTTTTTATAATTTTTTTAAGGCGGGATAAAGAAACTGTCTAATAGGCTTTTTGAAAGTTATTTAAAGAGTCCTCTATTGGCTTCACGCCATCCCTATTTCTAAGTCTTAACTAATAAACACTTCAAAAGTTATCTGACAGGTATTCTATTGGCTCTACTTCAACCCTATTCCTAAAAGTTAACTAATAGGCATCCTAGAAGACTTTTAATAACTTTTCTATTGGTTCTGTCTTAGCTCTTGTTTTCTACATTGAAAGGGGCCCCACCTGTCCGCACTCCCTCTTCCTTTATCTTTGTTATGCAGGCTTTGCAAATACACATCTCTTCCCTTTCTTCTGAGTCCATGCCATAACCTTGCATTTTTACAGCAAATGGCCCATCAATTCAAACCCCAGTCAATTATAGCACTCGAATCCTGACTTATCCTAATCATGTGTTTGGATTGGGAATTTGTATCTTTTTGTCATCCACTTACAATGTATTTTTTCTCTTGGCAATAGTTAGCTATTAGACAATAAACATTTATGGATTGATCGGTTCTTGCAATATCCTTTGCATTTTTTACACACAGCAGCAATCCTGATGGAACATTGCAAAATTGGTCCATCTCTGAACCTTTCAGAAAGCCTGAATTGAAGAGACTAGAAAATGCAAACTTTTCCTCCCTATGTATAAAGAGAAGCACAACTGTATGTGAGGATTTTTCCTCTGTTTAATACTTTTTGGAGAGAAGCCAAGCTTTTGGAATGTAACAAAAATTTGTATAGAAGACCCACAACTGTTCTAGAAAATATGAATGTCTCTATGTTCCCTGCCTACTTGCAAGTGATAACTAGAATTCAGAAGCAAAGGATGGCTGAAGATGAATACTGCTTAGTGGTTAAGTGACTGTGATGCTGGAGTGTGGAACATGTTAGAGGCAGGGCTGGCATTTTTCAGCTTACAGCATATTTGTTTTAGAAAAGAGAAGACACAAGTCAACAAGAGAATGGTGTGTGATAGCCAGAAGGAACACTAAATTGTTATATGGTTTAAAAAAAGGAGTATAGTCAGCAGAGAGCTATATTAAGGATAAGCAGTCTAAAGTCTGAGGACAAGTGAAGAGAAACACAGAGAGAGAGAGAAATGCAAGTGTTTATACCATGAACTGGGAGGCTAAGAAAATATTGCACAGTGTATAAAGGGACTGTAAAAGTAAATACATTTTAGAAGGAATGGGGGAAAAAATTCTACTGTTCTTAGAGGAATAGTGTTTGAAACAAATGCAGAGACTGTATGTGAGCTGGACTCACTCTATTTTGCAAATAATGAAACATTTTTGTAACTAAATTAATACATCTATAGAAAATAAATAAGATGCAGAGTAAATTAGACATAAGAGTATGATTAAAATTATACATAAATAAAACCTAAACACTATCTGTGAAACAACAAAAAAATACTTCACAGGTGAAACATATGTACCTATGTGCCAGCTTTCCTCTGTAGGAATGATCCAAAATAATTATGTGGCAAATTCGTACTTTCCAAAGTTTCCTAAAGACAAGAGGCTGGCAGCATAACTCTGCAGAGATCCCTATTTCTGGATGTAGGGTAGGAAAAATTATATCAATGAGGGAAAATACCCACATAAAGCTTACTTTATTTAACCGTATAAAATGATTGGCAGTTCCCCATTATGCTTTTAAATCTACCAAACAACCAAATGAAATAAATGTCTACAAAAGTTACTCACAGAATATTACAGATTGAATATACATAAAAATGATTTTAAAACAGCCAGATTATAGAGAGATGACTTGACTTGAATTAAATATCTAAAGCTTAAATTCTATACTACCAATCCCCATGACAACATTCTTTCAATCTCAATAAGACTTTTTTTTCTTAATTGTAATCTGTATTATTTAAATTTGATAGACACAACCGATAATGTAATTTTTTTCATGAATAATTCTCAGTGATCTGACCTTTTAAAAGCTTCTTGCATCTGACTGGAGAAATTAAGATGTAAAACATTAAGCTATATTGAGAAAAAGAGACATGGAGAAAGGGTCTGATTAGGATGCCTGGAACTACTTCAACCTTTTCTATTCCTGAAAACATCTTAATTCTTTCCATTTAAATGGGTCAAATACCTATCCATAAGATTTATTTATGAAAAACTAGCACATCAAGAATGAAATGGCAGGAAAGAAAATAGGGAAAAGTATGGATAAACAAAAAAAAAAGCTCACAGTTTGAGCAACTTCTTCTGATTAAAGGACCAATACCCACATGTTGTCAAGATCACAGATGACCTTATAACAGTCAGTCACAAGGCAATATTTCTCTCCCCAAGTTGACAGACCAAAACAGACAGATAATGATAGCATGATAGGCTGTGGTCTAAGCCCAAGACGAAGTAGAGAAGAGTTGCTGGCATGAAACTTCAGTTATGTGAGTGCTAAAGCAAGACTCAAGTTTGCTAATTTGTACAATGTAAACTTAATATGCTTTACTTTTCACAGGATATTGCTGACAATCTGTAAAAATACAGATAGCAAGCCTTTCCCCATTTTTTTTAAAAAAAAAACTTCGTTTCAGTATATAACAGGAAAGATTTTCTGGGGCAAAGGAAAAAAAACCAGACATTTTTCAACCTTAAACTCATCTCCCAAAAACTGCACATAAAACTACAGGAAAGAAAACAATATAAATTAATGAGAACCATCCTTAGTCCTCTTGGGAGGCGGAATGAATAATAAAGATGCAGGTATTCCTTAGAATAAAGTTTATAGTTCACTGAAAAGTAATGAGAAGGAGACTTTGGGAAAGGACATTAATACAGTAGCAGATCACCATTTTTTTCCATGCCACTACTTGCTGCTATCTCTGCTATTTCTGATATAGTCAATATATTCAGGATAAATACAAAAATTAAAAGGATTAGAATATTAGAGTTTATTGTGTCACCTGACTTGATTTATACAATTGTATGGAAGCTTGATTTGGAAATATCCTACATTTCTAACTACATAAATATAAAATATTTTATACTATTTCACAAAGTAAAATTGTTCTCAAGCGAATAAACAACTCGAGCTTGCAATTATGAGAGTTACATGGTTGTCACTGTCTTCTGTTCTTTTCTTTATATCTAACTGATGTGAAATCATTAGCCAACAAATCTCCCTGCTGATATTTTACTTTGCTCGCTATCCCTTATGGAAAGAAAACTCAAAGGTAGTGATGTCAGTCATCACATATTTTCTAAAGAGGCTCCAGATATTAGCTATTCAAACAGACAGCAAACAATACTGGAAGATATTCACAGTTCTGAATGGAGTTTCTCCTCATTATGAACGATAGCATGAAAAAGTACAGCAGTGCCAAAACAATATCTGATATAAATACACTGACCTTAACAATGAGATTGGAAATAAAATGGGGAGCTAGTCTTCAAGGAGTCAAAAAAAAAACCCTCTTTTCTCAGCAATGTACAGGTAATGCAAACCTGGGCCTGTGGGCACAGGTGGTCCTAATCTGATCCATGGCATTGACAGCAGGGAGCAGGCATCAGCAGGATCAACTGCAGGGCAGCATTGGCAGGTGGGGTGTAAAGCAGAGTCAGCATTGGGGCATTGGGGCAGCATCGACAGAGGAAAGCAGCTTTGTGGGTAGAGTGTTGGCCGTGGTAGGTGGGGAAGCAGCAATCCTCCACAAGAGTCCCAGTTAATCATCTGACCCTTTTAGAAAATTAATTGCCCATCCCTGGGCTAGTGGCTACAAAACTGATAAAGGTAGTGCATGGCATACAACCAGTAGTCTAACCACCATTCAAAGTTATGAAGGCATTAATGTCTGCTTTACAGTCTGTCAAGCACTTCCTGCCATCATAAAACATGGCTTTGTGTTCGTGAAGGGTTTGTGATCTGGGTGCTTGGCAACATGGTATATTACAACTAATTGCCAAGTGCTCTGTGGCACGTGATGATCATTTGCAATCTTCCCTGCCAGCTTCCCCAGAAAGTCAATGGGGAAGCTGACAGGGAAGGTTGCAAGCTGCTACCACATGCCAAAGAATCCCCTCTCCTCCATTCATGGCAGGTGAAGGGACAGAAATCCTTTGATGAGCTGCATGATCCCCATCACCTCATCTCTCTAGCTCAGTTCATGAGTCCCCTTCTGAACACAGAGGAGAGAGGAACCTGTGCGCTGTAGTGGAGAAACAATCTTCGTGATCCCTGCCTCATTTCTCCAGCCCAGCATATGAGTTCACCTTCATGCATGAAGAGGAGATATCTGCTCTTTTTCAGCAGGCAGCTGTTTAACTCTACCTGCTTAACAACTGCAACAGGGACAGCTGGGATTGAAGTCGTTGAGAGAAGCAGTCACGTGGATATCTTTCTTAATTACCTTACCTGAGACTCCAGTTCCAATTGTAGACATAAGTTGAGAGGATAAGTTGTAATGGCTTTTCTCAGTCTGGATGTTGTAAGGTGACCTGGAAGCACTTTTAAGTTTATCCTTACCTTTTGGTAATCATTTTTAGATTTCAAGGCAGACTCCATTTGTTCTGGGGTGACTGTATAGATGGCAGACCGATATTGTGTCCCAGCATCATTTCCCTGCCGCATCCCTAAAAATAAAGGAAGGGATAGAATGTTTAGTTAGAGAACTCCAATGTAGTTCAATAATAACAACAGTGGAATGCAGAACTCTAGAGTAATGGATCCTATAAGATAGAAATCCATAGAATGGAGAACTTAGAATGTCTTCTAGAAACCCCTTGGGTCCACTACCCATGGTCCCACTTTCTACTTTGGACCAGAATTTGACTTCCAGTTGATACTATATCGCCTCCTCAAATGGTGTTCGCTCATGTCTTTTTGTGTGAGAAGGAAGCTTTCATAACATGTGATGTTTTTCTGGTGATTAAAGGATAAAAATGCAAAAAGCAAAAAAAAATAGTTTAGTCACCTTTCTAAGTAGTATATAAACATGTGACTAGAGATCTTCCTGTGGGAGACAGACCAATCTCAAAGATGATAAACAAAATCAAATTTTATTATTAAAAAAAATAAAGCAAACCTGAAATAAAATCAGTTTTAAATACCTAAAATGCAAATGTAAGGTTTTGAAGGAGATAAATTCAGAGCTGATCAGATCATGATTATCCATTTGGTTAAAATTACAACAGAAAATGCAATTCTGCAGCTAATCACAAACCAATAATCATCAGATAGAAATGTTATTGTTACATAAAGGTTCTATCAAGAGATAGTGTTTGGGAAGGAGACTTGGCTCTTGGCCTCCCAATACAGTGGAGGCTGTGTAGCACCTTTCTGGAAGTGGGTGCCATTTTGGAGCAACCACAATTCATTCCATCTGCTCCCAAAATGGTATCCCCTTCTGGGATGGCACCACATGGTCTCAAATTTTAAGGGTAGGAAGGCCACGTGGTAGAGCAACAACTTCCCAAAGACCAACCCCCAAAATAAGTGACTGAGCCGTGATAGGAGGGGTCAGGAGGAGAGTGTGGAAGCAGTAGATTAAGAAGCTCAAGGCCTGCAGAGACCTACCTGCCCCTGTAAGGTGGGGCGGCTTGAGAAAGAGTGATTGTCCGAAACCACAGGGTTTCATGCCTAAGGGAGACCTAGATCTTATAGTCTTCTGGTTTCTAGACTATACCACAGCACCAAACTACTGCAGGTAGTCCTCAACCTATGACCACATTTGAGTCCAAAATTTCTGTTGTTAAGTGAGTTTTCTTGCCACAGTTGTTAAATGAATCACTGCAGTTGATAAGTTAGTAACCTGGTTGTTAAGTGAATCTAGCTTCCCCATTGACTTTGCTTGTCAGAAGGTTACAAAAGGTGATGGGGGTTGGACTAGAAGACCTCCAAGGTCCCTTCCAACTCTACTATTGTATTGTATTGATCACATGACCCTGGGACACTGCAACCATCATAAATATGAGTCAGTTGCCAAGCATCTGAATTTCGATCACATGATCATAGGGATGCTGCAATGGTAGTAAGTGTGAGGAACAGTGACGTGTGGTGAGCTTTACGGCTGGTGAGGCCGGTGACGTCATCAGCGTGAGCCGCGGTCCCCTTCATGTTGACTCAGGAAGGAGGGGTGACTCAGGAAGGAGGGGAATGGGACCACGTCAGCCTCCCTCCTGCGCACGTCCCATTCCCCGCCTTCCTAAGTCAACATGAAGGGGACCACGGAGCGCGCTCCGCAGGACCACAGTTCACGCTGCACGATCCCTCCTCCGCGATCCCTCCAGCCTCCCTCCTGTGCACGTCCCATTCCCCACCTTCCTAAGTCAACATGAAGGGGACCACGGAGCGCGCTCTGCGGGACCACGGAGCGCGCTCTGCGGGACCACGGAGCGCGCTCTGCGGGACCACGGAGCGTGCTCCGCGATCCCCTTCATGTTGACTTAGGAAGGCGGGGAATGGGACGTGCGCAGGAGGGAGGCTGAGGCTAGAGGAGCCTCCTGCACACGTGATCCCATTCGCTTCCTTCCTGACTCCTGAGTCAACATGAAGGGGACCACGGAGCGCTCCCATTCCCGACCACGTGTGCAGAAGGCTCCTCAGCGCCTTTTCCCTTTTCCCTTTTTTTTAACATTTTCATGATGAGAGCGGTGCGGCTCTGCCTCCCCTGCCTCCCCTGACCGCACGTCCCTGGTGAGGAACAGTCATAAATCACACATTCCAGTCCTGTTGCAACTTTGAATGGTCACTAAACAAAATGTTGTAAGTCAAGGATTATCTGTATTACAATTTAAACCATCATTAAAATTGAGCATTAACATCAAAAGCATAACAGCTCTGATTACTAAACTATAACAAATAGGAAGAATAAAATGTTTTTCAGTTATCATGGAAATCATTTGGGATTTCACACAGCTCCCCTTACCATATATTTTAAAATTTTAGAAGAGTTTTCCACAGAGAAGCAAATGGATATTTAGAGTACTATTAGGACTAGTGATAACTGTTAAGTAATTAAGCTCCCCGTTAGAAGAGCGAGTATGCAGAGAAGCGTAATGAGAGTGATATGGAATAACACACACAAAACCAGCATACAGAGACACTGAATAGTATAAAAATATAGTAGTTTACTATGTTGAAATATAGAAGTATTCAGAGTCCGATTAACAGTCCAGGTCATACACGGTTCAGTAATTCAGTTATCAAAATATTCAGTCTAACACACAAAGTATAGCTAAACGGTAGCAAACCACAATACCTCAGTATACACCAACCAGCTTCTAACAAAACAGAGAGAGAGATCTAACAACCATTCTGGCTCCCTCTTATGGCTGCTTGAGGTAACAAGCCAATTACATCTGTTAAGTATTTAAAGTAACAGTAAAGTAATCATAGCTTATATACATTAATAATAATAATTAATAATAATAATTTTTATTTGATTAGCCGCAACCCTCTCCCGAAGGACTCGGGGCGGCGTACAATCAAAACGGATAAAAATACACATAAGACAAACATATATACAAAAAGAACAGAGACATATACATATGTGCATGGAGGAGAGTTGACTTATAAGTGAAAGACAATTAAAAACACAATTTAAAATCCCCTTAAATAAAATTACTAAATTAAAAAACCCATCAGGAGCGATACGAAGTTATGGTTGAGCCAGGCCAGCTATTTGGAAAAGGTGGGTCATTGCCAAGCCAAGCCTAGGGTTACATCCCTAACAATAACTATTATGAAAATTATACTGGTAAAATTAGTAAGGATATTAAATTGTTTAACATGATATGCTATTTGTCATTTAGGCACCATGCAAGTATTATAGTAACATTACCATGCTACCAAATAAATATTTGTAAATAGAGTTCGTCTTAAATAGTTGGGCCTTTTAATAGTATAGACAGGAAAGCAGAAAACTGTGAACTAAAGATGCTGTACAAATCGGAAATATCTGAAATTTAATAGTGAAAATGAGGTACTGATATGTTTTCAACTGGACCAAAGTCTACTCATGCTGAACATTAGGATGATGTAGGCTATGTAGCCTTCATCCTAATGAAAGGAAACCGTATGAAGAAAACCAAGAAGATTTTTATTATAGTAAGCACATTTGTTGATAACCTGTGCACTGACCCATGTGGAATAAGATCTCTTGTAATTTATTAAATACTTTCATTATTGCAAAGAGTTAAGTATTTCAACGTAGGGAGCTTACTCCCTATTTATCATGTACAAAGTGTTTTTGTACATTTTTTTCTGATTTAAAACTTGTATGCTATTTCCTAAGTCTATGGAAGAGAACTCATATTCGTCCTTCCTGGTATTCACTTATGAAATACCTAGTTATCTCGTTTTTCTTCCGTATGTGTTTCTCCCTTGTGCTTATATTTTATTGTTTGTGGTTTGAGCTAGTTATTCCTGATATATGGCATCCTGTCCTTTTATTGGAGATCGCCACGCTCTGAATCTGACCGAACACAGGTGAGAGCCCATTTACGGGCTTACCTTGTGACCTCTCGGCGGCTTTTGATACCATCGACCATGGTATCCTATTGCATCGACTGGAGGGGCTGGGGGTGAGGGGCACCGTTTTGCGGTGGTTCTCCTCCTACCTCTCTGGCCGAGTGCAATTTGTATTGGCAGGGGGGCAGAGGTCGACCTCGAGGCCGCTCACTTGTGGGGTGCCACAAGGGTCGGTCCTCTCGCCTCTCCTGTTCAATGCATACATGAAGCCGCTGGGTGAGATCATTCGTGGGTTCGGGGTAGATTACCATCTGTACGCGGATGACACCCAGCTGTACATCTCTACCCCAAACCACCCCAACGATGCTGTCGAAGTGATGTCCCGGTGTCTGGAAGCCGTACGGATCTGGATGGGAAGTAACAGACTCAAGCTCAACCCGTCCAAGACTGAGTGGCTGTGGCTACCGGCACCCCGGTTCAACCAGCTGATTCCATCACTGGCCATTGGGGGCGAACATCTGGACCCCGTGGATCGGGTACGCAATTTGGGCGTCCTCCTAGATCCCCGGCTGTCAATGGATGACCATGTGACAGCCGTGGCAAGGGGGGTGTTTCACCAGGTTCGCCTGGTGCGCCAATTGTGCCCCCTATTGGACCGGAACGCCCTTCGCACAGTCACCCATGCGCTTGTGACGTCCCGGCTAGACTACTGCAATGCTCTCTACATGGGGCTCCCCTTGAGATGCACCCGAAGACTGCAGTTGGTTCAGAATGCGGCTGCGCAGGCAGTTTCGGGAGTCGTTAGATACTCCCACGTAACACCTCTCCTGCCCGGGCTGCACTGGCTGCCTGTGGCTTTTCGGGTGCATTTCAAGGTGTTGATTATCATCTTCAAAGCGCTCCATGGCACAGGATCTAGTTATTTGCGGGATCGTATCCTGCCCCACACATCCCTTCGGCCAATTCGCTCACACAGAGAGGGACTCCTCTGGGTGCCGTCCACTAGGCTGTTCCAGCGGGCGACGCCCAGGGGAAGGGCCTTCTCTGTGATGGGCCTGACCCTCTGGAATGACCTTCCCCCTGACATTAGAACAACCATGGACCTCCGCTCCTTCTGCCAGAAGCTCAAAACCCACCTGTTTCATCTAGCCGGCCTGGCCTAATTCCAGCTTTCCCACCTCAGTTTGTATTTTTAAATTTTACGGTTTGGTTTTAAGGTTAAGTTTTTAATTTTTATAAACTTGTACAGGGGTCTATTTAATCCGTTTTTAATTATATTTATTATCAATTGTATGGTTTTAATTTTGTACCTGTACACCGCCCCGAGTCCCTTCGGGGAGAGGGGGTAGTCTAGAAGTCTAATAAACTAAACTAAACTAAACTATTAAAACTGTAAAATAAAGCTGAATATTGGCAAAAGAGATAGGTACCTCTTAATCAAAGCCAACAGCAATGTGTAAAATGTGTTCTGCAAGTCAAAAAGAATTACTAAATTTTGGTACAACTCAGAGGAAAGCAAAATCATACTACACTGCAATAAAGTTTGCATCTAGATGAATTTATTTTAATCTGTCAATCTCTCTGTTGAGGCTATGGAATTATCAGTTTTTCCTCCTTTCTAGTACTAACGTGTAATGACATTTTGAGTGTCATACTTGTAGCATTTCTAACTTTCTTCCCATAAGTGACAAGAAGCTAATGGTTCTTTTTTCTAGTCTTTCATTCCCAAATGAAATTATACTAACAATGGAGACAAATTACTACTTTCTGAAACTCTCTTTGGTGTGGTGTAGCGAAACTGTAAAGGGCAGCTCATAGTTTCTTAGATTGTAAAAAACAGAGCTTTGATTTACATTTTCTACATCTGTCATTTGCTTTCTAATATATTGATCCACCATTTTCTTTCTCCACCCCAATCAATACCTGTTGAGTTAAGACTAATAAAAACTCCTTTCCTGCAGCTCCTCGTATTATTAACTAGCAAAAGTCGTCTATATTGTTTTGCCCTGGTTTGATCTCATCACTCACTATAACGATTATGTGAACAAAGCTTAAGAGTTGCTAAGGGAAAAGAAAACTGAAAAGAAGGTCACAGTATGAAAATCAGCTAGTATGGTAAAGCCATTTGTATGGCCAATGCAACACAGAGATGAACCGCCCTTCAACACCCAATGGTTGCTGCTTCCCAGGACTGTTTTGATTCCCCTCATGGTCTGTTTTCAGCTTTTCCTACCTCCAGCAGCACTCTGCCGGCCGTTTTTGGGAGGCCTCAGCGCGGCCCGTTTTTGACCAGCAAAGTGCTGCAAGAGACCGGGAAGGCCAAAAATGAGCCGTGTGGGAACCTCGGGAGGCCTCTACATGACCTGTTTTTGGCCAGCCCGACCTCTGGCAGCACTCTGCTGCCATTTTTGGGAGGCCTCTGTGCAGCCCATTTTTGGCCAGTAGAGTGCTGCTGGAGGCCATGGAGGGCAAAAACGAGGTGCCGTTTTGGCCGGTAAAGTGCTTCAGGAGGCGTCTGTCCCACCTCGTTCCCTGCCCCCCTCTCACCGGCCCACGGAGAACTACAATGCTGATCCAGCCCTTGAAGAATCCAGTCGGGTTGACTAAGCCATGGTACACTTAGACACAATGAACTAGATGGATGAGTTGCTTTCATACAATATGGCTTCCTAATGCACTCACTATTTTGTCTTACTTATGCACTGAATCACTCAAGCCTGTCTAGATTACAACACATTGAGGATTAAGACTTCTATAAAATTCATAGACGTCTCTTATGTTATCATTAAGGCAAGTTATTACTGCATTACATTTATGGGAAGATAGAGGTAATAGGGAAGAAAAAGAGTCGCCTGAAAATGCTGTTTCAGGGAAAAAAGGAGAAAGAGAAAATCAGGTTTGACCTCTTGTAACTAATTAGACATGAAATCAAAGATTAAAAGCCTACTAATAATCCATGTAGCATTTACGCTTGAATTTTAATGCAGCATGTAAATCAAACTGACCAAAGGAATGCAGTGTTCACTAACTGCCATGAATAATGCATAAATTATGTAGGGGCTTATTTTGTCCTGGATGCAGTCACTGTATCACATCCCTCCCCAGTTCCCTGGTTAGCAAAAATGTGAAAAGCAGGTCAGATTATTATAAAAACCTTCTGAAAAACCAAAACTGTGCTGGAGCTTATTGGTTACACGGGCTGAGTTTTATTTTATGGACTGCAGGCAACTATTTTATTTCCTGCCTGAAATGACTAGATGTATAATGCCCAGGATTCAAAACCTGTCTTGGTAAAAGAAGCTTTGACCTTGTGCTCAGTGTACAAAGTAAAAATGTCACTTGCCTTATGTGATAAAATGTGTTGGAAATTGGGGAGAGATAATAGCAGCTTTTGATGGGCTTCACCTGGTGTAGAGCCTGGCTATGCAGAACATTTCCTAAAAAGTGCTAGTGATTTAGTTTGACTGACCATGCCATGCAGCAACAGATGATGAATAGTAGCAGGACAGAATAGAGCCGTGATGGTGAACCTATGGCACGCGTGCCAGAGGTGGCATGCAGAGCAATCTCTGTGTGCACATGAGCTGTTGCTAGCTGCTCTTCTGGTTTCCAGCATGCTAGACCTGGTTTGGGAACTCTGTGCCCCAAAAGTTCACCATCACTGGAATAGAGGAAATAAAATAATGAAGAAGATCCCGGAGGAAGCACAACTCATGTGCAAGAAGGGAAAGGTGAATTAGGAAGAAAGGAGACATGTGGAAATAAAAACCTTACATGAGGCATATGGAGTCTTCTCCTTCCAGAACTACACTATCACTGATGCTCAATGGGGTTGCACTGTCCCAGGAAAATGTTAATATGCAATTGGGGGTCCCAGAATTAGAAAGACCCCTAAACCCTGAGCCACTCAGACTTACCAGCTTCAGTTGAAGCCTGCTGTTCCCCATCTAGATCCCCATAGTTTCCAGGAACCAGGATAGAACATCAATAGCGTTGCTTAATTCACCGGGGGCAGAGATGTATACAAGTAGTCCTCGACGTACGACAACAACTGAGCCCAAAATTTATATTGTTAAGTGAAACATTTGTTAAGAGAGTTCTGCCCCATTTTACGACCATTCTTGCCACCATTGTTCAGTGAATCGCTGCAGCTGATAAGTTAGTGATCTGGTTGTGAATTGAATCTGGCTTCCCAATTGACTTTGCTTGTAAAAAGTTGGCAAAAGGTGATCACATGACTCTGGCACGCTACAACTGTCATAAATATCAGCCAGTTGCCAAGCATCTGAATTTTTGATCACACAATCATGGGAATGCTGCAAAGGTCGTAACTGTGAAAAACGGCCACAAGCCACATTTTTCAGTGCTGTTGTAACTTTGAGCAGTCACTAAATGAACTGTTATTAGTTGAGGACTATCTGTAACTGGGTATCATCAGCATACAGATACAGATAGTGTAGTGCAGAGACACATGAAGAGCAGGTGACAGTCCTGGCTAGGATTGCCTTTGAACAACTTCAACTTGTGCATCAGTTGCTAGATCAGGAGGTTCTGCTCACAGTCATTCAAGTCCTGTTACCTCTAGGTGGACTATTGTAATGTGCTCTATATGGGGCAGTGGTGGGTTCCGGATCCCGTTGCAACTGGTAACCTGTGATGCTCCAACTGCTCAGAGGAGTGTTGGGCAGGCGCCGTACGCTGTGTGCACGTGCGTAAATGGCCCAGTTGGGTCAAATACAGGTAAGGAATGCGGGCGGGTGAGCAGGCCCTCTGAAGCACCGTACCGGAACGGTGTCTGCTGCTCCCAGCAGGCACTGGTACGCCCGTACTGGGGTGTACCAGCCAGAACCCACCACTGATATGGGGCTACCCTTGAAGAGTATCTGGAAGCTTCACTTGATGCAAAATGCAGTTATCTGTGCCCCTAGAATGGCACATGGCTAGGCTGCTTCCAGGTCCAATTCAAGGTGCTAGTTTTGACCTTTACAGTCCTTCTTCATGGACCAGGTTATTTTGAGAAACTGTTGCTTCCCGATTACTTCCACCTCTTCCAGGTCCTGTCTGCTAGTGAACTATATTTGGTGGGACCTCAAAGGGGGGGGGGTTTCTGCAGTTGTGTCTGTGGAACAGCATCCCTCCCATTCTTGAGGTGAGACCTACTCTTACAATACAATACAATAGTAGAGTTGGAAGGGACCTTGGAGGTCTTCTAGCCCAACCCCCTGCCTAGGCAGGAAACCCTATACCGTTTCAGACAAATAGCTATCCAACATCTTCTTAAAGACTTCCAGTGTTGGGGCATTCACAACTTCTGGAGACAAGCTGTTCCACTGATTAATTGTTCTGTCAGGAAGTTTCTCCTCAGTTCTAAGTTGCTTGTCTTCTTGATTAGTTTCCACCCATTGCTTCTTGTTCTACCGTCAGGTGCCTTGGAGAATAGCTTGACTCCCTCTTCTTTGTGGCAACCCCTGAGATATTGGAACGCTGCTATCATGTCTCCCCTAGTCCTTCATTCTCTTAAGCTAAACATACCCAGTTCCTGCAACCGTTTTTCATATGTTTTAGTCTCCAGTCCCCTAATCATCTTTGTTGCTCTTCTCTGCACTCTTTCTAGAATCTCCACATCTTTTGTACATTGTGCCGACCAGAACGGAATGCAGTATTCCAAGTGTGGCCTTACCATGGTATTATGAAGTGATGTTAACACTTTATGTGATCTTGATTCTATCCCTCTGTTGATGCAGCCTAGGAGTGTGTTGGCTTTTTTGGCAGCTGCTGCACACTGCTGGCTCATATTTAAATGGTTGTCCACTAGGACTCCAAGATCCCTTTCACAGTTACTACTATCTTCTTTGATATCTTTCCACAAATCTCGTAAAACGTGATTATATAATAGGCTTGGGAGTGGAAATGGGGATTGGAGAGGTAGCTTCACTGTGTGTAACATCTATGTTCTTCTTACCCTTTTTAAAATAATGGTAATAATTATGTTTTAATTTTAGAGTGGTTTTATAATTATTGTTTGTATGTTTTTATCATACATCATCAGAATCAAATTCTGTAAGATGGGTGATAAGTATTAATATGAAAAGTAAATAGTATTGGTGCTACAGGCAAAAGATAGAAGAACATTCCCTATGTTACTTAATATAGTACCTTGCTTGTAAAATGATGGCTTAGCACAATTGCATTGTTCATACAAAGTTAAGGTAATGGATGGGCTCCTATTACATATTGAACAAATACAAATCAGTGAACCCTATTCTATCATGCTTTTTGAGTCTAGTCCATCAGTAGAGTACAGGAGCTTCCCCAATGGCCATTTTCATACACTTTGCAGCTGCTTAATCGTTTAGAGCCAAATATTGTATAAAATTGCTCTTTAAAATTTGACTTTGAAGTACCATAGAAAAGGGACAAGACTGACGAGGAAAGACAATGTCTTCTCTACTGCCTATTCATTTTGTGAGATTTGTGATTATGGTTTGCTTATTTCTTTTGCCCAATGAATGCTTCCCAACACAAATACATGTGTATAACTACATACACATAACTTTAGAGAATAATTTGTGGGAACATCATTTGCGGACAAGGAAAATTAGGGAATGGAATTAGAACTTCCAACTCACTTCCTGGTTGATTTTATAGATGCTTCTCATAATTTTTAGTCTATTTAAGGTCTATTTACGGCCTTTAATGTTCACTTAGATTTGCTGAACAAGGGGATAAAAAGAAAGACCTATCCTCTCACTTCCCCACAAATAGTTGTCTTTTGAAAGAAAACTTTCATGTCCTACTTGTAAGTCTCTCTCACACACTTCCATTTGACTACTGTACGAAAAGAACTTGTGCGGTGATATCGTTTGCCTGACCCAGAACGGCTCCTTTACAGCTGAAGCAGAAAAGAATACAACGTCATGTCAATAAATCTTGGTAAATAGGAAGTACCATCCCAATAACTGAATTTACTTCACCTATGCAAAGGACCTCTGCTACTGAGGTCTGGGTTTCTTATCAGTGACGTGCGGTCACTAGAGGCAGGGGAGGCAGGGCCTCACCTCTCTTCATGGAATAATAGTATATAATATTATATACTATATATAATATTATATACATCCGTCCGGCCGCGCCCGGGAGACGCGGAGGGAGCAATGTTGTCGGCGCCTCCGGATGACGAACCAGTCGCTTGCTTTCGTCATCGGGAGGCCGACAACATTTCTGCCTCCACGTCTCCCGGGCGCCGAAGCAGTCCGGCGAGCGAGCGAGCGAGGCAGCGAGATCTTCGGTCACTCGTCCACCGGACTGCTTCCGCATCTCCCGGGCGCGGATGGACGAAGGGAGCCAGAATGGCGCCGAAGCAGTCCGGCGAGTGAGGCAGCGAGATCTTCGGTCACTCGTCCACCGGACTGTCTTGGCGCCATTCTGGCTCCCTTCGTCCATCCGCGCCCGGGAGATGCGGAAGCAGTCCGGTGGACGAGTGACCGAAGATCTCGCTGCCTCGCTCGCTCGCTCGCCGGACTGCTTCGGCGCCATTCTGGCTCCCTTCGTCCATCCGCGCCTGGGAGATGCGGAAGCAGTCCGGTGGACGAGTGACCGAAGATCTCGCTGCCTCGCTTGCTCGCTCGCCGGACTGCTTCGGCGCCATTCTGGCTCCCTTCGTCCATCCGCGCCCGGGAGATGCGGAAGCAGTCCGGTGGACGAGTGACCGAAGATCTCGCTGCCTCGCTCGCTCGCTCGCCGGACTGCTTCGGCGCCATTCTGGCTCCCTTCGTCCATCCGCGCCCGGGTGATGCGGAAGCAGTCCGGTGGACGAGTGACCGAAGATCTCGCTGCCTTGCTCGCTCGCTCGCCGGACTGCTTCGGCGCCCGGGAGACATGGAGGCAGAAATGTTATCGGCCTCCCGATGACGAAAGCAAGCGACTGGTTCGTCATCTGGAGGCGCCGACAACATTTCTCCCTCTGCGTCTCCCGGGCGCGGATGGACGAAGGGAGCCAGAATGGCGCCGAAGCAGTCCGGCGAGCGAGCGAGTGAGGCAGCGAGCGAGGCAGCGAGATCTTCGGTCACTCGTCCACCGGACTGCTTCCGCATCTCCCGGGTGCGGATGGACGAAGGTAGCCAGAATGGCGCCGAAGCAGTCCGGCGAGCGAGCGAGCGACGCAGCCTGATCTTCGGTTGCTTCCAGAGCCGGAGCGGGATGGAGCAGCCATCGCCTTGGAAGTGAGTCGCGCGGACGGAGCTTTGGGGCTGAGGAGAGAGGCAGGGACGGAGGGAGTGGGGGGAGAGGAGCCGCCCCCCTCAACCCCCAGGCAATGGGGAAAGCTTTCCCGAAATGGGGGGGGGGTGTCGCGGGAAATAAAAAGGGCGCGCGCTGGGGGGGACGAAGGAGGCTTTGGCGTGCCTTAGAGGCGGGCGGGCAAGCAACGAAAGGAGCAGTGAGGGCGGGCGGTGGCTGCAGGCGGCAAGGCTTGAGCGGGGTGAAAGGGACTGGTGCCGGTAGAGGAAGTAATGCTACGCCGCGGTCCCCTTAATGTTCACTCAGGAAGGCGGAGAACGAGACCACGTGGTCTGCACACGTGGTCTGCACACGTGGTCCCATTCCCCGCCTTCCTGATGACGTCACCAGCCTCCCCAGCCATAACCCTCACCGCACGTCACTGTTTCTTATATACAGTAACTTTTTTCAAAGTTCTGGAGGAGCCATCTTGAACAATTTATGCAATGATCCTCTATGTAATGACCCATTTGACATTATGAAAGTAGGGTTATCACAAAATGTGCAATGTTGTTTTAGGCTTGCTTTCACATTTGTATATCGGTACAGCTGTCCTCCAAGTAGACACATCTGCTCATTAGAAAAACAATGTAATTTCTAGTGTCTAATTCTAATTATTTGCAGATGATAGATTCCTTGTGCAGCCTCCATAAAGGGCTCAGCTTTTCCCACTCAGTGACTAATAACCAGGGCCTTTAGGTAACAACAACCAAAGCAGTAAAGACCTGATACAAATTTGCGTCCATTTCTGTCTGTATTGAATGTGGCAGTTACATTTCGATAAGAAAATTGAGGAAACTTCTGGTCCACAGCCTTGTACTATTTGATATTAGCATCGTAAATTAAGCAGTTTCATGCACTTGACTTGGTTTACAAAATCCTGTAATCTTCTGCGGTGATAATTTATTACCACAGATGCCAAAGGCACTCAAACAGCTGGGAAATACATGTTCCTCCCTGACTCTCTTTTTTGCTTGTGGTCATGTGTCAAATGAAACCTTGTGCTGATGGGGTAGGTACCAGAAGCTACCAGAGCTGCATCCTATTTGGGCAGAAAATAACAGCTCATCAAAACAACATTCTATGCTCATGTTTACTGCACTGGTGTTCCTGACCCAAAGTGAAACAGCATCACACAGCATGAAATATTCCAATCTAAAAATACAAGACAGGCAATGCATCCCTGGAAGGAAGATCAGCAGTTTGCAGAAAAGATATAGGGAAGGAAGAGATTCCAAAATGAACAATGGGAAAGGCAGACAAAGGGAAGAGGTGGCAAAAAAGGCATTTTACTTAAATGCTTTGATTCTTAAGTCACTTCTCTATACTTTAGCTATCTTCGTAACGCTTTACAGTGGCAGAAACTGCATTTCTCTCTCTGTTCAATGACAGGTAAATAAAGCATATCATATATTTAAAAGCTCCCCAAAATATTAGGATCAGATACTGTGTTTGATATTTTGAGAACATATCGTGGATACTTTCAAGGAAGCTTGAATTTTCCCCAAAGCTTGAAGTTCCCCTTGAATTTTACTCAATCAGGGAGCTGGAAGGGACCTTGGAGGTCTTCTAGTCCAACACCCTGCCTAAGGCAGACCTTATTACATTCTGGACAATCTTTTATTGAAGACCTCCAGTAATGGAATACCCACAACTCTGAGAGGCAAGCTGTTCCATTCATTATTTATTCTTATAATCAGGAAATTTCTTCTTAGTTCTTTCATGTGAGTTGGTATGTGCACACTGTCATACACGCAATATATAGGTTTGCAATATAGTCAAGAGGAAATAAGCCTCTTAAAAAAGAATGATCCAAAAGGCAGAAACTATTTTTCTTTCTTATGTTTCAATATTTTATTTGACAGAGAAGATGACTGGAGAAGTATTTCAATGAAAGATCATGACATATCTCAAACTTCTGCAAGCGAAAGCTATCACACCATCATGTTTTCTTAAAGAATGGTGCAGTAGTAGCATGTCAGTGACACTTATAAATTGGGCTTGCAAATAAAAAAATACTCAAATTTTAGATAGTATAGTATTTAGATAGACAGTATTTAGATAGGGGTGAATGCAATCACCCCTATCTAAATACTGGAATATTTTTTGAAATGTATCAAGAAGAACCACTGGAAAATAGGATTATAGGGCTGAGACCATTGTTGACCAATTACATACTATGGCAGAGTATAGATGAAGGTTGTAGAGCTTTAATATATATCTCTCTATATATATGTGTGTGTCTGTGTGTGTGTGTGTGTGTTGTATTTGTGCTGATAAATAAATAAAGGGAGACTAGTATAGATCTATTTCAAGCTATTTAGCTCTCATCAGCTAGCCATACCCTTACTGGGACACAATACATACATACATACATACATACATACATACATACATACATACATACATACATACAATAACTTATATTAACAATAACAAAAATTCCAAAAGATCATTATATGTTAAGTTACTTCAAAATCTCTTGAGGTTTTTCTGAGATTTTGCAGAAATTCAGCATTTTCATATGAAACCGTGAAATATGTGAAACAGAACTGTGATGTTCTAGTCCTGCCTCACGCATGAAAGCTGGCTGGGCAACTTTGGCCTAGTCACCCTCTTTCAGTTCAACTCATCTCACATGGTTATTGTTGTGGGGGGGGGAAATAGAGGCAGAGGGATTATTAGGTATGTTGGCTGCCTGGTGATATTTATGAAATAATAATAAAAGCAGGATAAAAATAACTGTTATATTAAATCTCACACAATTTATTTTTATTTTTATTTATTTATTTGTTTTGTCAAGCATGTATAAGATAATAGATATAAGTATAAACAAGATTATGAAATAATACATGAAATGGATATGAATAAATGGGGTTGTTAGGACAGGGATGGTAGGCATGTTGGTGTGCTTATGCCTGCCCCTTACAGACCTCTTAGGAATGGAGTGAGGTCAACAGTAGACAGTCAATGTTAGAGATTTAGCCATAAATGTATGTTCATGCTATCATGAAATTATATGACAGCATTTACCCTTTGAAAAGGTGCCAAACTAAAACATTTTCTTGCTTCCATCATGCTAATGGGATATTACATGCAACCTGTAGACACCTTCAAGGAAGATCCTGTTATAGCAAAATACTGATTAAAAGAACTGCTCACCACATTGTTATTCTAAATACCTCAATAGTTTTATTTGTTTTCCCAGATAAAAGATACTGGGGGGGAGGGGAATGAAATAGACCAAACTCACAGAGTAACATTATAATTGAAATGATCAACTGTATAGCTATGTAGGAAGAAGACCTTTAATTTGAAAGGCGAGAGATTGCATTAAAGAAGGCGGCGAAAATAATCCAAAGGTGAGAAGAATTTCTATTGTCTTATAAGGCTCTCTGTGGGAATTTTCACAGCACAGACATCTATTGGGAGCAGTGGGGAGGGAGGAAGGCTTGTGAAATTCTAGTTCCTCATGCTTCCCATCCCATCAATAAATGCCTGCAATCATACTCTTGAGCTGTGGTGTGATTTCAAGGTTCATCTCTTCCAAGCAGCTCAAACACTAATTAGCCCAGCTGTAATTAGTAAGATAATTAAATACTGGCTCACTCATCACTCTACCTTGTGTCGGGTCATGATTCTCCCAGAAGACCTTGAGCAGTTTCTCAAAGCTGATGGTTTCTGGCTGAAATACCACTCGCACAACTTCAGTATGGGCAGTTTTGCCTTCAATGAAACAATAAGAAACAAGAATATTAATCACTGAAACCAACACACACACAGATGGATATATTATTACCCAGTATGCTAAACAAGTAAAAATCTGTGGACAGAAAAAGACTGGTGATTAACGGTTGTAAGTCCTGCTTCTTTTTCTGGTAATTTCAGAGATGGCAATGCTTTATTCCACTAGGAAACTGTGCTTTTTTGCTTTGGCTTTGCAGGGCATGGCCATAAAGTCATGAGATCATATGGGTGACTGTGGGGTGGGGGGGCAGGAGGAGATGGCAAGAGACAGTTTTAACTCCTTTTTGTTCTATCTCTGTCCTTACTTTTTAGAGAGTGGGTGGGTTCATTTTTAAAAGGAAAATTGATATGTTACATGTAGGATATAAATCTAGATTAATACATTTTGCCGCTTTCTTCTAAAGCAGGGGTGTCAAACTCAAGGCCGGGGGGTCTTAGATCTGACCCAAGGGACCGCCCTGGAAAGAGTGAAGGACCGGCCCATGATGCCTCTGCCAGAAAAAATGGAGCTCGGCACTTGCAAGCTCCATTTTCACTGGCAGAGGGTTGTAGGAGGCAGCTGAAAATGGAGCTCAGGTGCCCATTTTCGCGGGCAGACCACTTGGGCCACCACAGGCGCCCCCGACATGAATGACGTCATGCTGGCCATGCCCACCCTGGCCACACCCACTCTGGCCCATTGAGGTCAAACACAACCCCGATGTGGCCCTCAATGAAATCGAGTTTGACATCTGTGTTCTAAAGTAATAATAAATAAACAGAAAAGCATTCTGCCAAATTTTCTCAGCACGTTGTCCCAAAGGTGCTTTTTCAGGAGGCAACTGGACTTCCTTGTTTTTTCTTTTGAAGATGTTTCACTTTTCATCCAAGAAGCTTCTTCAGCTCTGACAGGATAGTGGGGAGGAGAACTGAAAAAGCGTCTTGGATGTGAAACAAAATGCCTTCAGAAGAAAAAACAATAAAGTCCAGTTGCCTCCTGAAAAAGCACCTTTGGGACAACCATGACCTGGATGACTGAGAATCTCTACAGACTTTTCTCAGCGCAATTTTCTCTATTTCTGAAAGTGGCATATAAAGAGTTAGCAGGGACAAGTGTCTGAAGGTTGCCCATTCCTGCCAGCTTACTGCAGGGGAGTTAATCTGGAGAAAATTGGTACGGCATTTAATAAGAACCATATATCATATTTTGTGGGCAGAAACCACATTATTAGTTTAATATTTGTTCTTATTATCAAAGTCCTTCCCATTTTAACAGCTGCTTTGTATAAAACTTATATTATTTCAGCAAAGTTTCTTATAACCTCTATTGCTTTTTACTTTTAGCTTGGCCTCAACTGTATCACCTCTGATTTTTAGAGGCTATGTAGGCTATGAAAACAAATGTACTTTTATTATAATATTGTAATGTCATAAATAAAAAAACAGCATTGTTATGTTACTTCTGAAGGAATAACATTGATATAAAGTAATACAGGTTTCCTTGGCCGAATTCATTGGTAATGAGAGAGAGAGAGGAAAATGGTATTTAGAGGATGCATTAAACAGAGGATTGTGGCAACATCCAAGAACATAAGCCTTTGGCTATAGAAACAACACAAGCCTTTGGCAGGGAAATTATTTTTTAGCACTAGGTTTGGCCATGACAAATGTCAACACAAAAATTAGGAAACATTTGACAGAGCCCTAACTACCCATACCTATAATAATTACCTGTCTTTTCAAATACCCTAGTGCTTCCATCTGCTGCCATGCCCAGTTCTACCCTTTACTGTGTTGCCACTTTTTAGTGCTAAAAAATCACTGATTCTTCAGTCACCTAGTCATGTTCTGACTGTGGCATTTACAGTAATGAACAGGCTTTCTTCACCATTTAAATTCATTCCAATTCATTTTGATGCAGTGTTATATTTTGACATATATGGTATGGTATAACTTGGTCTGTAAAAAGTCTCAAATGTCGTCTCCTGGTACAAACAAACAAAGGAGCTCAAACTACAAGATTGGCTGAAAAATTGTCCAAGTCTTTTAACAACAGAACAAATATTTGTGGAAAACCAAAGGCTAATTTCCTGCTGAGTTTAGAGCATACCTAACAGGAGGTAAACATAAAAATGCTACTGTGAAATGCAGCAGATAATAAATGCCAAATGTATCCTTCAACATAAAATGTAATGATGATAAATTCCTAGATGGGAGATAAAAGGTACTATGCTGTATGTGATTTTGGATATAAGAGCATGATTTATTAATATAAACTACCTTCTACTGGGCTAGATTGCTTTTTTTTTAAATCCATGTGAAAATGTCTCTTCTAATCAGCCACAAAATAAGGGATAATTCTATTACCTAGAATTGTTTGCAATGCTAAGTAATTTTTGTTTTCTGGTTTTAAAATAAGTACAAATTAATCCCTTATTTTCATTGACTTAAGAACTATTTATTTATTTCAGCTTATATGACCATCCATCTAAAATTCATGACTTATGTATTTAACACATTTACATTACCACTCATTCTCTAACCAACTTGAGCAGCCCCCAATCAAAAGTTAAAATTAGAAATAAAATCATATTAAAAATATAAAACTAAACAGATTAAAATATTAAAACTTTGGAGGGCTGAAAGCGATTAAAAACTAAAAATTAAGAACTATATAGAAACTTAAAACAATATCGCTCAGATCCGGAGCGGATGGGCCCCCTTCAGTGGACCAGAGGAGCCGCCAACAGTGAGTCTTGTGAGACCATTCTGGGAGGAGTTTGATTCTGTTGCCCCCAAGGATTTGGATAGGTTGCGTGGACGGCTGCGACCGACCACATGTTTAATGGACCCGTGTCCCTCCTGGTTGGTACTGGCATCCTGGGAAGTGACACGAGGCTGGCTACTGGGCTTGGTGAACGCCTCGTTGAGCGAGGGGTCCTTGCCTGCCGCCTTGAAAGAGGCGGTGGTGAGGCCCTTACTCAAGAGGCCTTCCCTTGACCCGATGGAGCTAGCTAATTATCGTCCAGTCTCCAACCTTCCCTTTTTGGCGAAGGTTGTAGAGAATGTGGTGGCACAGCAGTTTCCACGACACCTTGAGGAATCCGAATATCTAGACCCACGCCAGTCCGGCTTCCGGCCCGGACACAGCACGGAGACGGCCTTGGTCGCGTTGGTCGATGATCTCTGGAGGGCCAGAGATAGGGGTTGTTCCTCTATCCTGGTCCTATTAGATCTCTCGGCGGCTTTTGATACCATCGATCATGGTATCCTATTGCGCCGGCTGGGGGGGATGGGAGTTGGAGGCACCGTTCTGCGGTGGTTCGGCTCCTACCTCTCTGACCGGACGCAATGTGTGTTGGCAGGGGGGCAGAGGTCAACCCTGTGGTCACTCACTTGTGGGGTGCCTCAGGGGTCGGTCCTCTCGCCCCTCCTGTTCAATGCATATGTGAAGCCGCTGGGGGAGATCATCCGTGGTTTTGGGGTGGAGTATCATCTGTACGCTGATGATACGCAGCTGTACATTTCCACCCCAGACCACCCCAACGAGGCTGTCGAGGTGATGACCCGGTGTTTGGAAGCCGTCGGGGTCTGGATGGGGGACAACAGACTCAAGCTCAACCCCTCCAAGACCGAGTGGCTGTGGCTACCGGCACCCCGGTTCAGTCAGTTGATTCCATCACTGACCATAGGGGGCGAGCAATTGCCCCCTGTGGAGCGGGCGCGCAATTTGGGCGTCCTCCGAGATGCCCGGCTGTCAATGGATGACCATGTTGCAGCCGTGGCAAGGGGGGCGTTCCACCAGGTTCGCCTGGTGCGCCAATTGCGCCCCCTACTGGACCGGGATGCCCTACGCACGGTCACTCATGCACTGGTGACGTCTCGGCTGGACTACTGCAATGCCCTCTACATGGGGTTTCCCTTGGGACGCGCTCGAAGACTGCAGCTAGTCCAGAACACAGCCGCGCGGGCTATTATGGGGAGTACTAGGTACTCCCATGTAACACCGCTCCTGCGCGAGCAGCACTGGCTGCCTGTGGTCTTTCGAGTGCGTTTCAAGGTGTTAATTACCATCTTTAAAGCGCTCCATGGCTCAGGACCTAGGTACTTGCGGGATCGCATCCTACCACACACTTCCCTGCGACCGATCCGCTCTCACAGGGAAGGACTCCTCCGGGTGCCGTCCACTAAGCAATGCCAACGGGTGGCACCTAGGAGTAGAGCCTTCTCTGTGATGGGCCCAACCCTCTGGAATGACCTCCCCCCCGATATCAGAACCACCACCGACTTCCGCTCCTTTCGACAAAAACTGAAGACTCACCTGTTCCGTCTAGCTGGCCTGGCCCATTTATAGTTTCATTCTACCTCCTGGCAGATATTTTAATTGGGTATTTTTAGGGTATTTAAATATTGCTTTTAACTACTTTACTGCAGATATGTACAGTTTCTTATCTTTGTGTTTGTATTTTCTATTTATTGATGTGTTTTTATTTGACTGTATACCGCCCCGAGTCCCTTTGGGGAGAGGGGGCGGTATAAAAATCTAAATAAAAGTAAAGTAAGTAAAAGTAAATATTTTAAAAAATACACATACACAATTAACAGCTAAGGTTAAAAAAATCCACCAACAGCAAATTAACACAACCACTGCCTGAGCTCATCATGCATCTTGATCCTCAAGCCCAGTGACAAATTCATGTCTTTAAGTCTTGCAAAAAGAGCCAGCAGGGTTAGGGCCAATCTAGTCCCTGATTGAGATGATGGTCCAAAGAGTGGGCAGCATGATTGAAAAGGCTCTACACCCAGAAAATTAACAATTATAAGTTCTAAAAGGATACATTACTTCTATTGCAAAGCAAAACTGAGATACACTAGAACTGTTAAAAAATACTAAACATTCTGTCTTTCTCATTAAATATAAGCAGAAGCAAAATCAAGCGGAAGACGATAATGGAATCTAGATAATTCTTCCTCGTGGAATAATATACAGTAGTAGCTATGGAACAGTTTTTCAACATGCAAAATAACGCTAACAATATAAAACAAGTCCTGAGATGTTTCATCTTAAACGGTTTCCTGATATAATACAACAGGACTTTGTGCATATGAAGATGGCACGGTTTATCAATGTTTTACGTTTTGTAATTAACCCATTTTCAATTCATTCCTGCTATGGCAGGATTGTTTGTTCAAATAATATGTACTTGAAATGAATCATATATAAGTATTTATTTCTCTGATGTGGCAATACACAAAATTTGTTATATGTGTGTTATAATGCAGGATAAGCTCCCCTTGGTCAAATTTTAAACACACAAGAATATAAAACCCTGATCGGTGAATCCATAGTGTCATCGTCTATGCAGAGTCTCAACTGCATTAACTCTCAGTTCGCACAGATTCTCAGTGTGCATCTTTGCGATAAACATAGGCTCATCCAGTCATGAGATTCAAAAATTTTTTACTACCGATTCTGTGGGCGTGGCTTGGTAGGCGTAACATGTCTTGGTGGGCGTGGTTTGGTGGGCATGGCAGGGGAAGGATACTGTAAAATCTCAATTCCCTCCCCACTCCAGGGAACGGTTACTGCAAAATCCCCATTTCCTCCCAATCAGCTGGGACTCAGGAGGCAGAAAATAGATGGGGGCGGGGCCAGTCAGAGGTGGTATTTACCGGTTCTCCGAACTACTCAAAATTTCCGCTACTGGTTCCCCAGAACTGATCAGAACCTGCTGAATACCACCTCTGGGCTCATCCAATCCAACCTTCCATGGCCAACTTGGGAATGCTCACAAACCTGAAACAAGAGCAGTAGCTTCTTTCCATTGTTACTTCCCAGCAGCATTATTACAACACATTGTGTATGAATTGGAATTTCAAATTTTTATCAGTTTTAGTGGCCATTGATAATATTATCTTCCTTGAACAGGATTTTATCCTCCTTTCAATTTTTTGTCAATCATTCAAATTTAATGCCATTATCCCAACAGCTGGTAGTAAATTCTAGTATATGCGATGGATATGAAAGTATTTCATTTTATTAGGAATTAGGAGGAATCCTGAATTCCTCTGAATGTAGTTTCAGTGGATGGTCTCTTGTTCATTACATTATCTTGTTCTTGTTCTTGTACATTAGGAAAGAGTTAAAAAAATATACCTGTCTCAATGCTATTTATGATTTCATACATACCATATCTTCTTTATCCTTTAGTTTGAAGCAAAAAAAAAAAGCCAATGCAGTTGCTTTCCTTCATAAAGGAGGTCCTCCACTTCCCTAATATTTTTTTATTTTTTTTTCACTCTTCATAGCACTGTAATAATCATTAAGATGTAGTGACTAGAACTACACATAATCTAACATATGTGCCTCTCACACGTATTTAACGGCACTGTTATAGTAACAATCCCATTTTCAATTCTCTTCCTAATGATTGTGGTCATGGAATTTGCCTTGTTTCTTTGTTTCTTTATTCAGTTTTTACAGCAGCTGTATGCTGGATTGATTGGTTAGTTAATCCATTTATATACTCATAACCCAGCCAATATTTAAAGGCCAGGTTAGGGACAGGCCGTCATAGAGAAAAACTATGTGATTGTGGAGAGTCAACATAGTACATTATCAATGGCACATTATCAACACATCAGAAAATCCATATCCAGTTTCTTTTTATGTTTAAGTCATAATTTACTTATTTTATAAGACTATAGAGCAGGAAGTATCTGACTAAATTTAGAAGAGTTGGGGGCTTGCTGGAATTTCTCCTCCCAATAATTTAGGTGGCAAGTCCCTCCTAAATTAGCACTCTCGGTTTTTCTCTTAGTTCTGGCCTTCCAGTTCGTGTTTGAGCTCCTATTGAAAATATATCTTTAACTTCACACCTATAATATATAATATCCTTAGTTTATGTATTTAAATAATACAAAGATTTTTTTCTCAATTTGCCAGTGGTTGCTTCTATGCTAAATATCAGAAAGCATCCTAAAGTAGAAAAAAACTGACCCAGTAATGTAACTTCCACACAAAGCAAATAATTATATCAACATAGCCATGCATACATATCAGTTTCATTTCATGTACAGATAACATGTTACTATAGATCAGTACAAAAAGTTTGGCTGAAGACCTGTTTGTGATTAGCCAATATCTCTTGAAGTTAAACACTTTAAGCTTTTGGCATCTGGATATGGATATTCTACCATATTCCAATTTAATTCATTCTTCTACCTTCCACTGTCAATGATTGATCAGGATTTTGTGATGGCAGAATATGCTTAATTCTAATTACCTGTTTGGAGGCTTCCTTTTTCTTTCTTTATTAAATTTATATGCTCCTGATCTCACTCTCCAAAAAGACTTTGGTTGGCTTCCCTCATAATTATTTATAAATTATATAAATTACTTATAATTATTTTTTTTCAAAATGTGCCTGTACTTTTCAAGCCCTTACCCTGTTGCAGATCTATCATGCATGTTTGGCTATATAAGGATCATCAATCAGAAAATGGATCTGTGTTAGCTCATAGTATAACAACTTCAAAGTTATCATAAATCAAAGCACTCATTAATATGTACAAAGATAAAATGTAGTTCTAATACTTGCTGCAGGATTTCCTGCTCGCTGAGGACTAGAATCCTATCAAGAATATAAATGAAAAATGATATCTTATATCTTTTCCCCCTCAAAGATTGCTAATCACTAGCAAATGATCAAACAGCAGCTTCTGTATTTCTGTTGGGACTTGACCCAAATTTAAACTCCCAAGTTTAACAGATAAAATACTGTACACATCAATCACTAAGCCTTTAAATAAATCTTTTCAGGTTTTTTTGTGGTAAACCTTTTAGAAGTCATTAATTCCCATCCCTTTCTTAATGAATTGCTATGCTCATATTTATCTTCAGGAATCCACATAAAATAAATTATTACTGATGATTAATTATGCTGTAAGGGACCAATAAGACTAAGTTAGTTTTGAGTCATACAGGGAATTAATTAAATCTGGCTTTGGTAAACAGTTTGCTATTTACCTGCCCCTTTTCTAGAATAGAAGATTGCTTCCCACACTCTGCTATAATCTTACCTTTTTGTGAACACAAGGCAAAGGGACAACAATGGCAGAGGGATCCTCAGCGGTGATTGCTTGTCTCTTTGGAATTCCTTATTCACTATATTTTCACATGCAGAGTTTAGAAAGGTTCCAAACTAGAAACATTGCTAGGTATGAATTTAATTCACACAAAAACTGCCTTCATCCATATTAATTTTCTCTCTTGCGATCGAGGCCACTAGTGATTGGGGGAGAAAAGAAAATTAAATGCTCATGGGGAAACAGCTGCTCTTATTTTTGAAGTGCAAAGTCTACAGTGGTAAAGGAAAAAGAATTGGAGAAAGGTCTGCTTCTGCATCTGTTCATCAAAAGGATGGGTTTTGTTATTGTTTTGTTTAAAACAAGACAGCAAAAACTGCTGTGAACCAAATCTTTGCAACTCAGGCAACCAATCATGCAGGATGTGTGAGCTAATTGACAATCAAGGGGTGGCACCACTCATCACTGCAGTGGTGATGAGAAGTATGATATGTTGGTCCCTTGCCAAAGGGATTTCTTAGGACAGGAAACTTCCTATATGTTCATTTGGTCAGTAATAATGTTTCTTGCAAATTTATTTACAATAATTCTTGCAAAAAAAAAATCAAGATGTTTACTAAGGGGCTACCTGAATGTATTATACTATGCACATATTACACTATTTTGCACAGAGCAAAAGGAGTAATCTGTGAAAGAGATTATGGTAGCTTTTACAGAGTGATGCACACTGCCTCCAAAAGTGATTGTGTGAGGATCATAAGACTACAGGCCCTCTTATAATCTCTTTAAAACTTCAGCAGAATTCAGACAAAGAAAAGTTTCAGAAAGGAGCAATAAAGATGATCAGGAACCAGAAATTAAATCCTATGGGGGGGGGGGGGGATTGAAGAAACATTATAATGAACATCATCATGTTTGTCATTTGGATTTACAGTATATTCACATGAAGGTGGCTTCCTTCTTTTTAACTCCAGAACAGCAACCTTACATTGGGTTGAGAGATATTAATGGGCAAAAACCTACTCAGGGAATATCTATGGCAGAGTGGAGACCAGTTTGGTGGCGCAGTTAAAGCTAGAAATCGAGAGACTGGGAATTCTAGTTTTGCCTACACAAAGCCACTTGGGTAATCATGGACTAGCCACTTTCTCTCAGCCTTAGGAAGGAGGCAATGGCCAACCAATTCTGAAAAAATCTTGCCAAGAAAAGTACAGAGGCTTGTCAAGGCAACCTCTGAGAATCAGTCATGACTGGATGGAGGGAGACGGGACACAGATAAAAACCTGGGTTTCCTCATAGTAGCTCATCAGTGCAATTACTATATCCCTGTGATGGCAAACCTACGGCATGCGTGCCACAGGTGGCAAGCAGAGCCGTCTCTGCGGGCATGCCAGCCATTGCCCCCAGCCCCACCGCGCATGTGCACATGCCTCCCACTGGCCAGCTGGTCTTCAGGTTTCTGCCACGCATGCATGGAGGCAGGGCGCATGTGGCATACACATGTGCACATGTGCAGGGGGCTCTCGCATTGCATTTTTGGATTGTGCACATGCGGGCACGCATACTTTGGACACTCGACACCAAAAAGGTTAGTCATCACTGCTATATCCCATTAGCTCTCAGAGTATAACTTTGAAAAGATAACACTGTGAATGTGAAGAATTGAAGAGTACTCTTCAAATATAATGAAATGCAAAGTTAGTGAGGAACTTTGTCCATTGTTCTGAAGTTCAGGACATAAAATGTTGCGTTTGATTTATAGGAAAGCAAATTCCAGTTCAATGTGAACATTCATGTACAAGATAGCGGTTTAGACTCAATGGCCTAAGTATCCCTTCCTAACTCCATATGAAATATGTTTGTAATACAGGTAAGACAATATAAAAGGCAGCATCTGGTCCAATTTAAATCATTATACAGTAGGAGGAATAGCTACTTCTTTAAGAGGAAAGAAAATAGAAGGGTTGCAGGATGCAAACAAGACTGCAGAACCTGAGACAAAAGCAAAAAAGTTACAATAATTAATAGGCAATCCATTGCCCTGTGAGCATATCTCCACAGTTCAATGAATTGGGAATGATTAATTTACTGAGATGTATTGAATGAGTATTCTCCACACTTAAGGATCATCCTTAAAAATCTAACAGCTGCTGCCTTGAAATACATTCATATAAGCATTAGTTAAGTTACCAACTAAAATGGATTTATTAAAAAGAGACTGTTATAAATACAATGATTATCCTTGCTTATTGTGCACACTTACTCACAGATAATACTCACTTTGAAGTTCTACAATAAAAGAAATAGCCAGATTTCCAGATGTATTAAAATTTCAACTTCAGGAATTATCTAGGCAGCGTGGCACTTACTGAAAAGTCATGACACAATGCATTCTGTTCAGTTCAGAAGGTTCAGGTGTATATACTTTATGGAAATGTGATATTAGAACAGAATCATTGGAAGGCTTTTCAGCCACAATTAACATTTGATACTTCTTTGGAAAGGGAAGACAATTAATTTCTTATTTTGCCATTTCAGTGAGCAAATACTGTCTTAACTGGGAAATCCCATACAAAGAAATAAAATGTATAAGAAAGATTTTTTGTTCTTTTGTTTTCTTTTGGGAGACATTGTAATGAAATGGGCAGCAAACAAAATAAATAAACAAATAAATAGCTTGTTGGCTGATGCTTTATTCTGTACTATTAGCAGTACTACTAGTAGTACTATTCTGTACTACTTGCATAAGCCAGAGAAACATGAGTGGATGTTCAAAAAATGCCAATATCTGACCAGACTTGGCAAGGGTTGCCGAATAATATGTCCTTTTCGCACCACATAACATCTTGAATAAGATAGTGTTTTCCATGGCAATTAATACATTTGAGCCAGAACTCAACTGGTCTTATCTTCTTGAAGATGAGTTCTGTCTTTCTGAACGTCCGTCAGCCTGCTTATGCCATATATAAATATTGCAAATAATGCTGGCTTATTGAGGGTTTTTTTAAATGATGTTTCATGAAAGAAAAGAAGATGTGAAAGAACAGGTTTACTTATCATAACCTAAATGTATGCATTATGTTTAGCAACATATACACAGAAAAAGACCTTTGAAACCCCAAGAATTCACACATAAGAGTTGATCTTTCTTGTTTACTTTAGATCATGAAACCAGGGTAAATACAAAATACACTGTGAAGGTTCCCTAATTTGAAAATAACTGAAAATCATTATCTTAAAGTAAAAAAAAAATGCATTCAGCCATATGGAGCTTTTGTTCTTTGGGAATAGTGGCATATAAATGGTGGATATAATATTACACACAGTAATTACTGGAATGTCATGATTTCAGGGAAATAGGATGTGTCCTATAAACATCATTATTGTTATTATTATTGCTCCTTTCTGATGGGTCATTAAAGTTACCTGAACTTTGACTTTGAGATAGGAGAGGATGAGGGAGAAAATGAAGTATTAATTTAACCAAATTAAACAAAACACTGCAAATAATGAGAAAGATGTAAGAAATCTATATCAACTGTGGCCCTTTGTAAATTTTAATAGCAGTATTGATCATTTAAGATCCTCAGCACTGGTCATTTCTTCTTTCAGTACTAAGATTCAGGATATACCATTACAGTTAGCTACTGGACTATACCTATTCTTTTGATTCATCTCCATAGCAAATATGCATCTTTGTTAAAATGGTTGATCCATTGCCATGTTCAATGGGAAATTTAAGAAAACAAATAACAATATACAGATTGAAGTGGCTAGGCAAGCAAAATAATTAGCAGCCTAAAATTCAATTAATAAATAAAGCATATCATTTACTCAGAGCGCAGCATCAGGATTTTAGTCCTGGTATCATCATCTAGAACAGCGTTTTTCAACCTTGGCAGCTTGAAGATGTGTGGACTTCAATTCCCAGAATTCCCCAACCAGCAATATTGGCTGAGGAATTCTTTGTGTTGAAGTCTACACATCTTCAAGCTGTCAAGGTTGAGAAACACTGATCTAGAACAATATGGTTGCTAAGGAACTTACAAATTGCCAAAGGTTTACGGCAATAGTGGAAGAAAATAGCAACATAAATCTCTGGGTGGTTTGCATTATATCCACAAATGTTTCTTTTACAATCCAAATAGATTCCTGAAAAAGTGTACTTCTGGGAACCAAGGACAAATTATCAGGCTGAACATCAATTCAGAAGGATCTTAAGCATGATATAAACCTTCCTTTTCTACTTGAGTTTGATCTATCTAATTTAGAAATAACCTCCCCCTTTAAGCCTGATAACTATCCACCCTAAATCTAGGAAGACAAACTAATGCTAATGATTAGGGGTTCAAAATTGTCCTGTGTGAATGGAACCTTAGAACATATTTATTCTCCTATGCCTACAGTACATATTGTAGCGCAATGATAGAAACAATTAAGCAAGTTGTCTTTCAAAGCATCTGTCCTCTTACTAACAGAGGGAGTCAAACTATTCTCCAAAGCACCTGAGGGTAGGACAAGAAGCAATGAGTGGAGAGAAGCAACCAATCAAGGAGACAAGCAACTTAGAACTAAGGATAAATTTCCTGACAGTTAGAACAATTAATCAATGGAACAACTTTCCTCCAGAGGTTGTGAATGCTCCAACAGCTTTTAAGAAGACGTTGGATAACCATTTGTCTGAAGTGGTGTAGGGTTTCCTGCCTAAGCAGGGGGTTGGACTAGAAGACCTCCAAGGTCCCTTCCAACTCTGTTATTCTATTCTATTCTTTTAGTTAAGAAGAATATTTCCAAGGAATCAAAAGAATATTTCCAAGGAATCAAAGTGTTCAGGATAGAAACTATTAGCAGCGAATGCTTTCCTATAGAGGCATTTCCTTTCTTTACAACAATAACATAATGGAAAATAAGAACTGCTATCATTCTATACTGTGCCACCTAAGATTCTTTCAAAGCATACAGATTACTTTGACAAACTGACCTGTCTCTCTTTCAGCCCATGTGAACTAAGTCAACCAGAGGCAAGTGACCAAATGATATAGCCAAACAAGCAGAAGATTTTGGAACGAGCAATGTTGCACTCTATAGAGAAACTTTCCATATTAAAATCCTTGTATCCTCTTCTTTTCAGAAAAGCTAGTCACAAATCTAACAGAAATCCATTTCCTTCACAATGAAAAAGTATGCTTCAACAAAAAAAGTATGCCCAACTGTTATATTGTTGAAAGATTTGAGGCCTGTAATCCTCACAGGTTGCTCTCACATCCAATAGGCATCATTAGTAGTGACAGAAAACAGGGATAATGTTTATAGTTTTATTATGCAGCTAAAGCATCTTAAAAATCTAGGCACATCCGTCAAGGTGAAATAATATCTGTTATATTAATAGGACAGTTATATTTCTTCCCCTTCTAGCTACATCTACATTTGATAGTTGGATGTTTTAGTGCCAAAAATTACTACATACAAGATGAATGAAAGTAGAAGAAATGTTATGAACATCTTTTTCTGAAGTATGTTCAGAAAGACATAATTAACAAAAGATGCTATGTATTTTCTTTAGAAAAAAGACAGTGATATGGAATCATAGAATCATGGGGCTATCAATTCCAATCCCCTACCAAGTGCAAAACTCCATAGAAGTTTTAATGTATTTTCCTATCATTTTATTGCTCTTTGTTTTTAGTGTTATATACTAAATAAAATAGAACTCGGAATATATATTTTTAATAAATGAACAACAGTTAACAAACTCGCATGAAATTATAATATAATAGTTTCAGTTGTCTCAAAATTCTAAAATTGAAGGAAACTTTTTTAAAAAGCAAATTCTGAAACCAGCGTAATTTCTTTAACAAAACTGTAGGTATCATGGCAACAAATCTAAAAACAGGCATTTAAATTGCCATTAATTTTATAATACAATACAATAGCAGAGTTGGAAGGGACCTTGTAGGTCTTCTTGTTCAACCCCCTGCCTAGGCAGGAAACCCTATACCGTTTCAGACAAATGGCTATCCAACATCTTCTTAAAGACTTCCAGTGTTGGGGCTTCTGGAGGCAAGCTGTTTCACTGATTAATTGTTCTAACTGTCAGGAAATTTCTCCTCAGTTCTAAGTTGCTTCTCTCCTTGATTAGTTTCCACTCATTGCTTCTTGTTCTACCCTCAGGTGCCTTGGAAAATAATTTGATTCCCTCTTCTTTGTAGCAAACCCTGAGATATTGGAACACAGCTATCATGTCTCCCCTAGTCCTTCTTTTCATTAAACTAGACATACCCAGTTCCTGCAACTGTTCTTCATATGTTTTAGCCTTCAGTCCCCTAATCATCTTTGTTGCTCTTCTCTGCACTCTTTCTAGAGTCTCCACATCTTTTTTACATCGTGGCGACCAAAACTGAATGCAGTGTTTCAAAGATCATTCACACATATTAAAAAACAAAGTGACAGCTGCTGAAGAAAAAAACATTACCGGGTCCTCAAATACAAAGTAAATGAATTTTAGGGTACCGTATCTAAATAAGAAATAATGTTCAAAACTCATGTTCCTCCATATAACTATATTCTGAAAGGCTACCCAAAATGTCAGATAATTACTTAGTTACATATTTTGAATCAGAAATATAATGTAAAAATATTATGATCTCAAGCAAACTACATGGGATGAAGGCAGAAGCTAACAACTACCACAAAGCAACTGTTGAATGAACAAGTTTTTTCTTTCTGTCAGGCCTCAGTTCCACTAGATATGTGCCTATATGAAATCACTTTTGAATATACTGATAAATAAAAAGTTGTTCTGAACATCTGTAAGCAGATGTTACTATAAAGAGATATTTCATAATGAATGAACATCATGAATTTTATATAATACTAGCCAAAAAAATGTGCATTTGTCTATTGAGTCAAAGGCACTGGAAATAGCCCAAAACATTTATCCATTACAAATATCTTTTCAAACATCCATCTGTAAGACAATTTACAGAGATATAAAAATAATTTTCTATCGGGGTACTTATCTTCACAAATCAGAGCAATTTGATTACGGTTTTAGCTCAGAGCAAAATGGTTTGTGTTTTGCTAACATAAAAGGTGATAATCATTCTTAAAAGCATAATACATAATTCACAAAGGTTTGCTTCTACATTCTGCTACTAAAATACTATAATCCACAAGAAGTCAAGTAATCTGTGAAAGAGTTCAAATTGCTGTGGATGTAATTTGATGCACAACGAATCTCAAGAGAGTTTTGCAGTGTTTGGTAATAAAATATCTCATCATGAGATAAGGCACATTCTGCATTACCAAATGGCCATGTTTGCATGAGCTGCAGGATTATATTATGAGGTCCCTTGCTACTTTGTGGCCAGGAGCAAGCTGAATTGGACAAGTTTCTAAACATTCCACAGACTTCTAAAATCCAGTTTTTACATCACACTACTACATTAATGCAAATACTGTTGATGTAACTGATTACAATACCCACAAAGATAGTTAAGATCTGCAGAAAGCACTGCCTTTGGGTACACAATATTGCATCATCATCAAAGAATCCACAAAGAAATCATATTCTGACTAACAAGAGATAATGCGGATATTACCATCAGTTTTATTTTCATCCGAGGAAGTGAACTTAGAAGGCTGTTAGAAGAGCAAAAAGAACTGTCATAAAGGAATATAAAATCCCTTTATTCTTAATTGTACAGAAACTTGCTTAGCCGAAATGATGAATACAAGCAGAAAACAGCAAATCTAGATCATAGTCTTACTTTTGCTTTCAAGGAAACAGGAAAAACCAAGGGCTGCAGCTTTGCCCACCAGGTGAAGGAATGTATTATCATTTTAAGATCCTGATTATTGTTAGGAAACAACATTTGGATAACTACTTGCAAGAGAAAATAGCTTTCTTCAGTGATGGCATGGGGGTAGGGAAAGCAATCGCTTCAAAGAGACAATCGATTTATTTAAAATGGGTGTAAAATCAAAGGAATCTTAACGGGGAAAAAATCTATTTCAATGGGTACAAGATGAATTCATTTCAAAGGGGAAATAACAACATTGTTTCAGAGGTAGGTTTCAAATCCCGGGGCTACCGGTTTGCTTGTGCCCGTGCTCGTGTGCACGCATATAGGCAATGTGTCTGTGCATGTGCAGAAGCGCTGCCACTACCAATTTGGCAGATCCGGGCCAAACCGAGAGCAACCACTTCTGCACTGTTTCAAGGACCACAAATCAAACAATGTTTCCCACACATGTGGTCCTAACACTTTTGTTTCTTTGAAACTAGTGGCTATTTGGGGGTCAGAACATATAGGAGAGCCTATGAGATGATTATCCTGATGGCTGTTTGCGTTTTTTATCCCAAATGTTAATTATATATTTATTTTTATGTTGCTGATATGATGTGTTTTTAACTGTTTGTGTTAGATCTGGGCAACGAGAGACAGACTGCGGACACGAAGTGACTTAACAGCTCTTTATTAATAGTAGTAATGATCCAGCTTGCTCTGTGGTCGGAGGGTTCCCCTTTTATAGGGATCGGGTACGCCCCTCGACCAATCAGAACGATACCTGTTTCCCGCTGTAGCAGCGGACCAGAGGGGAGACTTACTACGATATATGCTAATATCTAACACCCCTCCCCTCCTAGATGGAACGTTGCGGTAGGTAACATAGTCTTTTAGGTATGTGGGTGTTTGTCTTGCTTGGGAGGAGCGTCGTAGTTCGGGTTGGTTAGAAGTGGTTGCAGGATCGGGTGCTTTTCCTGTTTCACGTTCGGGAGGTTTTGTGCCTTCGTTGCTAAGGCGTTCTGGAGTCTGCTCGGTTGCGTTCTCTGGGGTTTGCTCTGCTTCGTGCGTGTTTTCTTGTTCCAAGCTTGGTTCGCAGGTGTCGTAGTTTTCTATGATGGGGCTCTCGCGTGGCTGACTTTCTGTAGGCAGGGAAATCTCGTCTTCGTTTCGAAGGTCTGAGTGTGCTAGGCGACCCCGAAGTTGATCGATGTGCCTTTTCCAGTTCCGCCCATCTTCTAGTTCCAGCAGATACGATCGTGGACCCGTGATGCCAATGACCTTTGCCGGCATCCACAATGTTCCCCCTGCATAGTTGTGGGCGTATACTGCATCCCCTATGCTGAAAGACCGAATTTTGCTTGTGGAGTCTGGGGGAGCTGTGGCAGAGTAATTTGGGTGAAGACGGTCCAGGTGAGACCGTAGACGGCGGCCCATGAGTAGTTCAGCGGGACTCCTACCCGTCGTTGCGCTTGGGGTAATATGCTGAATTAGGAGGTAATGGTCAATGCGTGTTTGCCAATCACCTGGACCCATCCTAGCGAGGGCCTCTTTTGCGAATCGCACCATTCTCTCCGCCTGTCCGTTTGATGCCGGATGGAATGGCGCGACGAGGGCATGCCGAATTCCCTGACCTGCTAAAAACGTTTCGAAATGCATGGCCGTGAATTGGGGCCCGTTATCGGAGACTAGGAGGTCGGGCAGCCCATGAGTGGCGAAAAGTCGCCGTAGAACCTTAATGACTGCCTCTGCCGTGGTTGAAGTCATTAGGACTACATCTAGCCATTTTGAGTATGCATCCACAACTATAAGGAAAGTCTGACCTTGGAATGGCCCTGCGAAGTCGATGTGTATTCGTGACCAGGGTGCTTTAGGTTTCTCCCATTCTGTGGCGGGCGCTTCCGGGGGTGCTGGTCTCGATTCCTGGCATGGGTCGCAAGTGGCCACCCACTCCTCTATTTCTTTGTCCATGTTTGGCCACCAAACGTAACTTCTTGCTAACGCCTTCATTCTAACAATCCCCGGATGACCCACATGTAAAGCATCTAATACATTCCTACGTAAAACATACGGAATAACAACTCGATCCCCCCACAATAAACAACCTTGTAACACTGAGAGTTCGTCCCGTTTTGACTAAAACATTTTGAATTCCGGGCCCACGTTTCCTTTTGGCCACCCCCTCCAAACCCAAGTTTGAACTTGCTTTATTACATTGTCTTTAGAGGAGAACCTTGCAACGTCGTATGAAGAAACCGGTCCAGAGTCCAAACAGTCAATGAGCAATACCGGTACTTCTGGAGTGGGGTCTGGCAGAATGTCAGGTAATGGGCAACAGCTGAGTGCGTCTGCGTGTCCGAGAGTGGAGCCCGGTCGATGAATCAATTTGTATGAATACGCAGCCAGGAAAACAGTCCACCTGGTCATGCGTGGAGAAAGGGAAACCGGGGTGGGGCGGTTTCCCGCCAAAAGTCCCAACAACGGTTTGTGATCTGTAATTAGTTCAAAATCGCGGCCGTAGAGGTATTCGTGGAAACGCTTTACTCCAGCTACAGCAGCCAGCGCTTCCCTGTCCATTTGGCTGTAATTCCTTTCGGCCGATGAAAGAGTTCTGGAGTAGAAGGCGATGGGTGCTTCTTTTCCGTCGGGCATCCTGTGGCTGAGGACTGCTCCAACTCCGAAAGGTGATGCGTCGCAGGTCAATACCAGCGGTAGGGTCTGGCTGTATTGAACAAGCAGTGAGTCAGTGGTGAGCAGGCGCTTTACCCCGGCGAAAGCTGCAGCTTCGGATCGTCCCCATTTCCATGGTGCGTTCCTCTGGAGTAGACGGTGTAGTGGCTCAGCAACGGTCGCTTTCTGCCTCAGAAAAACGCTGTAGAAGTTAAGTAATCCGAGGAAGGCCTGCAACTCGGTCTGATTTTGTGGCGTGGGGGCGTCCTGGATCGCCTTAATTTTCTTTGAAGTGGGGTGTATTCCCTGACCATCGATTCTATAACCCAGGAATTCTACGCTAGGCACGTTAATTTGGCATTTTTCCTTTTTAAGGCGGAGACCCTTTTCTCTGATTCTGGCCAAAACAGTTCTGACTCTTTTATTTAATTGCTCCTCGTTTGCAGCGGACACCAAGATGTCGTCAAAATAGGGGACGACTCCCGGTATCCCTTGCAAAAGTCGTTCCATGACGCTCTGGAACAATCCTGGGGCAATGCTCACGCCGAATTGTAGCCGGTTGCATTTGAATGCTCCTCTATGCGTCACTATAGTTTGGGCCTCCGCTGTGGCGCTATCAACTGGCAGTTGCTGGTAAGCTTGTGCCATGTCTAACTTAGCAAATACCTTTCCTGGCCCCAACGAGTGCAATAAGTGCTGTACTACAGGCACAGGATATGCGCTCTGTTGTAGCGCGACATTAATTGTGCATTTATAGTCCGCGCAGATGCGGACTGATCCATCTGGTTTGACTGGGGTCACGATGGGTGTTTCCCAGCGCGCGTGATCTACCGGCTCAAGGATTCCTTGCTCCACTAACTTATCTATTTCCTTATCTATTTTTGGGCGGAGTGCAAAAGGCACTCGTCTCGGTTTAATTCGGATTGGCGCCACTTTAGGGTCTAAATTGAATGATATTGGTTTACCCACATACTTACCAAGACCGGGGCTGAACACATCCTCGAACTCCTTAAAAATCTGTTCAGCGCTGCTGTTTCTCACGGCGTTAATTCCGGTGACTTCTAATCCCAGGGCTTCAAACCAATCAAGCCCCAGAAGGTTCTGTAATGGTGCGCTGGCGATGGTCACGGGCAGCTGGGCTTCGATGTCCTTGAAACGGATGTGGAATGTGCCTTGGCCCACGATGGGGACTTGGTTCCCCTGGTAGTCTCGCAGCACGACGTCTGGAGCGCGTAGTTGGCTCTTTCTGAGGCTAGGGATAGCCTGTTTCATGGATGCCCATGAAATAATCGTCAGGGTCGATCCTGTGTCAACTTCTAGCTCGCAGGGTGAGCCCTCCAAGAGGACTGTGACTCTCAGCCTTTTTGGCCGCTTAGGGCGGACCTGATGTATTGTGGTGAGATACGTTCGCAACTCCTCTCTCTGGGTCAACTCTATCTCATTGTCTACATCCTGAAAATACTCTCGTTGAGCGTCTTGATAGAACGCTCTTTCAGCTCTTTGTGTGTATTCTCTCTGGGGATACGCTCGCTCAGCTCCTTGTGAGTAATCTCTCTGGGGATACGCTCGCTCAGCTCTTTGGGAATTTTCTCTCTGGGTATACACTTGTGGATTTCTCTCTGGGCGCCCTTTCTGATTCCGCCAAGCCCCTGGGTTGGGCTTCTGTTGGCGGTACATGGGTGGCTGCCATGAGGCAGGGACTCCGCTCCGGCACACTCGTGCGATGTGCCCAAGTTTGTTGCAGTGCGAACAAACAACGTTCCTGAACCTACAAGTAGACCTGGGGTGATTCCCCCCGCAACTTGCGCAGGGCGGCAAGCGGGATCCGGGTCTCCCCCCAGGCCTCATGTGACTGCTCCGCATCAGGTGACTGTCCTCGAACTCGGGATCCTCGTAGGCGGGGCTTGTGCCCTCGTAGTGAACTTTGGTGTGTCTTGGCGCTGGCTGGTCAGTGTTGAACCCGCGTTGAATTGTCTCCGCTGATCTGTCTGCTGCTTCTGAAGCTCTTGCCTCCTCGAGTACAATCTGTAGGCTTAAATTGGTTTTTGCTAACAGCCGCTTTTGTAGGGAAATGTCTCTCAGCCCGCTAACGAGTCGATCCATAATCTGCTCATCCAGGTCTCTGAATCCACAATGTGTGGCTGCTTTACGTAGGGCTGCAACATATTGGTTGATAGATTCTCCCGCCTTCTGGTTCCTCGTGTTGAACGCTTGGTGGCAAACATGGCGGGAAGGTTTTGGCGCGTAATGAGTCTGTAGGGCCTGTTGCAACGTCGCCCATGATACTGCCTGTATTGGAGTAGGCGCGGTGAGGTCTCTGGCCGTATTGAAGACTTCCTTTCCGCAGTAGCCGAGGAAAATGTTTTTCTTCCTTGCGTCGGTGATCCCCGTGTATTCGTTCGCTTCGAGGAAACACTCGAAACGAATCATGAAGGCTTCCCATTCGTCGTTTTCTGGGTCGAAAGGAGCGGGGGGAGCATGCATCGCCATCTTCTCTGTTTGAATTTGCCGCGCTGCGGTGATCTGATATGGCGGCCGGAATTTCTGCCGAATTCCTGGGCTGGATCAAATCCGGAGATTCTGGAGGTAGCGTTCTTCGTCCTATCTGCCTCTCGATCCCACCTTCGTCGCCAATGTTAGATCTGGGCAATGAGAGACAGACTGCGGACACGAAGTGACTTAACAGCTCTTTATTAATAGTAGTAATGATCCAGCTTGCTCTGTGGTCGGAGGGTTCCCCTTTTATAGGGATCGGGTACGCCCCTCGACCAATCAGAACGATACCTGTTTCCCGCTGTAGCAGCGGACCAGAGGGGAGACTTACTACGATATATGCTAATATCTAACAGTTTGCTGTTAGCCAGTCATAATGTTGATGTTAGGAGGCCATGTAAATTGAAGCAAATAAATGAGACAGCCCAAATCAATTTAAAAAGTTAAGTTTTTAAATGGAATAGATGAAAGTTTGTGTTTGGTTTATTTTTACAAATTTATTTAGGTATTTAAATTGTCCATTTAAAAATATTTTGCACACACAATATTTCTTTCCTTTTTCCTTTCCTTCATTCTGTTCTTGAAAAATATGCTAGATGAACAAATTCTACTTTATTGTAAGGCTACATTAACAGAATATTACAAGTCTATTGACACAAATATGCCAACACCATTTTTATCTGCTTGATCGATTAGGGTGGGTCTTCCCACTTTTTTTTCCTGAAAGTTGCATTAAGCCACTGAGGGCTCCTGCCTCTCTCATCCGATTGGTCCCTAGACAGCATCACTTCTCCTCTTTCTCCAAAGACATCCGCACAATCAATTACAAGGACTGAATGCATAATATGTATAATCCTGCTACACTGGATATTTTAAATAATGTAGTTTGCATAAGGAAGAAGGATACTGATTCAGACAACCATATTGACCTGTAGGACTGTCAAAGTTTTACAGAGAAGGAAGAATGCAGCACAAATAAATAGGCATAAAATGATTTCATAAATTTATATGCTAATAACTTCATCTGTACAGATTTCTCTTAACCTCTTGCATGTTATTTTCTTTCTTGACTTCCTGAAGATTTATTTCTTCTATTAATTTTGTCAGTAAGAGATATTTAATCCATAAACATATGAACCTTACCTGAACAGACTTCTTCATATGTGGGATTTGGGGTATATCCTCCTGCATAACCTACTTGAGTAGAGTAGACTCCTTTCTGCTTCCAGAATTTCTTCTCTGCCCCCCAGAAACAGCCCATCCCTGCAATAAGCGTAAACAATTATAATACTAATGAAGCTGAGTTGCTTAAATTATATATAGAATAAAATATAATTCTTTACTGACCAAGTGCGATTGTATACACAAGGAATTTGTCTCCCGTGCATAAACTCTCAGTGTATATGTGTAAGCAACAAGTGATAAATCATGATCATAATCATAAAATATAATCATACATCTTAAGATACAACACTCAGTGATAGTCATAGGATACTAAAAAAAAAAGCAATCAACGTAATTCATAAGATACAAAAAACAAGTTATATATCAAATATATAAATGATATAATAATGTATTTATTCTTGATAGCATACGGTGATACTTTTCATTTTGTCCCACTAGAGATTTTTATATCAGTGTAAAACATTTATGACAATTTAACTATAGACCCCTGTTTTAGGAAAACAGTGATATTTAGATTTCCCTTTCAATTAAATTAAACTGATACTAGTATGGAATTTCAAAGATTTCAATAAAAAGTAATATCCTGACCCGCATGATGCAGATGAAAATGTCCTTTGAACATCAAGTAATTCATGGCAAAAGTCTTTTTCTCAAGAAGCATCCATATATTCAGTCAAATGTCTTTTCCTTTTTTATATATAGCCTGACAAACTCACGCTTTCCTTTGTAATTCACAAAAGCTCATGCTCTTAAGTAATTTTAGTGTTTAACACAAATAACTTAGGTTACTTAAAGACATGACAGTTAAACAACATGTAAAAATTGACGAGCATTAACCTAAATGCTTGTACCTTAGAGTATTATAAAAATTGGTTAGCTTACTATCTAACATACTGAAATGAAATGAAATAAGTTTATTCCATTATCAACGTGGTAATTTGACAACTCTATACTTAAATTTGATTTCTGGATTAAAATATGAAGCTAACTGAATAGGAAAAATTTAAAATGCTTTCATAAAGTCAACTATTAAAAGTGCTGATACTCCCTAATTTTAGATGCTGCACTTTATCAAAAATTGCTTACAAAATACAGAACCTTTAGTGAAAAGACCACATACATATAACACCTTTAGGGTAGGTTAAAAGGCAATCAGACATATTTTTACAGCATAATTTTCTTTTAGTTGATTAGCAAACTGTCAAAACACAGTAATCTGTATTAATGGCAAACATTCATTTAATGTTCTGCTTCCTGGCATCTGCAATCTTTAGAGGTGGCAGAACAATAATTAACTAAATTAGAGCTCATGCAGGAAGGAGGTGGGAAAAGCCCTCTCAGCCTAGTCAATTCATGTATGCAAATAATATATAAAGTGCATACAAAAATGAAGTATTTAGTCACTGACATGGTATATGTTGGCAAATAGCCTCCTTATAAATGATCTTGTAGCCTCAGAAATCATTCTATGAAATTGAAATCTCCCAAATAGTACTAAATTGACAGCAAGCAGAGATAAGAGCCTTTCTGAATCCATACTGCATTGACAGATAACTGTTTCCCTCTGAATATAAGACTGGGTCTTATTTTCTTTTGAGTCTCAAAATAAGCATTAGGACTTATTTGGGGGGGTGTCTTATTCTTTTTCCTATGTACAGGAGGCCCATTTCTTCTTTTTGCTCGCGGGGGGCAGGAAGCCACCACCGCAAGGCAGGAGGGGTGGAGCTGCCCCACATGCCCTACACCAGTTTACCCTCAGGGGCCCTGCAGCCAGCCCACCCACACCCTAACACCTGTCTCACCTAGCAGCCATGGCACCAACACACCGCTCAACTTCCTGCTCCATTCTGGCCACAAGCAAGCAGAAGAAGTGGGCTGGCGGCCATGTGGGCTTCTCCTGCACATGGTTACTGGTGCTGTTGCTGTGAGGCAGGTGTCAGGGTGTGGATCGCATGGCTGCGGAGGCTCGGAGGTAAGCCAGTACAGGGTGTGTGGGGCAGTTCCACGACTACCCTGCCTCACCTTGTGGCCATGGCATTGCAAGCAACCAAATGGAATTGCCAGGCAGCCGGATGTGCATGGTCTTAAGTAGGGCTTATTTGGGGGTAGGACTTATATTAGGCACACAAGTAAAAAAAACATGCTAGGGTTTATTTTTGGGATTATTTTGGGGGAAACAGGGTATTAACATTTTTGGGCTAGAAAATGGATACTAACAAGGAAAATTCATAAAACATTTCAAAAGCAACTTCATTTAGTACCCATTAAAATTATCTTGAACCTTGTCCTAAACAAAACTTGTGTAAACATTTTGCAAGATATCCCTTTCTCTCTAATCTGGTTTAAAGTCTTGAGAAGATCCTAAAAACTGGGAAGTGCAGAATTCTTTGGGATAACCAAATAGCATTAAAACATATTAGTATTAAAAAAAATCTGATTGGAATTGAAGACTGTATTTTCTTTGTGGATTAATGAGAAACTGTCCCAAGGAACTAGAAACTGATGTGTTGACATTTGCATTGTTAAAACAGAATCATTATGTTTTCATTTGGTATAATTGTTATCATGCTAATATGTTTCATGGCAATTCATGCTTTGATGGCTCATCTGCTAGTAAATCCTATTTTTGCAGACCACAAATCCTCCCATGATTGGGCCACTGAAATATGACAGCAAAATGGCACAATTTCTTTTTTCACAATGTAATATTTTAAAAAAAACCAGGTGCATTATTCCTCAGACTTTAAAGCACTCTATTTTCTATTTCTCCCACCTAATAATAATAAAAAAGGGAAATTTTCAACCCTGCCCACTCTTATGACAACAGTAACTGGCAAGATGACTCCTGTTGGCCATGAAGCCAGTAGCTATAAAATTAAAAATAAATAAATAATAACAACACTATGATTCCTAGACAAAATAATTCACTCATATCTTTTACATAAAAGGAATCAGTTACCAAATTTTTTTGCAGTGATAAATATAGGAATCTATGTCTTCTGTATAAAACCAGAATAAATCTAGCAAAGGATATAAGTATGCAACTGTCAAATCAAATCAAATCAAATTTTATTTGTTAGCCGCACCCTCTCCAGAAGGACTTGGGGCGGCGTACAATAAAAACACATAAAATATACAAATATAAACAGTACATATACATATACATATGCATGGAGGAGGTAAACAGAATAAAATAGAATTAAAATTTCAATTTAAAATCCCCTCAATTAAAATACAAAATACACAATTAAAAACCCGTCAGGAGCGATATGGTAAAACTATGGTTGAGCCAGGCCAGCTACTTGGAAGATGTGGGTCTTGAGCTTTGCGCGGAAGGAGCGGAGGTCAGAGGTAGTCCTGATATCAGGGGGGAGGTCATTCCACAGGGCTGGGCCCGTCACAGAGAAGGCTCTGCTCCCAGGCGTCGCCCCCCGACACTGTCTGGTAGACGGCACCTGGAGAAGTCCCTCTCTGTGCGAGCGAATTGGTTGCAGGGATGTATGGGGCAGGATACGATCCCGCAAGTAACTAGGTCCTGAGCCATGGAGCGCTTTGAAGATCGTTATCAGAACCTTGAAACGCACCCGATAGACCACAGGAAGCCAGTGCAGCTCGCGCAGGAGAGGTGTCACATGGGAGTACCTCGTACTCCCCATAATCACCCGCGCGGCCGCATTCTGGACCAACTGAAGTCTCCGAGTGCATTTCAAGGGAAGCCCCATGTAGAGAGCATTGCAGTAGTCGAGGCGAGACGTCACCAGCGCATGAGTGACTGTGCGTAAGGCATCCCGGTCCAATAGGGGACGCAATTGGCGCACCAGGCGAACCTGGTGGAACGCCCCCCTTGCCACAGCTGTCACATGGTCATCCATGGACAGCCGGGCATCCAGGAGGATGCCCAAATTGCGCGCCCGCTCCACGGGGGGCAGTTGTATGCCCCCAATGGCCAGAGATGGAAGTAACTGGTTGAACCGGGGGGCCGGAACCCACAGCCACTCCGTCTTGGAGGGGTTGAGCTTGAGTCGGTTGTCATCCATCCAGACCCGTACGGCTTCCAAGCACCGGGACATCACTTCGACGGCCTCGTTGGGGTGGTTCGGGGTGGAAATGTACAGCTGAGTATCATCAGCGTACAGATGATATCCCACCCCGAAACCACGAATGATCTCACCCAACGGCTTCATATATGTGTTGAACAGGAGCGGTGAGAGGACCGACCCCTGTGGCACCCCACAAATGAGGGGGCTTAGGGTCGACCTCTGCTCCCCTGCCAACACACGTTGCGTCCGGCCGGAAAGGTAGGAGCCGAACCACCGCAAAACGCTGCCCCGAACCCCCAACCCCTCTAGTCGGTGTCCTTTATCTTGAAACCATTCGGTTTCCAGTTTCCAGTTTCCAGTTTACTCATTGATTGAAATTAGAGGAATTGTTATTTTCATATAATCATCTTCATGGCTATAGATAGAAGGTGTCATACATTAAAAATTCTTCCATTCTTCTTATGTGAACTGAAACTCATGAAAAGCAGATGTTGTTTATATTTCTTTTTTAATATAGTCCATATTCTAGAGCAACATAATTTAAAGCAACCATAGATTCTAGAGCAGGGGTGTCAAACTTGATTTCATTGAGGGCTGTATCAGGGCTGTGTATGACCTTCGGGGGCATGGCAGGGGGCCATGGCAGAGGCACGGCAGGGGGGCATGGCCAGCTTGACTTCACTCATGTCAGGGGCGCCTGTGGCGGCCCGAGCACTCTGCAGTGAAAATGGGCTCCTGAACTCCGTTTTCAGCTGCAATGGCACTCTGTCAACCACAGCCCTCCTGAGCTCCATTTTCACTGGCAGAGGCACTGCAATGAAAATGGACCTTCACTGTTTCCAGAACAGCCCTGCAGGCCAGACCTAAACACCCCACAGGCCAGATCTGGCCCCTGGGGCCTTGAGTTTGACACCCCTGATCTAGAGGCTCTCACCAGAATAGGAATGTGAGAGCACAGATCAATTACTGCCTCTATCTACCAGATACAAATATTAAAATTAAAAGATATTGAAGTTGAGATACTCAGAAAGTATGACATGGTTAATTTTCTCTATGGACTCCTCTTCTCTTGCTGACATGTATGTCTGGACCCAAAATTCTGCCTTGTTTAACAGACAATGACCAAAGAGAACAGGTGCACCAGTCAGTGATAATAGATCACACAACTGGAATAGTTGTCATTTATTTATTCGTTGAATTTATTTTATATATAAAATAATACAGGAAGAGTTTCTTGGGTGTATAAGAATTGCTCCCCTTTTAACTTCTAGATGATCTTGTTGCCCTCCCTTTCTCCCTCCCTTCCTCTTTCAATTGGAGTTCATTTGTATAACAACTGCCTAAACAAGTCCCTGCAGTTTTCTTGGCAACATTTTTGTAAGTGGTTTGTATTGCCTCCTTCCTAGGGAGAATGACCTGGACCAAAATCACTCAGCTGGCTTTATGGCTAAGGCAGGACTAGAATTCAGGATCTCCTAGTGTCTAGCTTGGTGCCTTAATTACTATACCAAACTGGCTCTTTAGAAAACAAAACAAAAAGAAAGCCTACTAAAAATATTATAAATATTTAATTTCTAACTTTTCCTTTGTTGTATTTGACAGATATATAATATCTCTAACCAGTTAAAATAGTTATATATTTACTAATTCAGTTTTTCATCAGTTCTTTTTCCCCTTAATAGCCATATTCTGAATACTTATAATTTATCTTGCTGTGATATATGCTGTGGAAACCGTTTTTGCTTGAATGAGGTAAAATTTCTGCTGTAAATACACAATGTAGCAATTTTGCCATTGCTACATATTCTCTAACTTTAAATTCTCAATCTATTTCAATTTAAATTCTGATTTATCATCAACAACACTTTTCTAATGTTGTGCGAAGTTTATCCCTGCAGCTATGAATATTTATTTAGTAAATTGTGATTTTTTTTAGAGTATTTAAGAATTATGCCTGCTAGAAAATGTGGTTTCAATTCAAATATGATTTCTACAATTCTCTGAATAATGCAATGTATTTTTTGAGGTACTTTGGAGGGGTTTTTCCTTGTTTGTTCCATATATGGTAAAATGTTCCTTATGTCTCATGGCATTTCCAGCATTTATTACTTTATGACTTAGCAATTATTGATGGGGTTGTATACCATATGTAAAACATTTTATATCAGTTTCCTCTTAAATAGTAATGTGGGGTAAATTTTATAAATTTGTTCCATAATTCTTCCCATTATTGTGTTGTGACTATTTCTTTAAAAATTTGGCATCCATTTTATCACACTTTTTTTTTTAAAGTGCTCTATTTCCATATTCCAAAGGTGATTTTCCAAAAGGCAACTGGATTTTCTTGGTTTTTTCTTTGAAAATGTTTCATTTCTCATCCAAGAAGCTTCTTTAGTTCTAAATGCTGGTGGGAAATCATTATAACTGATTTAGAACTAAAGATGCTTCTTGAATGGGAAGCAAAATATTTTCAAAGGAAAAAACCAAGAAAGTCCAGTTGCTTTTTGGAAAAAAAAACATTTGGGACAACCATGACCTGAATGATTGAGAATCTCGATAGACATTATATCTCCATGTCATATATGAGTGTCAGTTCACGAAACAACCTACTAGATCAGCGATGGCGAACCTTTTTTGGCTCGTGTGCCACAAGTGGGGGGAGCGCAGGGGGGTCGTGTACGGCCGTTCCGCACCCATAATGCAATGTGCGACCCCCCAGTATGCATGTACCCACAACAGGCGCTCCCCCCTGATTTTTACATGCTTTTTTCGCCCTCCCCAGGCTCCAGAGGCTTTATAGGAGCCTGCGGAGGGGGAAAAGAGCCTCCCCCACCCCCCGGAGGCCCTCCGGAGGCTTCAGGGATCATCCAGAGGCTTCCCTGACACCTTCAGAGAGCTTAAAACGACCCTCCGAGCAAACCGGAAGTCACTTCTGGTTTGCTCGGAGGGTAATTTTGAGCGCTCCAAAGGCTTCAGGGAAGCCTCCGGACGGTCCCTGAAGCCTCCAGAGGGCCTCCGGGGTGGCGGGGGAGGCTCTTTTTGCCCTCCACAGGCTCCTATAAAGCCTCTGGAGCCTGGGGAGGGTGAAAAATGGCTTTTAAAAACGGTGAACTCAGCTAGCCAGCGCGCGCATGTGCGCTGGCCAGCTGACAGGGCAGTGGCTCGCGTGCCCTGACAAATGGCTCCGCGTGCCACCTGTGGCACGTGTACCATAGGTTCGCCATCACTGTACTAGATGGTCTTGAATCTGCATGAACTGCCAGGCCTGCAAGCCAACTTTTCTTTTTTGGACTTCAGGCCTGCCACACTTTCTATTATTCTACTATACATTTTCTATTTGAGAAAATAGGAGGGGGGATTATACGAGTTGGGTGATATGTAGCCATAACAAAATTCTTTCCAGAAAGCCAAGGTCTCTTCACCTGCCAGAATTGGATGGGTAGAAGCTGCCACTGTGCCAGTGAAAGATTGGACCATGTGATGGACTCGTGGGTATGGGGCAGTATCTTGAACTTTCAACTAGGTGGGGAAAACTGGGAAGCTTTCAGATTCGGGTTTTCCCAGATGTGCCAACATGGCTCTCTTAATAAATTGGAACTTTGAGGAATCTTTTGCCTCTGATTTACTTTTGGATGCTATTTGGAACCCTGACATGAACATTTGAAATTGAAATTAATCAGATTGATCCCAGCTGAATAAATACACAAAGCACTGGAAAGTTGGAGTTGGTTGGGTTTTTTGGCATCAAACCTTCAAAGTCTGGGAAAGATTTTTTTTATTCAGCATACCAAATATATCAGGAATTGTGCATTATAAATGCATTCAACAATTTTAGAAACTAATGTTTTATTATTGAAACTATATTATCTTTTATGTATTTTCTATAAGCTTTATAGAATATATTCAGTCTAATTTCACTATACAGTTAATCCTCAACTTACAGCTGTTCATTTAGTGACCGTTCAAAGTTACCCGGCACTGAAAAAAGTGACGGAGGACCATTTTTCACACTTATGACCATTGCAGCATCCCCCATGGTCACGTAATTTACATTCAGATGCTTGACAACTGACTGACATTTATGATGGTGGCAGTGTCCCGGGGTCATGTGATCCCCTTTTGTGACCTTCTGACAAGCAAAGTCAATGGAAAAGTCAGATTTACTTAACAACCATGTTACTGATTTAACAACTGCAGTGATTCACTTAACAAATGTAGTAAAAAAAAGTCGTAAAATGGGGCAAAATTCACTTAACAAATTTTTCACTTATGGTAGCAACATAAATTCTGGGCTTAATTGTGGTTGTAATTTGAGGACTACCTGTATTGTAATATCATTCCATTCTGTATTGCTGATCTCTATATTTAATTTGTCTTAAACTCTTTATATCCTTTATATCTCTCTAGAACTAGAACCTTTTCTATAGGATTCAACTATATATAATGGAATTTGGGAATGACCTTGGGGGGAAAAAGGGAAGAGATTATGCTTGGCAAACAGTCAATTAAGTGAGGCAGGAAACCCTAATATCTTAAGAAATATTAAAGAGAAAGAAATTTAGAAAAGGACCTGCCCTAAGGGATCAATCAGTTAAACGTGGTGGCAGGAAGTTTGTACTTCCAGACTTGCAAGATTCTGTTAACATAGCTCATCCAGATGTGTTTCCTACCTGGTTCACCTGGAAGGGCTTATACGTTCTTTCTTTTTTAGTTTTAGTTTTTTATTTCTATTTCTCTCAAGTTTTGTTTTTTGTTTGGCTTTTCTGCTTGTTTTTTCCTGCTTGGCTTGTTTGACGGTTCTTCTTTTCTACTTTTGGCTCCAGCTGAGAGAAATAACTAGCAAAACTTTTACTTCACACCAGGTCTGAGGGAGGAAGAAGACTGCAGTGTTTCCAAGAAAATATCTCAAAAAAATAACAACCCCCAAATCCTCCTCTCCCCTCTTCCAACCCACCTAACTGCTGTTTGATTGGCAGCTGCTGGGTCATCCTGATACTCAGGAAGGGAAGGAATCAGTACAGTTGTTTGTAATCTGCTTGGGCAATCTGTGCTTTCCCAGACCACTCTGAGATGTCATAATGTGAGCTATCAACCTAAATAGTTAATTAATAATCTGCTTATTCCTATTATAATGCACATGACACCAAAAATAGTATGATGGCACATAAAAATAATTGACAGCTAAAGCTCAGGAGAGTCTTTCAGTCTTGTCTAGGTAATATCAAAAATATTCTTTCTCCAAAAAAACCCCACCAGACTCAACACTATTGTGTCAAATCCAACCAATTTTATTTTATTTATTTATTGAATTTGTTTGCTGCCCACCTCACCATAATGTGAGAATAAGAATCTGCTTTTTAAAGCAAGAGTTATACTTTCCTTTCCTGAGGGACAAAGGACATTTTCATGGTAATTAATTAAAGGTTCACATTCCAAAGATTATGGTAAGGTTAATTGGTATGGAGACATATGTCAATAGTTTCAGAAATGATTCAGTACTTCAGAATACCTATCTCCTTGTTATGCACTATAAAATGAAATAAACCAAATTCTTTATCTTTACATTCCACCTTTTCTCAACAGCTAAATATGATGTACATAGCACCATCCCACAAAATAACTGTGTAAATAGTTTCATCTAAGACCAGTGATTTCCCCAAGTCATGCAGTGAACTTATATTGATTAGTTTCCTCATTTATTTTTCATACCAAAGTTTGAGCTGTAGCTTGCCAAATATCCAGTTGGAAGATCCTATCAAGCTTTAGCCCCACTATGAATAATAGCAGACATCTGTGTACTTGTTTGCAATTTGCGGGGTTGGAGCATAATGCACCAATTCTCTTTTATTTCTGTGCAATGTGTTTTGTGTAAAGTACCCTAACGATACCTGCTTCATAATAAGGAACCCGATATTGTAATACAAAAAGCAGTGATTTATTAACAGCTTCATTAGGCATTCTTCATTAGGCATTCTTCATTAGGCATTTCTTATTCGCAGCCATCTTTTTTGCTTTCTTTATCTGCTTTTAAACTTTGCCCATGTTTCTTCCCTCCCTTCAGTCTTTTCAATAAATCACATTATCCAATAGCTTCATTCATCTCAACCTAGCTACTGTAATCTGAGATCCAGCTCCGCCGATGCTCTGCATGGAGTATCAACACAGAGAGTTGACATCTGTCTCCCCTCACTTTTCAAAGGCAATCTGTGCAAGCAAAAACAATTTGAGTACCAGTATGGGATTCAAGGCTATGTCCTCCCCCACAAGCTTGTTTGGATTGTTTTCATGGAATCTCTCTATAAGGCGATCAGCCTGGATATTTCTACTCTTTACCCAAGATGCCTCTGACAAGGAATAGCCCTTCCACTTAATTAAGTACTGGAGTTGCCTCCTGTGCCACCTTGAATCAAGGATGTGTTGCACCTCATAATGGTTTTGGCCTCCTATGACCACAGGGTCTGGGGGCTCCCAGGGCAGTGGTCTCAGAGTGGATCCGACCACGGATTTTAAGAGGCTGCTATGGAATACTGGGTGTACCTTCCGTAGCAGTCGGGGCAGTTTCAGGTGCACTGAGACTGGGTTGATGATCTTAACTATGGGGAATGGGAACTTTGGTCCCAGTTTCTTGCTAGGGAGTCTTAACCTCAAATATTTATTGGAGAGGTAAACCTTCTCTCCCACCAGGAATGGTCATTGTGGAGCTCGGTGTTTATCTGCCTGTTTCTTATAGGTTTGTGCTGCTTAGCTAGAGCTTTTTTGACATTCTCCCAGCCTGCTTTTAGCATTGACATCCAGTCAGTCAAGCTGACTGAGGAAGGGGGATCCCTTGGATACTCAGGCATTGGGACAAAGTCCATGCCACTCACTACTTTGAATGGTGTTAGTCCTGTGCTGCTGTGAACAGCATTATTGTACGCAACCTCAGCGAAGGTCAGAAGGTCTGCCCAATTGGACTGCTGATAGTTCACGTAGCACCTCAGGTACTGCTCTACCATAGCATTCAGTCTCTCTGCCCCCGCATTGGTGCTCGGGTGAAAAGCCGAGCTAAGGCCCTGGGATGACCCAATGGATCACAGGAACTCCCTCCAGAAATTAACCGTGACCCCTCTGTCTGAGATAATTCTTCGAGGTATTCCATGCTTCAGGAAGAGTTTGGCCAGCTTGTGAGCTGAGGGTAGTTCGCTGCAGGGTATGAAGTGCGCCTGTTTGGAGAACAGGTCTATTACAGTCCAAATCACCATGTTTCCCCCACTTTTCGGCAACTCTACTATAAAGTCCATTGCGATCTCCTCCCACGGCCTTGTTGGCTCTGCTACTGGCTGCAGCAATCCGGGGGGGGGGGGGGGGGTTCCTGGTCGCTTCTTCATTGTGGCACAGATGATGCAACTTTTCACGTAACTGTCCACATCTTTCTTTATTTTGGGCCACCAGAACTGCCTCTTGGCTAAGTGTAACATCTTTAGGAATCCCAAGTGGCCTGCCGGTTTGGCGTTGTGTCTCCTCTGGAGAATTAGGATGTGTAGGGATTCTGGGACATAGAGTTTCATCCCCTTCCATGCAAGGTCATCTCTTTTTGTCAAGATGTGTTGGTTGTTTTGAAACCAAGGGTCTGCTAGCAGTTCTGTTTTGAGTCTCGTGGTTAGGCCGCTTGCGGGTTGGTCGTGCTGGTCACGGCATTGTTGTCTGGTGGTCACTTGGGCAGCTATTTGGGTAGAGGGAATGATGGCGTCCACCACCTGCTCCCGTTCGCATTTGTACTGGGGCATGCGGGAGAGGGCGTCAGCTAGAAAGTTCCTCTGCCCTGGAATGTGCTTTAGTACAAAGTCGAAGTGGTTGAAATATTGAGCCTATCGGACTTGTTTGGGTGATAGTTTCCATGGGGTCCTAAGAGTCTCCAGATTCTTATGGTCAGTCCAGACTTTGAACAGTTTCTGGCCCCCTTCCAACAGGTGTCTCCAAGTTAGCAGTGCCCATCTCACTGCGAAAGCCTCCTTTTCCCATGTGTCCCATCATCTCTCTGTGTCTGTGAGCTTGCAGGAGGTATAGGCACAGGGTTGTAGGTTTCCCTGGTTGTTTCTTTGGAGTAGCACTGCTCCCACTGCCATGTCGCTGGCATCTGCTTGGATCATAAAGGGTTGCTCGGGGTCACGATGCTTCAGCACCGGTTCCTTTGCAAACATTTCTTTTAGTGTCTCGAATGCCTTTTGGCAGGTTAGGTCTCACTGTAGAGGTTGCTTCGGGCGAGGTTTTGTTCCTTGGCTCCCTGTCTTCAGGAGGTCTGTCAGGGGTTTGGTGATCTTTGCAAAGGAGGGGATGAGTTGCCTATAGACGTTTGTGAACCCAAACTTAAAAATGACACTCTCAGTTGCATACAAGGAAAATCAGTATAAAATGTTTTATAGATGGCACCTGGCACCAACAAGGTTAGCTAAAATATCATCAAATACCTCCCCAAAATGTTGGAAATGCGAATCGATACATGGAACGTATTACCATTTATGGTGGACCTATGAGGAGGCTAAAAAGTTTTGGAAAAAGATCAAAAATTGGCTGGAGGCAATAACGGGAGTTAAAATAGAATGGAAACCGGAAATCTTCTTATTAGGAATAATGTCTGCGAAATACAAAAAAGAAATCCAGTATTTAATACTACATACAATAACGGCGGCAAGGATCGCCCATGCCCAGAAATGGAAAAACAAACTAACTCCAAGTGAAGATGAAATAATAAGAAAGGTTATGGACTGTGCTGAAATGGACAAACTAAAGAAATTCAGGGAAAAGAAGAATCAGAATTCTACCAGATATGGGATAAATGGTATAGGTGGATGGAGGAAAGAAATAAGAATCAATGAAGGAATGTAACAAAACTTAAAAATAATAACTATGGGTAAAATAAGAAAGTTAAGAACGGTAAAACCCAAATAAAACATAATTGAATGGGAAAAAAATAATAAAAATAAAAATAAAAAATTAGTTAATTCTAGGTGATAAATAAGTAGAACATTGTAGCTGCTTATAAAATGTTTTCGTTTTTAAGATGTTTATTCGTCAACAGATAACCCATCATGACATTTATTATAATATAAATATAAATGATTCTAGACAAAAGTATGTTCAAACAAATATAGTTAAATGAGAATGTTGGTATATTGATGGTATAAAGATTTTTTATTTAAAATGTACAATTCAATATGAATGAAATATAAAGAATGATTGTAGTAACGCACGAAATTTAATTGTAACCAATCGACATGCTTTCTGGAAGATGTAATGAAGAATGTTTTTGTGTGTTTTTTTGTTTAATTAAAACAATAAAAAAACATAGAAGTTTGTGAACCCTAGGAAACTTTGTAGCTGCCTGCGGGTGCAGGGGAGTTGCCAACTTAGGATGGCTTGCACTTTGGCTGGGTCCATCTCTATTCCCTCATTTGACACTCAGTAGCCTAGGTAGTCTAGTCACTCACGGTGGAATTCACATTTTGATAGCTTGACGCACAGGTTGGCTGCCAGAAGTTTTTCCAGTACTTGGCGGACCAGGGGTATGTGGTCGTCCATGGTCTCAGTGTAGATCAGAATGTCATCCAGGTAGACGAGGACCCCCTTGTAGAGGTGCTCATGCAGCACCTCATTGATTAACTGCATGAACACTGATGGGGCTCCCTGTAGTCCAAATGGCATCACTTTGAATTGGAAGCTCCCTAGGGGGCAGTTCTGAACGCTGTTTTCCACTCATCTCCTTCCCTGATTCATATTCGGTAGTAGCCTCTCTGAGGTCTAATTTGATGAAGACTTTTCCCTTGGCCAAGTGAGATAACATATCTTTCCCGAGGGGGATGGGGTATAGGTTGTGAATGCACACGGCATTTATCCCTCAAAAGTCCACACACAGTCTTATAGTTCTGTCTTTTTTCTCTTTGAAGAGCACTAGCGCTGCAGCCTGTGGCTTGGCTGGCTCGATGAAGCCTCGTGCTAGGGTTTTGTCTATGCATTTGTGCATTTCTTGCATTTCCCGGGGCGTCATGGCGTACAGCTTGGGTTTGGGTAGTTTTGCCCCAGGGATGATTTCGATGGCACAATCTGCCTCACGGTGAGGGGGGGGGGGGGGAGAATGTTGCATTCTGTCTTGCTGAATTCTTCTGTGAGGTCCTGATATTTCCCTGGGATCTGTTCGGTCTCTGGGGTTTCATCGGATGTGGCTCCCAGATGTTCTGGTGTGCTGGGTGGTTTCAGGTCAGGTTGATCTCTCTCTTTTGCATCTGGTTGCTTTCTCATGTTGTTGGCATGCAGCCCGCTGTCGACTTTTATTGCTACTCAGAACCACTCAGAGAATCGGTTTGGAATGTTGCGGTAGGCAGTTACTTGGGCAATCTGCTGGTCCAGACTTGTTCTGAAAAAATACACTAACAGACGCTCTGGTAAAGAGGATAGCCTTCCAATGACTCTCCTAAATTTGCGGATGTGCTCTTTGATGGGGCAGCCCCTTTGCTTTAGGTCGCTGAGCTCATCTTCTGCATACAGGTCCTTCTCCACCTCCTCAAATCTGGCCTCTAGCAGTCGTAGGAAGTCATATATGCCTTGCAGTTGGGGGGCTCTCCCCTTGTGGAGGGCTGCTAGCCATTCCCTTGCTTCCCCCTCTAGTCCCTCTGTGATAGTATTCACTATGGCTCTGGGGGATGAGTAGAGGTGTCCATACCATTCCAGGTGGACCTCAGCTGAGTCAAGGAATAGGGCTAAGTGGTCTGAGTTCCCATCAAACTTTCCTCTGAATCAGGGTGGTTCAATCAGCAGTACCCTTCCCTCCTCCTGGCAGCCTCTGTATGCTTGCATTTGATATGTCTGAAGATACTCCTCAGTTCTAGTTCGGAGGGAGGGTGAGATTGTCTGCCCTGTGCAGCCTGCCTGCTACGTGGGAGAGGCACTGGCTTCATCTTCCTTCGATGGGTGGAGAAGTGGGGCTGCGTTCCCATGTGCTTCTCGTCACCTCAAGAAGATCCACTGCTCCTCCCCTCTCTTTTGGCATGCATAATGGCCTTTCTTCACGGAGGGTGACCCAGTCAAATTCCTCCCTCCATTGTTCTATGGAACTTCCCAAGAGCTACACTGGGGGCTTTGGGGGCCTGGCTTGATTCCAGCCCAGCATCCCCTCCACTCTTCCCAGCTCGCTTAGGGCCTTTCCCTTTTTCTGGGCATAGGGGTGGGGTGGGGGCTCAGCTTTAGCTGTTGATTCCTTATCTCTTCTTGCTTCGCTCATCTTGGCTTTGATGTCTGATGTCTGCTATCCAGCTCTGTTCAGATAGCTGGCCTTTTGCCATGGTCTTCTGAGTTCCCCCTCGGCACCCCCAATATTTAAAAACAAAAGATGGCTGTCTGTAAAGTACCCTAACAATGCCTGCTTCATAATAAGCGATGCGATATTGTAATACAAAAAGCAGTGATTTATTAACAGCTTCATTAGGCATTCTTCATTAGGCATTCTTCATTAGGCATTTCTTATTTGCAGCCATCTTTTTTGCTTTCTTTATCTGCTTTTAAACTTTGCCCGTGTTTCTTCCCTCCCTTCAGTCTTTTCAATAAATCACGTTATCCAATAGCTTCATTCATCTCAACCCAGCTACTGTAATCTGAGATTCGACTCCGCCGATGCTCTGTATAGAATGTCAACACACAGAGTTGACATTTTGCTTTGTTGCATCTCACCCAAAGTCTTCTGATTGAGGCAATATACAATCTTGTAAATAAATATATAAGTCCGTCATATTACAACTAATGGTTAGCACCTACCTGGGAGTTAGATAAGGGTCAACAAAATTTAAGTGGAGTTGGACCTAGTCCACTGGTGACTATGTAGGGCTTCTAGTCTGATCCCTCTTTTAATTCCGCCCCCAACTTCTGTCACTCTTTCTCCTATAGACACAATCTTAATTCTCTACAAATTAGCTATTTCAAAGTTCCATTCAACTGCCAAGTTATTCCATAAGCTTTATCATAACTAAATTATTTACAAGATTGTAAAGTATCATTAACATAAAATACAAATCCCTTTTGAGAAACAGCTAAGTTGTAAACCATTGACTAAAAATCCTTAACTATAAATGTATATTTGATTTCTACTGATTTCTAACAACCACAGTTATATTTGTACCCTATAATGTTTAAGATGGCTTCTGGCTAAACACAATAATGATGAATATCTTTTGCCATTCCCTTCTAAAAAAAATAACTAGGAGCAATAGTGAATGTATCCTTTATTGTAATGCAGTAAATTTGAGCTTTAATCCATCATTGCATGAATCTTTTATTTAATTTTGTGCATGTCAACTTCAGATCAGTTTTTACTCCTGATTACTGCATAGACATGTCCCTCAGTTTTCTTGGCAAGATTTCAGAAGCAGTTTGCCCTTTCTTGCTTCCCAGCCTAAGAAAGGGTGACCGCCCTAAATTACCCAACTAGCTTTGTGCCCAAGGCAGGCTTAGAACGCAGTCTCTCAGTTTCTAACCACTATATCAAACTGGCTCCCTCATTCCATATCACAATCTTCATTCATTTTTCATACCACTACAATAACCATATCTATGTGTATGGAGGGGTCTTTCTATTAACAAGTCACAAGACTAGATTGGATATTGAAAATCTGAATTCATCCATACTTGGATGAGTAATCATTTTAAAAGGAGATAATAGTGATAAACAGTTTCTTGAAGCAAAGAATTATGGTCATATTCATTAATATTAATAATAGTAAAACAGCATAATTTAATATAGGTCTAGTCAGAAATATAGTCTCAATATTAGACAAATTGAACTTACCAAATATTGCCATGTGCATTCCCTCTGGAAAGGGTTCAACCATACTGTTCCCATTCACGTGATGTTTACCTGAAAATCAAAGCAATATTACCTTATCAAATAGGAAAGTTTGTTTGACTTATATGGCTTATTTTATACACCTGGGGATCTTCATGTGGGCAGAGCCCATTCAGCAACTGTACCAGTTTTTGTTTGTTTTGCTCTTTGCCTTGGCTAAATATTTGAGATGGATCGTCTAATAAATTGAGATAATGTATAGACACCATAATCCTAGCTGGCTCATAAAGCCACAAATAAAAATACAATGAAAACCTAAAACTAACATCCAAAACAACTCTCAATTTCCTGAAGCAATACCCCTCTATAAATAAACAACCACATTGTCTGGGCTTCAGCTTCCCCCAACCCAATGTTGTGGGGAAGGGAACCAGTTTTTCAGGATTTTTTAGAGAGCTAATAGGATAGTGGCCTTCTGGATCTCAATTTTTTCCACAGGGCAGGGATTGCTACCAATTTCATGTTTATTCTCTACTATATGTTTCTGCCAGGAGTCTCATTCATATTATCAGAGATTTGTTATTGATTTTTAAAATTTATATTGCTTCTATTATTCTGTTCAAAATGAATATCCTAAAAGCAAGATATTCTGTAATTCTACATTAATTTACTGCATGTAAATGCCATTTAATTTAATGGGTCTTACTTTTGAATACAGTTACATAGGACTGATCAATCTCACAATTAAAAATGAACAAAACCACAAGATAATATTCCCAAACTAGCAGCAATTAATCAAAAGTTCAAACAAATTGGCCTTAAATTACCATCTAAAAATGGAAGGACTGATTACCCGCCATCAAGTCATTTTCAAGTCTTAGCAACCACATACAAGTAGGTATCAGGTTTTTTCTTTCTAAAATGTTTTAAACAAATGCCATTCCATCGAGCATCTTTTGATCAGAAAGGTGAAATATAAATCAATCAAATAAATAATAAATAAATAACTACAGATTAGACAGGCCTTTAAAAGAAGAAATGACCTAAAAGAAGGACCTTTGAAATTTAAGCAAGCCACTGTAATATGAGAAATACCATTCTGTATATTCTGTATAGTATCTTGTTTCTATGCATTTAAAGGATCTAAAAGCACTTTAGACTGTGTTCATAAAAAAAGAATATGAACTAATAAAGTAGATGTAGAATTGGAGTGATATAATCTGATTTTAAAGTTTGGCTTTAAAAAACTGGCTGAATTTTGAACTACCTGACATAACTGAGTCAGTACTGGACGTATCTATAGAGAGACTAGTCTGACATTTATACAGTTTGTGCCAATCCTTTTATACATTCTCAAAACCCAATTTATTCTATAGTCAACATTCCAGAAAATTTAGTGTCAAATAAAAGTAATAAATAAATAACTGATTAGTTAGGTTCACACATTACATTAAGACATAGTTTGCTTAACCATGATTTGTTCAGTATCAAAAATAAAGCATGGATTCATACATTATGTTAAGACAAATATCATTACAGTAAAACTTTCATTTTCCAGAGCTTACTCCAATGGATTTTGATGGAATTTATCAAATTCTGTTGTAATTGGCAACATCTGTATAATGATGATTCAACAGAAATTACTTTATTTATAATATTTAAAATGTAATAAATTATATTTCATAATTGTAGAAAATTATATTATATTGTATAAGTTGTAGAAAAATGTTTGTTTATAATATTTGTAGACCCACAATCATAGAAGCTAGGATGATGTATAACATACCAAGATAGTACATGCATTGCACACCATGAGAAAATGTCCACTCTCTTCATTTCAGGACTAAACCCCTAGTGGAATAAGAATTCTTTCACTACCTTGCATATTGCAAAGAGGAACAAGGGTATATTCTGGAAGCCATGTTCCAGAGCATAGGAGCCACTACAGAGAAGAGCTGCCATCTACCCAATTACTTTAGGAGGCTCTCTCAAGATGTTCAGACCAGATAGGCAGAATCAACCGTGTTGAGGCCAGTACCTTATGTACCAAAGTATTGTGGGCTTTGAAGATAAAAACCAGCACTTTGAATTAGACTTAGAAGCATATTAATATCTAATGTAGTGATCTTGTAATTGATACTAGCTCTAACTGTGAACTTATCTGACTAGAAATCTAGCCACTGCATTCTGAAGTTATAGTTTCCAAGGCATCTTCAAAGGCCATAGAGAATGCACTGCAGTAATCTAAATGCATAGCAATTAAGGCTTGAGTAAACTGATATTGGAGAAGAAAGGGTTGCATTGGCATGCTGACTATTCCTGGTTAAAGACCTCCTTGGCCACAACTTTCACCTATTTAAATAGGAACCATAAGACTTGGATGAGCTCCAACTCACAAACCAAGTTCTTTGTCCATATCTAGAGTAAGTACCATCATCCCTTTTATCAGATCACCCTAATGTGAATTGACAGAAAACAACTTGGCCTTGATAAAATTTAATGTGAACTGATTAAATCAAGATCCTGGATCCATCTAGATCCTGACAGATACTAATTCAACCTTTCCAGGGCAACTCTGGTTTGGCCCAAGATGGCAAAATATAGTTAAGTGTCATCAATATGTTGAACTGACAAATGACCTTTTCCACCAGCTTCATATACTGTAAATATTAGATAACACGAGGAAAAGACCTCCGTAGCACATCACACTAAAGCAACCAGAAATGTGAGTGCTGCTTCTCTACAATTTAGATAGAAGCAAAACCACTATCAGGCAATGCCCCCCAATTGCCACCCCTTGAGGAAGATTCAGCAAAATGCCATGAGTGATTATATCAAATGTCACCAAAGACACTAACAGAATCTATATATTCATCTATATCCCAACAAAGATAATCCACTACAGTTAACAATGCCATTTTTGCCTCATGATTTGGGTCTGAATTCTGACTATGAGAAATACAGATAATCTGTTTCTTCTATAACTGAGTTCCACCAAGGTAGGTAGTATTACTTACCTTGCTCACAGGTATCAGGACTCATACCATACCTAAACCTGTTCATTTATTTGAACCCTACAATATGTAAGGAATCTCAATAATACACTATCTTGTTCATCGCAGTGGACTCTGTCCAATTGGCAGAATAAGTTCAAGCAACTTTATTTACCAAGAAACCCAATAATTCATCCATCATGCTTGAAGGAGATTTGCCTTACCCGTCCTTTCTTAAAAGAGACTCCGTAACTCTGAATTAAGCTTCCAGGCAAGAGTCTGCAGATGCAATAAGTGGAGAAGAACTATCTCATCATGTGGATGACATAATGATGCAAATGATGAATTTCCATCAATTATGTCACTGCAATGAAGTGCTGTTTGACTGAACGGACTTTAGGGAATTACAGATATCCTGGGCCTCACTTGTTCTGCAAAACCAAGTTTTATTATAATTATAAATCTATTCTCACCGTATTTATATATCAGGCTTTAATATATCAGACTAAGCTTCCTGGCAGACCTGGCATTCAGAACAGCTTTTGTATCATTTCTTAGTGCTCTTCAGCCAGCTTGGTGGCGATGGACACTGAAGTAAAATACAGGTAATCCTCAACTTACAACAGTTCATTTAGTGACCGTTCAAAGTTACAACAGCTCTGAAAAAGTTACAACGGTACTGAAAAAAGTGACATGACCATTTTTCAGAGTTACAACCTCTCCAGCAGCCCCACAATCATGTGATCAAAATTCAGATGCTTGGCAATCTTTGTGACTTTTGCTAATGTCCCATGTGATCATTTTTGTGACCTTCTGACAAGCAAAGTCAATGGGGTAGACAGATGCACTTAACAACCAGGTGAGTAACTTATCAACTGCAGTGATTCACTTAAAAACTGTAGTAAGAAAGGTTGTAAAATGGGGCAAAACTCACTTAACAAATATCTCACTTAACAACAGAAATGTTGGGCTCATAATGGCCATAGGTTGAGGACTACCCGTACCTTTGGAGATATAGGAATGTACTTTTTGTTTCTTATTATTTTGAAGATAATATGAAACTTACATATTTGAACTGAATATAACAACATTTTTTTCTGGCCACTGCAGCGTTTCACTTTTAATGAAAGGGGTAAATATACATAACTTAAGCTATTCATAAGCTATGGTGACACAGTAGTTAGAGTGCAGTACCGGCAGGCTACTTCTGCTGACTGCTAGCTGCCTGCAATTTGGCAGTTCAAATCCCACCAGGCTCAAGGTTGACTCAGCCTTCCATTCTTCCGAGGTAGATAAAATGAGGACCCAAATTGTTAGGGGCAATATGTGCTGACTCTGTAAACCACTTAGAGAGGGCTGTGAAGTACTGTAAAGCGTATATAAGTCTAAGTGCTATAGCTATTGCTTTTTACCATGTGTAATCAATATTTCTCTCCCAGTATTTACAATAAACTAGTAGACTTCTAAGATACTTTCAGTTATACTTATTGGAATGAAATTCACATCTACGTTTTATTTCAAAACCAAAGCCAATTTTTCGTGTTCTTCCTATAAGAAAATTAATGGTTCTCCCTCCTTTCTTTAAACCACTATCCATTAAGTCACAGAATTAAAATGCACAACAGCTCTAAGATGCTGCATTGTTAAATACACTTATTTCCACCATGCTTCTACCTTTTGTTTGGAGTAAGCAGTGTTACATATAACACAGAGTAGAATTAAGAAATAGAAAGCCCAAGATATTGAAGCTGTGACATAAAAAAGGGAAACAGTGATAAATTCAAACTATACCAATACTATTCATTATACCACTCCATCAGGGGTGGGTTGCTGCTGGCATTACTGCCGATTCAGTGCATGTGTCATTTTTCGCACTTGCGCAGTGGCCCAGAAATAGGTCTGCGCATGCACAGAACATTAAAAAATGGGAGGGGGGAGCCATACCACACCGACCGTGTTCTGGCGACCCAGGCCAGCAAACCACTACCAGTTCAACCAAACTGGTCCGAACTCACCTCTGCTCTCCATATCTTTCTTCTCTTGCAAACCATTTCTGCACAAGCATCATACATTGCCTTTTCTTCTTTAAACCTTTCACCTTTTTTGAGGATCTCATCGATTCCATACAACCTTTATCCTCTTCTTCTCCATCTATTCATTCTTCATTTGTATATTTGTTTTGTGATTCAATCCTCGGATGTGACTAAACTATTTCAACATACTGCTTTCACAATGGTCATTCACTTTTGCACTCAGTGTACATTCATTCTCAACCCTTTCTTTTCTCATTTTCTCATACAGACTTGTAACCAATTCCCACTGCATTCAGCTTGCTTTTATGCTTTTTTTTTTTGACATACCCAGTTTTCATTTCAATGTAATTAAGTGAGAAGAAACATACTGTTATTCACAGGCTTTTCTCTTTTTTCAACATTCCACTCAACATAATACCTATTACCATTCTCCACAGCTTGCATTTCCTAAAATTTCCTCATTCATCTTCAATTGTCAGTAAAATTCAATCAAAGTTTACAAATTGACCTATTTATTATAGTTTGGAGATTCAGTGGGATTTATTTATTTAGTCACATATGTATATTGCCTATTCATATAACTTTATTTGTATTATAAACTGATGGAGGCTTCCTCCCATTTTCTCTGTCAATTCCTGGTCAAAAGAAATTGATTTTTAATTGCATTAGTTGCATTTATATATAATATTTATACATAATATGTATACATAATATGCATATATATAATATTTATATATAATATTTATACATAATATTTATATATAATATTTATATATAATATTTATATATAATATTTATATATAATATTTATATATAATATTTATATATAATATTTCTGCAAAACATTTGAGCTGTTACCCAATATCATATGCATATACATGTACATCCCCAAGAAATATATGTTTAATGTCACCAACACAAATTCTGTATTTATATCGGTGTATGTGCATGTATTCTAAATTTATTTTTTATTTAAGATATTTTTCCACAATGTAAAAATAATAAGTGATTTTGAGTTAAAGATGAATGAAGAAAAGAAGAAAAAGAAGCCTAAAACATATTTTTAAAGTGGTTTCTAGTCTTAATAGAAGTTATTAAGTTTATATTTTGTCCTCTCTAAGATTACATCAGTTTCCTTTTTTCCCTAATGTAACCTTTCTATTAATCAAATCTGTAAATCATGTTCATTTTTTTCAGTAAAAAGTCACTAAGAGGTTCCCATAGCATTTTTATACAAATATGCATACATTCATTAAAACAATGAAAAGGGCATCATACATTCTTATCTAATTCACAGCTCAGTACTGAATTTTAAAATTATTCATGTGTTCTCATGCATTATTTTACTCTTATCACATATGACTCTGACTGCTTTCAGTAATGACCTTCAACTCCATATTTATCCACAATATTCCATAAATCAAGAAATGACCGTCGCTAAATGGCGACAGTCATTTCTGAGGTCCTGATCTTTCACCAGCAACTATTGCTGGCACCTTCAGAGGCAGTGATCTGTTCTGAAGCACACTTCTCAGTAGCTCACAGTCAACTAAACAAGGACTGACTAGGTTCTGGATGAACTAGCTTCTGACTGAACTTTCCCGCTGAGCTGATATCTGATTGGCTCATATAATTGTATCAGCCCCACCAGTAGATCAGACCAATAATCAACTCTCCAGGCAGGCTACTTTTATTATTATTCTATTGTAGGAAGTTAGCATCTACCCCTCTCCTAGAAAAATGAAATATTCTAGGAAATATTAAAAACACAGAATATTATATTTCTCTAGATGAGAAATGGAGAAACATGTTTTTTTACGCTGGAAGCAGACTCACTGTTGAGCTCCAGTCAGAGGCTCGCCATTCCTGGGGGGGAAAGGCAGCAGGTGGCACGTTGGCAGTGGCAATGGGGTAATAGGCCAGCTGACGGCCGATCCTGAACAACAGCAGCTGTCAATCTCAGCAGCTATACCAGCTCCCGTCTAAGTGGCGATGACTGATGATGTCACAGAGACACATAAGCGGAACCACGGCGGAGCGGGCTTTTTGAATTTGGCTTGCTGAAAAAGAAAGGGAAATGCATGCAAAATGTTGCTGGCCATTGTAAGTTGGGTGGAGAGAGGGGTTGGACTGATTACTGGCTGGATAAAAGGCGCTGGGAGGAGGAAGGTGGAGCTGACAGCTCGCGTGCCAGCAGATATGGCTCCACGCACCACCTGTGGCACATGTGCCATAGGTTCACCATCATGGGTCTAGTGGTTAAGGCACCAAGCTAGAAACTGCGAGACCGTGAGTTCTAATTCTGCCTTAGCCATGAAAGAAGGCTGGGTGACTGGACCAGCCACTCACTTTCACCTCACCGGATTGTTGTTCTTGGGAAAATTGGAGCAGGAAGGAATATTAGACATATTCGCTGCCTTGAGCTGTTTATATAAATAATAAAGGCAGGATATAAAATAAATAAATAAATCAAAATAAAATAATAAATAATAAAGGTGGGAACAAATGAAAGCCCTTTCACATTTATTTGTGGGGTTACAAAACACAGTCTGAGAACTCCTGATAAAGTAGAATAAAATATGAATTAAAATATAAGAATGAAGACGTGGCATAAAAGGGACAGTTAGAAGCTTGCTTAAAGGGACAAGAAAATGTCATCAGCCTCTAACCACAATATGTTCTAGCCAACATCCCTATGTCAAAAGTCCAAACCACAAGGTTCAAATAAAGTTTGTTAATGATACATAGTCCATACCTGTGTCCCAAGACAAAATGAAAAGTAAGACCCTATCTACTATAAGGCTTTTTCCCCAGAATAACCAATAAGAAATGCGTTAAATATTTCCGTGTTGCGCTGCTTTTGAGAATGTATAAGAACATGTGCTTCGATAATGAAGGTTGTTCAGAACTTGCAATGCTAGCCATGGGCTAGCTTTCTAAACCTGGCTGCCAAATAAACTCTTCCTTTATCCTGAGAAGTCTAAGTCTGTCATTTTCTGCAACACTATGTTAATTTGTATTCTTTAAATTTATTTCTCTTAGCTTTGAATCATGTTAATAGAATGTGGTTAATGGCAATTTAACTAAACCAAACAAAGTTTATCCTTTGTCCCCTTTGCTATTTATCCTGGTTCGTGAAGTGTTGAATAGAAATATTTGACAAGATAAGAAGATAATGGGATAAAAAAATTAAAAATGAGAGTTTTAAATTCAGAGCTTTCATGGATTATTTGGCTATGATCTTACAAGATTCTCTGAAAGGTTTTGAATTTTTGATTAAACCACCTTGCTTATCAATGAAAATTCTTCTCTCAATTTCAGTCATAAATACCTGTACTGAATAATACCTGTACTTTTTGTCTATATTTCTTCATCAAATAACTGCTAGATCATTTCTGGTTTTATTCCACACTACGATTCTATGTAAACATTTTTCAGTGCTATGAGTGAATATCAGTATAAATCTGTAAGCCAGTGGGTTACTTTTCAGCCTTTGTACAAATGCTAACCAGTTTCAGTATCCCCATCAGATTTATCTGTCTTAAAATGTCAGGAGAAAATGCTCCAAATGCACACTGAACATATAGCAACAGGACTAAGCATTCCCACAATATGGTTGAGACAGAACTAATGACATGCAAAGAAAAGAAAAAAGAAAAGGAAGTTGTGCACATTTACTATTGCTGCTTTCCAACTGAGTATTTTCCCTCCCAACAAAAGCCTCTAGACCAGGGGTGTTCAAACTTGGGAACTTTAAGACTTGTGGACTTCAACTCCCAGAATTCCCCAGCCAGCATGGCTAGCTGGGGAATTCTGGGAGTTGAAGTCCACAAGTCTTAAAGTTCCCAAGTTTGGACACCCCTGCTCTAGACACTGCTGTCTAGGTAGAAAATGGTAGCTATCCTGTGATCACAGTTCCAATAATTGCCCAAATAGCTTCACAAAGGCCTTTGGCCTTTGCTTTTCCAAACATCAGCCCTTCAGGCAAACTGTACATGATATTAAAGAAAAAATGTGGGAAAGGGAGCTATTTACATTTTAAAATAACGGATCCACTGTTCTTCATTTGGCTCCTGGCCCGTTATTCTTTTCATCAAGATTGAGTCCAGTAAATCACAACAAATATGATCTTTGTCCCCAAATAATTCATTGTATTTTTTTAAAAAAAAAAACATTGGTAAAACATGGCTTGTTGAATAAACCAGTCTTTATGATTCTAACTCAGCCATAAAGCATGGTTTTAAAACCACAGTGCTTAGATTTACACAATATGCTAAGCCACAGGTGTCAAACTTGCATCATCATGGTGGCATCACGTGATGTATCGGGACTTTTTTTTCCCCTTCACTAAACTGGACATGGGCATCTGGTCTGCGGGCAAGAAGTTTGACAGTCCTGTGCTAAACCAAAACAAAATGTATGGTTTTTTTTTAATGATGTGGCTAAGTATGATGTGTGAATGTACTCAGCCTTTAAGCATTTTACCAATATTTAATACTAAGGGAAAAGAGAAATACAAAGAACATAATCTGAATCTGCAGCTTCTCTAGAACTAAATTACAAGATTAAATTAAATTAAATTACTAGTGTTAAGTAATTAAGCTCCCCGTTAGGAGAGCGAGTATGCAGAGAAGCGTAATGAGAGTGATATGGAATAACACGCACAAACCAGCATACAGAGACACTGAATAGTATAAAAATATAGTAAAGTATTCAGAGTCCGGTTAACAGTCCAGGCCATACACGGTTCAGTAATTCAGTTATCAAAATAGTCAGTCTAACACACAAAGTATAGCTAAACAGTAGCAAACCACAATACCTCAAAAATACACCGACCAGCATCTAACAAAACAGAGAGAGAGATGTAACAACCATTCTGGCTCCCTCTTATGGCTGCTTGAGGTAACAAGCCAATTACATCTGTTAAGCATTTAAAGCAGTGGTTCCCAAAGTGTGCGCTACCGCCCTCTGGGGGGCAGTGAGATGGCTTAGGGGGGCGGTAAGAAGCAAGGGGGGCGGCAGGGGGGTGGTAAGAGGCTAGGGGGGCGGCAAAGGAGTGCTGGAGGTGGCCTCCTCTAGCGAGCTATTCAGAACAAGTTTGCTCACTCACCCCCGCCCATCCAGAAGCTGCTTGATTGCTCGCTTCCCCTGCCCATCTGCACTATGCTAGCCCTGCCCACTCACTGATTGGCTGGCTCACCAATCGCCCCGCCTGCCTCTAAGAGCCCTATCTAAACCCAGTTAACTTTTTTTCTGCTTGGCTTTCTATAGATAGGGCTCTTAGAGGTGGGCGGGACAATTGGTGAGCCAGCCAATCAGTGAGCGCAGGGCTAGCATAGTGCGGACAGGCGGGGGGAGCGAGTGATCAAAGGGAGGCCACTGATCAAAGGGTGGGGGGCCCTGAGGATCAGTTTGTAGCACCAAGGGGGCGGTGGACTGAAAAAGTTTGGGAACCACTGATTTAAAGTAACAGTAAAGTAATCATAGCTTATATACATTGCCAAGCCAAGCCTAGGGTTACATCCCTAACAACTACCAAGAGCTGCCCATAGAACTGAGATAGCCTCAGAGCACCTCAAGCAGGCGAAGCAGCAGCCACCTTCACACTTGGAGATGGCGTCACAAGCAGAGTTATATTTGCAGCTATTATATTTTTTCAGGGAGAAATAATATAAAGTAAAGAATGAGAAAACTTCCAGACCAACCAGCTGACTTTTCACCTACCGTAATTAGATGGAGGCTTATGAAAAACAACGCAGTTTCAATTTATACTTCAGAACAAATTATCTTTAGTTATTAAAAGCGACAGTGACAAAGGGCACTGTGGTAAGTGAGCAATTTGTTCATATAGTTAATGTAGCACAATCTGACACCTCACATGCAATTGGATCTCTTACAGCAAGAGCACTACTGTCTGCATACTGATCAATATTACAAAATATGATGTATTTCAGCACAGTATTTCTGCAGATTATTCCAAAATTCATTTTAGAATGAGTTGAAGACATACCCAAATTCCTTCTGGATTCGTTTCTTTGTTTGAAAGCAGCTATCAAACCAAAGAAAAATAACTTACAATATATACTATCAGTGGGAAAATTAAGTGTGGAATAAAATAACCATACCCTTTTAAATTACTTCATTTTTGGAAATCAAGAACACTTTCACAACATTACAGTTCATATGTTTATATTTCAAACAGTACACAACTAATCAGCCTTTGACATCCATAACTCTACTGCACATTTTCCTGTTTTCATCTATTATTTTGATTTTCTCCTATACCATTCATTTTCTACACAGAAGATACTAAACCAAGAAGAGCAACATAGATGTAGCTGAGAAGCAATTGTCTGTTGCCTCCAATCACACAGTAGCCCAGACTCTATCCAATTACTTTCTCCAGTCATTCGTTCATAAACCCAGGGCATCTAGAGAAAGGTTTTTCATGAACATAGCACCATCATTCACAATGTAAGACTTCAGATGTACTTTGGAAAGAAATCTGAAGGCCAGATTCCTACATTACTAAAACATGATGTGATTTAGTTTATGGCGTGGCCACATGTACTGCAACCTCAGCAGTTGTGATTTATTCAGTAAATCATGGATAAACTAACATGGCATAGCATGATGTGCAAACACAGTTAGAATATTGTGGTGTTCTAAGGTATATAAACTCATAATTTATTTTCACGTATCTTTAATTCTTTAATTTTGATTTCTTTTCCCAAAACAGGTAGAGAAGGATGGACATAGTGTCCCTTCAGCTATTACTGGATTGCAGTTCCCAAACCTTCACCATTGTCCAAGACATCCAGGGTGATGAGCATGAAAGTTCAAAAGTATCCAGAAGAGCACAGTTTAGGTAAAATGTTTGAAATAATGAATTACAAATAAATTATGTTATACAACTGAAAAAAGTAAATCCTGAATCTCTATTTTTAAAAAGAGGCAATCAAGGCATATTACAGTACTATGTTACAGTCAGTCCATACTTGTACTACAAATAGAATGACCTCCCTCCGGATATTAGGAATACCTCTGACCTCCGCTCCTTTCGTGTAAAGCTCAAGACCCACCTTTTTCAAGTTGCTGGCCTGGCTCAACTTTGATCCAACTATATCGCTCCTGACGGGTTTTTTTTATTTGGGGTATTTTAATTGCATTCAATTTATTTAGGGGTTTTTAAACATCGTGTTTTTACTTGTTTTTATCTATCAGTTCACCTCCTCCTTGTATATGTCGTGTATATGTCTTGGTATATGTTTTGTTATATGTATGTCGATATATTTATTTCCTATGTTTTGTTGTACGCCGCCCCGAGTCCTTCGGGAGAGGGTGCGGCTAAGAAATAAATATTTATTATTTATTATTATTATTATAAATGGGGATCGAAGTGGCAGAAATGGGTCTTGTCTTATGAAATCAAATAGGTTCATAGTAGGGATGTGATCTATGATGAGGGATTTCCCACATTATACCACCATTAGTGTATCACCTGCTGAGGTTTGTAGATTACCTCTGAACAAATGAAGACAAAAACATTCATATTTTGTCATCTGGATCACTTGTTGGCTGCATTATTATTTTAGAACTCGAGCCCATGTTTTCACTATATTGTTAATATAGCACAAAAGTTGTGACCTACTTCTTCCCCAATGGCATATCTCACAAGAAGCTATTGTTCAGATGTCAGTAGCTGAAAGCAATGGGCAGGCTGTGAATACCCTATATACACACTGGGGCCCAACTATGCACACCTTAATGGCAGATTATCTGTCTAGAGGTTACATTAAAGTTTCATTCAACTGCCCGTCAACAGATGAGTCGCAAAGGTTCACTGCTTCTTCTACATTCCTGTCGCTCCCCCACTACCTCCTGACAGTGACAAATGAGCAGAAGGAATGCTCAGATAAGCTTCCTGGTATCAGGCCTGTCCTTTACAACATGTTTTAGACTAACCTCACCAGACTTAATCACTACCGATACCCTGCAGCACTTCCAACATGGAGTTCTTCTTTGCAGCATTGTAGTTCAGTATATCAAATCTCTTTTCAATACAGTGGAATTTCTGCTTCTCACAACTGCTTTCAGATGGTAGACCTGAAGCTTTCATTGATCCATTAGCTCTGGGCAGTGTTGTCTTCTGTTTATTTGTATGTTACTTTTGCATACGAAGTCCAACGATTCACACCACCACCAAGAAAGTTTGGATCATAAAAATATAGTCACCCAGAAAACCTCTACTTTTGTCAGTACCAAGGCTTTGTGGCAGAGATTATCTTCTGGTTTTGGAAGACTGTGTGCAAATATAATTACATTGTAACAGAACAGCAACTTCGTCTATTAACTTCACAAAGTTCAATATTTATCCTTTATCAACTTTTGAAACTTTTCCTTTTCATTTGCAAGAAAAATGTCCTTTGTATCACTCCACTATAAAAACATTTTTCAAAAGATTTTTGTTGTGCTGAAGACATGATAAAATTATGTGTAGATGGTACACATCTCCAGATAAATTGGCTAATATGTATAAATGATCTCCAAATATTTGTTATAAAATCTTTTTTATAACCTCAGAAGAATTCATTTGTTATATATATTTTTGTTTTCCTTTCTTTTTATATCTTTCTGCATTCTGTTTCCCTCTCTATTCTCTTTCTGACTTCTCTTTCTTTTTTGATAGATTGTTTTATAAGTATGCTCTGTAAAAAATTAAAAACATTCAATTTATTATATTAATTTAAACAAAAAGGGGTGGATTTTATTTAAAGCAAAATAATACCTTCAACAATAAAGTCATTGTAAGCCAGGAAAACCAAGGGAGAGAGTGTGGACTGATGCATACATTATCTATAAAGTAGAGAGTAGGATTGCTTAGTGCAATGAGTAAACCTACTCACAGTACATGCACAAGACATCTACGTCTTATTCAACGAACTATGGTTTAAAAAAAACTAACTCAATGTAATATGTGAACTCAGAAAGCAAAATCTTACAGCTAGACAAGACTCACATGTAATTTGTAAGCGGTACAGAGGAGAAAGTAGTCCTTGAAAGTTTTGCAGATGGATAGAGAACAATCGTTGGTACTTACCAGAACGTTGATTCTAATGATGAGAGAGGGAGGTTAAAAATTTAAATTAAAAATGTCACTTTCAGAGTTAAAAGTTGGAGAGATACTGAACAAAAGGTGGTTCAGTCATAGCCTACAGAACCAAAGGCAAGTCCCATGTGGGGAATCTATGCACCACCGGAGGGGCAAGATTGGCAGCCCTTTTAAGAACCTCCTAATTAAGGGAAGAAGAGATAGGGGGACCCAGCCTTCACCCGGCAGAATAGTGGAAAGTGCTGCTGTCTGGCAACATAAAGTGTTGTATGCTAGACCCTTGTCTAACCCATCCTGTAAAAAATCTAATACTTGAGGCATCGATGCATCCTCCGTCATAATGGACGCTGCCTCACACCATTTTACAAACGCTGACCATGTAGCATTATATATTTTCGTGGTTGAAAGTCTTCTGGATGCTTCCAAGGTGGATATAACCTTAGCCGACACTTGGGCTCAGCACAAGAGCGACAGGCGGACCTGCGGAGACACTGGAATGGCCAAAGGTGAGTTGCTCATCATTTCCCTCTGGTATGGGATTATGGCCCACTGCAACGTTCTGGCGTGGAAACGTGCCCAGGGAACTATGCCTATACACGAAATCATTGTTCCTAACAGGTGCGAGAGGTCTACTATAGGCACCATCCTTTTACCATGGACTTCCTGTATCATTTGCTGCAATTTGGATCTACATTATTGGGACAAAAAAGCCACCCTTTCCACGGAATCTATAATTGCTCCCAGGTGTAATAACCTAGTGATGGGACTTAGGTGGCTCTTATCAAAATTTACTGAGAACCCAATCCGTTGGAGAGTCTTGATGGTGACTTGGAAATCCTTACGGGCCTGCTCATAAGAGTGGACCTGGACCATGATATCATCTAGGTAAAATTGTAGTCTCACAGGAATGGACCTAAGAAAAAGCTGCTACTGCTGCCATGACCTTAGTGAATGTCCTTGGGACTGGGGCCAGACCAAAAGGTAACGCCCTATATTGATAATGAACCCCATCTTTGGGGAACCTAAGATATTTCCGATGGGAAGGTAGGATAGGGATATGTAAGTATGCCTTGGAGAGATCTATGGAGGCCATGAAATCACCCTGTCTAACATCTTGTAATATGGAAGCCAACGACGCCATTTTAAACTAGCGGTATACAATAAATTTGTTCAAACGTTTCAGATCTAGGATTGCTCTCCATCCCCCCCTCCCAAATTTTTCGGAACTATGAAGAGCTTGGAATAAAATTCCAACCCCTGCTCCTCCAAGGGAACTGGTTCTATGGCTCGGATTTCCAATAAGTGTTGAATAGCAAGCCGTACCAGTTCATGCCTAGCCAGGTTTTGGGATGAAGGAAAAGATCTGAAGTAATTCGGGGGGGGGAGAGGAATTCCAGTCTGAGGCCCTGTTGAACAGAAGAAAGGACCCAGGAATCTGAAGTTATGTGTTCCCATTGTGACGCAAAATGATTCAGGCGGCCGCCGATGGGAAGAGTGGGATTCGATTCACTTCCCTCTGCGGAAGGGGCGACCGCTTCCCCCTTAAAAGGGCCGCTTGGAATTGCTCTGACCCCTATTCCTGTCCAGGAAAAAAATCCTGGACTGGAATCTTCCCCCCCCCCCGGGGTCCCAATATCTGTTCTGATGAAAATCAGAGTCAAGGGGCCAGAAGAACTGTTGTCTGCGGTACGGGGCGAGGCGGTTCTCTTGGCGTTTATTCATCGATGGAAGGACTTTCTTTTTCTCCTTGTTTTCCACCAAAATGGGATCCAAGGAGTCGCCAAAGACTTTAGCGCCTGCATATGGTGCTGATGTCATGTGAAACTTTGATTTATTGTCAACCTGCACATGGCACAGGACCTAGCTACCTGCGGGATCGCATCCTGCCACACACATCCCTGCGACCAATCCGCTCTCACAGGGAGGGACTTCTCCTGGTGCCGTCCACCAGGCAATGCCAACGGGCGACGCCTAGGAGTAGGGCCTTCTCTGTGATGGGCCCAACCCTCTGGAATGACCTCCCCCCCGACATTAGAACCACCACCGACTTCCGCTCCTTCCGACAAAAACTGAAGACTCACCTGTTCCGATTAGCTGGCCTGGCACATTCATAACTTTTACCTCCTGGCAGATATATTTTAACTGGTATTTTAGGGGAATCATTTTTAAATTTAACTTATGGGATATTTTTTAGGGGTTTTTTAAAAACTATATTTTAGATACTTTACTTAGATGTACAGTTCTTCTTTTAACCTCCTCCATAGCTAACTATTTAACTGTTTAATTATTTAATTATTTATGTTATGTATTTTCTATGTACTGACTGTACACCGCCCCGAGTCCCTTCTGGGAGAGGGGGCGGTCTATAAGTGCAAATAAAGTAAAGTAAAGTAAGCCTGTTCTTTAACCACAGGAGACGTCTTGAGGCTACAGAGGCAGATAAAGCTCGAGAGGCAAATTTAACTGAATCTAGAGTAGCGTCCATGGAATGTTGGGTCGCCTCAATGATCTTGCTAAGATCTTTCATTGTGCGGGCATCTTCCAGGGGTGTGCGCTCCTGCAATTGCTGTAGCCATAATAGGGTTATTCTATTGAAAAAGGAGGCAGCAGCCGCTGCCTTAATGGACCAAGTTGAAGCCTGAAACCCCTTCCTAAGGATGAGTTCTGCTCTCTTATCCTCAGGCTTTAACTTGTCTCCAACATCTCCTGCCACTACAGCTGCTGAGGAGGATAGGGTGGCGACAGGAGTATCAACTGTGGGCACCTGAAGGGCCTGGGAAAAAGACTGTTCCATATTGTAAAGCTTCCTGTCATTTACCCCCGGGTTTGAGAATGTGCCAGGAAGGGCCCACTGACTTTTGACCACTTCTAGAAAAAGCAGAGGAGCGGTACCTCCTCCTTATCTAGGGCTGTTTTGGCAAACATAGTTTGCATTTGGTCCTTACAGGATTCCGGGGCGATAGCAGAAGCGCTGCCGCCCAGCTTAGTTGTAGATTTTGCTTTGGTTAATAACTGTTTGAATAGAGAAGGCTGAAAAAGTCCAGCAAAAGTAGGAGTGTCCTGCTTAGCGGAATCCTCATCGTCCGACATTACCAGCCCGCGTGTAGGCTCTTCCCCAGTTACCGACCCCTCACTAGCTAAGGATGGCGAACCCAGAGCATCGACTTCTTCAAGTGGAAGACCCACCTCAGAACCCTTATGCACTGTGGATGGCCAGCTTGAAAAAGGCTTTTTGGAACCTGCGGCCTTCCTATTCTGGGATTTCATACCTGAGGCAATACCATGAGATATTGCAAAAGCAATTAACTTTTGGATATTAGGAGGCAAATTCTGCAACTCTTCATAGTCCTCATCTATATTATCCCTGTCGGGATTGACTGTCTGGGGCGCCAATGGGGATGCGGAATGAGGAAATCCCATGATGAGCCCTCTAATGGATCCCACATTACCCTAGTGCAGTGGTGGGCAACCTTTTTTTTCAACTGAGCCAAATCTCGCCAAAACCACGATTGAAATTTATTTTGAGAGCCACATTTTAAAAACCGAAAATACATAGGATGGTACACTGTTTTTAGTTTCAATAAGTTTTTATTGAGAATATTCTGCATGCAAGTATCCACATAGGTCGGGAAGATACAAATAACACAACTAATAAAACAAAAACTTTAGAACTATATTATTTATCGATAACGTTAAATTCCGTAAAATTTGCCTTACAATGTAGAGAAAATTACATCTTGACAATGACTGACAAAGTCACAACCACTAATGTGAACATTGGCCTTGCATTTCCTTGGATAGTTTGAGTAAGTCAGGTTTGTATGTTGTTGTTTTTAATTTCATCTCTTTCTCCCACTTTCTTTCTTTTTTCTTTTTCTTTCTCTCTCTCTCTCTGGCTCTTTGTCTCTCTCTCCCTCCCTCCCTCTCTGTCTCCCTCTGTCATTTTCTCTGGGTGTCTATCTGTCTGTCTCTCTCTCTGTATCTCTGTCTCTCTCTCCTCCTTCCCCCATCTCTGTCACTCTGTGTGTGTGTGTGTCTGTCTCTGCCTCTCCCTCTGTCTCTCTCCCCTCCCTTCCTCTCTCTCTGTCACTCTGTGTATGTGGGTGTGTCTGTCTCTCACTCATTCACTTAATCACTCACTCTGTGTGTGTGTCTCTCTCTCTCTGTCTATCTTTCTCTCCCTCCCTCCCCCTCTCTGTCTCTCTCTGTCTGTGTGTGTGTGTGTGTGTGTGTGTGTGTCTGTCAGTCTCTCTCTGATTCCCTCCCTCACTCCCTCTCTCTGTTCCTCTCTCTGTCTGTCTGTCTCACTCACACACACACACGGAGTGTGGTCACCTTGTTGAGTGTTCCAATCACATTTGAAACACTCAACAACTGGCCTGCATTTATGGTATTTTGCAGCATTCTGCAGTCATAGGACCAAAATTGGTCCTATGACTGCAGAATGCTGCAAAATACCATAAATGCAGGCCAGTTGTTAAGTGTTTCAAATGTGATTGGAACACTCAACAAGGTGACCACACTCTGTGTGTGTGTGTGAGTGAGTGAGACAGACAGAGAGAGAGAGAGAGAGAGGAACAGAGAGAGGGAGTGAGAGAGGAAATCAGAGAGAGACTGACAGAGTCTGACAGAATCAGAGAGGTACTTTTAACGACCTGGCAGCGGCGTTTTGCCTTGGGGGGTTCCTCAGAACATCCCAAGACTTCGGAGGGAAGCTTACAGCCCGGAGCAGGAGCAAAGCCCCTTTCCCAACTGGCCCTTTCTCCCTTGGAACGCTTCGGAGGGAAGCTTCTGCAAAAGCCCGGGCGAGTGACAACAAGTTCCCGCTGTTACGAGGCTGTAATTTTCTGAGCTGTGCACACGGGCCTGTTTTCCACGGCGTAGAGCAGCGGCGAGATTCTGCGCGGCGAGCAATGATTCCGGGGGCCATCCGGGAAGATGAGGAACGCGAGGGGGGACCCTGCCCCCCCACTGATGGCCCCCGGAATCATCGCTCGCCGCGCAGAATCTCGCCGCTGCTCTATGCCGTGGAAAACAGGCGCGCGCGCACAGCTCAGAAAATTACAGCCTCGGAGACTTCGTAACGGCGGGAACTTGTTGTCACTCACCCGGGCTTTTGCAGAAGCTTCCTTCCGAAGCGTTCCGAGGGAGGAAGGGCCAGTTGGGAAAGGGGCTTTGCTCCTGCTCCGGGCTGTAATTGCGCCTATGTTTTCCACGGCGTGGAGCAGCGGCGAGCTCTGCGCGGCCAGCGATGATTCCGGAGGCCATCAGTGGGGGGCAGGCCATCAGTGGGGGGCAGGGTCCCCCCTCGCATTCTTCGTCTTCCCGGATGGCCCCCGGAGTCATCGCTGGCCGCGCAGAGCCTCGCCGCTGCTCCACGCCGTGGAAAACATAGGCGCAATTACAGAGGCTAGCTGCAGAGTCCTGACTTTTGGGGCGGCCGCCCGAGAGGAGGGAGGGGAGCGGGCGCCCGGCACACAGAAGAGCCGCATTAAAGTGTGTAAAGAGCCGCGGCTTGCCGACCACTGCCCTAGTGGAAACCGAGGGAGAAGGGGAAACATCCATCCAGAGAATCCTGCTTTCCCTAGGAGGGGAAATGAAGAAACTGGACTAGAACCCCTGGAAGGAGAGCCGCTAAACCGCTCCTATTGAGATTGGAGAAAACGTTCCTCCCGGGCCACTCGTTTCTCGTTTGTCTGCATTGCTTATCCCGCAACGTGGCCCTGGATGGTCTCTGGGCTGCTGTTGGTTTAGTGGCTGTGGATCTGGGTCTTGCACCAGTGACTGACCCCTCAGAGGCTTGAGTCACATTGGGGTCTCCCCGAGAGGGATCCATTTTCAAGCCTTTCCCCACGTGCTCCACTGCTGACCCTGCAGGCTACCGCACAACAAGCCCTCCTTCCCTTAACTTGTTATGCGGCTCTAAGAACTAGTTTAAATCTCATCTCAATGCCAAGCAATTTAAAATGTCTCGCCTCGTGTCACTCAAAATGGCCGCCATTCATCTTATAGAGATTCAAAATGGCCACTGTCTTCAATAACAGCAGCCCGCTGCGCTAGAAATGGCGGGCAGCTTCCAGTGAGAAGGCAAAAAAACCTGCTCAGGCAGCTTGCAGGGAGCTCCCTGCAAGAACCACGCCAGCACTACAGCTGGACTCTTCAATCGCGTTTGGGAAGGTGGCCACTGGCTCACTGAAAGGGAAAGAGAATGGCTGTCAGGAAAAAAAACATTTAAAAGTAATCGAGCTTTCTCATTACTCGGGGCACAGCCACTCAAGCCAGCACAGAGGAAATTAAACCGGCCACCCTCTTACCTCAAAGAAACTGCAGTGGAGCAATCACTTTGCAAATAGAAGCTCGCCGGATTCAGCCGAATGCAAAACAGTGTCGCACAAGGCAGCGACGTTCCCGACGCCTCCCTTACGAGCTGAGCAGAAATATTCAGATTTGGTATAAAACTTTTGTCTAAAGATCGAAATAGCCAAATTAATCTGTATTTTGGATAAATCTGAAGAAATTTAGAACAGCGAAGGAAAACACCAGCCTATTTGGACCCTAGACTGAGGAACTGGGCAGAAGAAGTACAGGCGTGGCTGCAACAATTTATCTCAGTCTATGGACCAATCAGGATTGACGATAGCCCACTGGTAGCACCTCCCTCTTCTCATCATTGAGAATATGTTTGTTTTATACTGATCAACAAATAAATTAATCTATTCCAAATTTTCTCAGAAAAAAAGAAAGATTAGCTAATATAACAGTGTGTGTGTGCGTGTGCGTGTATGTGTGTGAGAGAGAGAGAGAGAGAGAGAGGTTTGAAGATAATAATCAACATTCCTATATGTGCTTTATCTAACAACATTTTCTTTTAGTAAGGAAATGCTGAAGTCTACAAATTCAATATGACCTGCTTTGGATAACTTACAAATGACTGGTTTCATTAAAAGCCCATTAAACTAGGTATTCTCCATTGCTCTTTAGAGGGTACCCCTAAATTTTAATTTCTGGGAGAATCTACAATAGCTTTGTTTTCTCTACCAATGGCAAGCATTTAAAAGTCAGTTTCTCAGCAGTTAGTAAATATACACCATCCAGTTATGTGCCAGACATCACATAACTTTATTAAGGTATTTATTAAACGTCCTGATATAGCAGAATGTAGCTAGCAAAATCTCTATGAGATGTTGCCAGATGTTGATTAGACATTTACCAGATAAAACATTACCTGTAATTCTAATTACTGCATCAAAAGGAAGTACTTCACCTCACCACCAGGCTGGCTTAACCACTATGGGCTGGCTTTGCTGAGAGTGCACAGATATAACAATGATGGTTAAATAATAATAGTTAAATAATTTAAATAGATCTAAAACAGAGACAATGCAGCCTGCTTCCCTTGAGTCATATACAATTTTCAGGCTGACTGTACAGGGCCCACATGTACTTCTGGCAAAAGCCATCTGCTCTTTCCCTGCAATTGAATTGGAAAGAGAAGGTGTCAGAGACATCATAGCTATTGGCTATCTCCATTTATTTTGGCCTCTAGCCCAGGCCCCTGTGCCATGTTGCTCTTGACATACCTACCAAAATTCTTTACCTGTCATTCTGATCCATTCTCTATGCAGCATCTAGGTGAGTTAATAATGCGCAAAATCATAACTATTGTTAAAACGATGTCCAAATACTGAAATTTCTTCCAGACTTGCTCAAGTTCTAATTGTCAGTATGCAGATCTTCAGCATCTCTCTCTCTCTGTTTCAGTGAGGCAGTAAACAACTAGCTGGCTATAATGCCTGGACTCATACCACATATAATCCAAAACCAGAAAACTATCTTGTAGCTAAGAGCAATATGTCAACCTTATCTTGACTCTTTTTATTTTACACAGCTATACATCTATTTAATGGCCTGGAACATAGTTTCCTCTCCCTATTGCTTAACTATATAAAGGCAGGTTGTTCCTAATCTTAGAAAGATTTAAAACATGTACATATTAAATTACTGCCATCAAATACAGGAAAGGCAGAGGGGCAGCATTTATCTTTGCCCTCCTCTCTTTTGGGAGGAGAATCCATCAAGGCAGATATTAAGATGAAATAGAACAAATCTCACCTTGAAAAGAACTCAGTCCAAAAGCTAGTTCTTAAGAGTACTGAAAACTGACTTGGAATCTGAACTCACTTCTTGGAACTTCATCTGCTCCTCAAGCTGCCATGCATGTAGATTTTCCTTATAATTTATACATAAAGTACTATTTATAGAAAAGTGGCAGAACCAACAAGTAGAAAATAATGGACAACTAGCTAGAATAATAATTATACTACTGTAGTGCATAAATTTAAGAAGCTGCCAATATGTTCATAGAATTAATTTTAACGTACCAAAGTCCTTAATTTTACTACACTGTGGGAATATAAAATATGTCATTTTGTCTCCAAGTGCATATGTTTTGATGTAAAATCACATTGCCTTTTTTGAACTTGCCTTCAAAAATAGATCAATGTATTTTTCTCTTTTTCTAGAAGGATTGGTAATATTAATTTATAATTTTCTTACAATGCTCTTGAAAGTTTTCTGAACCAAAACCCCTAATCCTAATCCACTCCCCCCAAAAAGATTGTGCTCTTTTCTTTTGAACTGAATAACACACTTCTATGTCAAATACAGATTTCCATTATTACTGACCTAATAAGCCTATTGTCATCTTGGCTATCAGCAACTCAATAAGTAATTACCATTCACCTTAGGCTGTTCCAGTCCATTAGACCAATACTGATGACTCAGGAGAGACAATAAATGAAGAGCAGAGCACTGATTAAAGATCGAGGAAGAACCTTGGCAGTGGGAGGGGGGAGGGGGAGATTAGCTAGCAAGTTTGGTTGCTGTAATACTCTAATTCTTGGATATGTTTGCTGGAAGTCTGTGCACAATGAAAATTAAATATTTTTGCTTTTCACATTTGAAAGACCTATTAGCAGATTTGACTAAGTGGGATAACTTAAAAATAAGTCTTGGTATAATAAGAACAATGTTCCAGTCCTACACTCTTACATAATATAGTTGCTGTAAGAACCTTATCAGTAAAGAAAAGCCCAGGATTAATATAAATACTGCTTAGTCTGCACGATAGAGCAAATGGTGATGCCCTCCAAGCTATCACATGGTGTGTGTTAAAGCTATCACATATTCAGGTTTTTCATCACATGTTGCACTGTCATCATCTACCAGCAGCCATATTTTAACATGAAATATTGGCAAAGAATAGGTATTGTAAGGAGAGGTCAGGGACAGATTTGCAGATGGCTTTCTCATGTGAATGCAGGAGGCTCCATTAATAGAATTCTCTTGTCATGTGAAAATTACTATATGATAGGAGATTTCAAATAACAATAGCATCAGATAGACTCTTCCAATTTAGAACAGAAAAATAACTCCACAGTACAGTTCACATGGAATACGTTTTTTCAAAAATTCCCATAGTTTAACTGCAATACAACCCATACACATAATATTACTTCTGCTGCTGCTGCTGCTGCTGCTACTACTACTGCCTAAACTCCCAGCAACTCTAGACAGTTCACAAATGAAGGTTCTTCACACAGGGTTTGTGCTAGGACAGAAAAGTAAGACAGAGAGGATGCTGCATTTATTGATGACCCACTTAAACAATGGCACGATTTATGACCATAATTCCAGGCTCAATTACAATTATAAATTGAGAATTACCTATATTATAGAACTCATAATTGGGAAACACTGATGGAATTTTTAAAGTTTCTTTTTAAGTAAGGTTTTCAATCCAAAATTAAGACTGATTTGTTATTTTAAAACTGTACTGCGCACTTTTTCTTAAAGAGGAAAAGAGGTGAAGTCACACATTCAAATGAAGATGCTGGGTATTTTTCATAAAAGTTGAAAAACAATGTAATTTTTCTCTCAAATCGGAACCTATATGGGGATGCAGCCTAACTATATAGATAATACATCAAGACTCCTAAAAAAAATCATAGACAATCCTGCAGAGATAAGAGGCAAAACTGTTCAGGAGAGAATTAGGGATTAATAAATATAATTATAACAATATTCCCATCAATATTCACGGGAGCCACCCTGTTTGAATCAAGACCACAAAATAAACAGAATTGGGGAATGTCTACAAGCTGCTATTAGTGTTTCTGTTTAGTTTCAGCTTTGAAACTGAAAGCAGAGCAATTCACATATTGCAGAACAAGGATTGGATTAGTTCTTTTTACATCAGTTGCTATGCTTGAATATAATAACTTGCAGTAATTATATCAAAAAATAGTTTATTTGTTGGCACAGTGATTCAAACCCTAATTGGTGACACCCAGTGGTGGGTTCCAGATGGTGGGTCCCGGCGTCACCCACATGCCCACGTGCAGTGTGTGCGCACACACGCACAGCGCTGCATGCATTGTACTTATCTGTGATGCTTCCTCAAGCCTCTGCGACGCTCCAGCTGCTCAGTGGAGCATCGCGCAGACACCGTATGCACCATGCACGTGCGCAGAAGCACCAAATGCTTAAAGCACAGGTAAGAGCAAGGGTGGGCAGGTGGGCCCTCCGGAGCAGCCGCAACGGTATCCGGTGCTCCATACCGGGGCATACTGCCTGCAAGCCACCACTGGTGCCACCTAAAATAGCTAGCCAGCAAGCAAAAGCCACAATTTTAATATTACAACTTTGGCCTTTTAATGAAACTGCCTTGATGTATTTTCCAGGTGACACATAAAAGAAAAAAGTGCTATATTTAAACATAGGTTGATAAGATATTGAGCTATGAACATTGCACAACTAATAGCTATGTTATGGAAAATTCCTCAGCATGACACCTATGGTAGCAATATATCAGCAGATATATTGCTCTTAATTCCCACCGAGTTCCCCAATAAATTTGACTTAAAAAAGGAAAGAAAATGTAAAAGTAGTATTTTGCAAGCCGTCAGATTAAAACACAACATACATTTATAACAAGCATCCCAGGGGTACTTTTAGAGTCTCATATACAGAGCTTGGGAAAACAACTGGTGGGCTACTTATTCCCATCTGCTAATAACTCTTTCGAATATGAAAAGAAAACATTGTTACTTAAGGCTCAGGCATCATTTTTTAAATGATAGAAACAGACAAGGACAAAATAAATCAAATAGTTCAAAGGTGAGACTAAAGTAGTCCTCAACTTACAACAGTTCATTTAGTGACCATTCAAATTTGCAACAGCACTGAAAAAAGAGAGTTATGACTATTTTTCACACTTATGACCATTGTCCCATCCCCATGGTCACATGATTTACATTCGGATGTTTGACAACTGGCTCATATTTATGACCGTTGCTGTGTCCCAGGGTCATGTGATCCCTTTTTGTGACCTTCTGAGAAGCAAAGTCAATGGGAAAGCCAGATTCGCTTAACAACCATGTTACTAATTTAACAACTCCAGTTATTTACTTAATGAATGTGGCAAGAAAAGTCATAAAATGGGACAAAACCTACTTAACAAATTTCTCACTTAGCAACATAAATTCTGGACTCAGTTGTGGTCATAAGTCGAGGACTACCTGTATAGTATAGATTTATCTCATATTTTAAACAAAATAAGTGACAATTTAAAGTTAAAAACAAACCACCTATTTTTATTTGGACAATTTAGCCTCTAGCTTGTGGTTTTGTAAATGCATTTTAGAAAAGCAGATCTGAGATATTTGAATTACAAATGATGATGGAATTAAACATCTTTCTTGGGAGGTATGACACAAGCGTCTGAAGTAGCACTTGCCAGACTTTTAAGCATCAATGCAGCAGAAAACCAAATGATTTCTGCAAAAGGAACATTTCACAGAATAATTTATTTGCTATGGCAAAGCTGTATGTTGCATAATTTTCCGCTGTTGCTATAGAAACTCATTTTAGTGTTGCAGTGATTGTTAATAACGATTTGTAGTTATATCATTTTCATAATAGGACTCTACATCATTATAGATAGAACCATGGTTTTCTTTGACAAAAGCACATAGATCAACCCTTATTGCAAAGTATTAAATTGTACTACAAGAAAACAAATAAGCTCTGAGAGCACCAAAGACCGCTTAAATCCTACCAGTTTCCCAGTCTTTTTAAAATCATTGTTACCAGAAACAGTTTTCACATTTCCTAGTTCCTTATTCCATAAATAACCTTAATTCTCCCAAGATTCTGATATGAACAGTCGAATGATTGTGTAAGATCTTCCCTTCAGAGCAACATAATTTGAAGGCACAGGATGTCTTGGCTGCTCTGTGTAAGCTAAAAGGGTTTCAGGTCACCTCATGGAACATTCACACATTCTTCTTTCATTAATCAGGCAGAATTTTAGGAAGAGATTAATTCTTGATGTGCTTTGCAGATTAGAATATAAAAGTGAATAAGGTATGCTGAATATCAAATTATTCTAAGTGTAGATAATCAAATATTAATAGTTACATAATTTTAGCAAAAGCATCAGATTACTAATTGGAGTCACACAATATATTAAGACAAAACATATTATGGCTGGGACATTGTGGTTCATATACCATGGTGCACGGTTTAATGAAAGTTGACCTCATGATACAATTGGCTTCAATAAATTAACAGTAGATTTATTTATTTACTTACTTACTTACTTACATGGCTGGCCATTTTACACAAGGTAACTCTGGGTAGCACATAATAAAACTAGTAGTTAAAACATATACTAAAACAAGCTAGGATTGGAGCTGCTGGAGAGAAGGAGGGGGTGAGTCACAAGACAAAGACACTGAGGTGGGGGCCCTTAAACTCCATATCATTTGAACCTTCCTGAAGCTAGGATTGGAGCTGCTGGAGAGAAGGAGGGGGTGAGTCACAAGACAAAGACACTGAGGTGGGGGCCCTTAAACTCCATATCATTTGAACCTTCCTGAAGCTAGGATTGGAGCTGCTGGAGAGAAGGAGGGGGTGAGTCACAAGACAAAGACACTGAGGTGGGGGCCCTTAAACTCCATATCATTTGAACCTTCCTGAAGCTAGGATTGGAGCTGCTGGAGAGAAGGAGGGGGTGAGTCACAAGACAAAGACACTGAGGTGGGGGCCCTTAAACTCCATATCATTTGAACCTTCCTGAAGCTAGGATTGGAGCTGCTGGAGAGAAGGAGGGGGTGAGTCACAAGACAAAGACACTGAGGTGGGGGCCCTTAAACTCCATATCATTTGAACCTTCCTGAAGCTAGGATTGGAGCTGCTGGAGAGAAGGAGGGGGTGAGTCACAAGACAAAGACACTGAGGTGGGGGCCCTTAAACTCCATATCATTTGAACCTTCCTGAAGCTAGGATTGGAGCTGCTGGAGAGAAGGAGGGGGTGAGTCACAAGACAAAGACACTGAGGTGGGGGCCCTTAAACTCCATATCATTTGAACCTTCCTGAAGCTAGGATTGGAGCTGCTGGAGAGAAGGAGGGGGTGAGTCACAAGACAAAGACACTGAGGTGGGGGCCCTTAAACTCCATATCATTTGAACCTTCCTGAAGCTAGGATTGGAGCTGCTGGAGAGAAGGAGGGGGTGAGTCACAAGACAAAGACACTGAGGTGGGGGCCCTTAAACTCCATATCATTTGAACCTTCCTGAAGCTAGGATTGGAGCTGCTGGAGAGAAGGAGGGGGTGAGTCACAAGACAAAGACACTGAGGTGGGGGCCCTTAAACTCCATATCATTTGAACCTTCCTGAAGCTAGGATTGGAGCTGCTGGAGAGAAGGAGGGGGTGAGTCACAAGACAAAGACACTGAGGTGGGGGCCCTTAAACTCCATATCATTTGAACCTTCCTGAAGCTAGGATTGGAGCTGCTGGAGAGAAGGAGGGGGTGAGTCACAAGACAAAGACACTGAGGTGGGGGCCCTTAAACTCCATATCATTTGAACCTTCCTGAAGCTAGGATTGGAGCTGCTGGAGAGAAGGAGGGGGTGAGTCACAAGACAAAGACACTGAGGTGGGGGCCCTTAAACTCCATATCATTTGAACCTTCCTGAAGCTAGGATTGGAGCTGCTGGAGAGAAGGAGGGGGTGAGTCACAAGACAAAGACACTGAGGTGGGGGCCCTTAAACTCCATATCATTTGAACCTTCCTGAAGCTAGGATTGGAGCTGCTGGAGAGAAGGAGGGGGTGAGTCACAAGACAAAGACACTGAGGTGGGGGCCCTTAAACTCCATATCATTTGAACCTTCCTGAAGCTAGGATTGGAGCTGCTGGAGAGAAGGAGGGGGTGAGTCACAAGACAAAGACACTGAGGTGGGGGCCCTTAAACTCCATATCATTTGAACCTTCCTGAAGCTAGGATTGGAGCTGCTGGAGAGAAGGAGGGGGTGAGTCACAAGACAAAGACACTGAGGTGGGGGCCCTTAAACTCCATATCATTTGAACCTTCCTGAAGCTAGGATTGGAGCTGCTGGAGAGAAGGAGGGGGTGAGTCACAAGACAAAGACACTGAGGTGGGGGCCCTTAAACTCCATATCATTTGAACCTTCCTGAAGCTAGGATTGGAGCTGCTGGAGAGAAGGAGGGGGTGAGTCACAAGACAAAGACACTGAGGTGGGGGCCCTTAAACTCCATATCATTTGAACCTTCCTGAAGCTAGGATTGGAGCTGCTGGAGAGAAGGAGGGGGTGAGTCACAAGACAAAGACACTGAGGTGGGGGCCCTTAAACTCCATATCATTTGAACCTTCCTGAAGCTAGGATTGGAGCTGCTGGAGAGAAGGAGGGGGTGAGTCACAAGACAAAGACACTGAGGTGGGGGCCCTTAAACTCCATATCATTTGAACCTTCCTGAAGCTAGGATTGGAGCTGCTGGAGAGAAGGAGGGGGTGAGTCACAAGACAAAGACACTGAGGTGGGGGCCCTTAAACTCCATATCATTTGAACCTTCCTGAAGCTAGGATTGGAGCTGCTGGAGAGAAGGAGGGGGTGAGTCACAAGACAAAGACACTGAGGTGGGGGCCCTTAAACTCCATATCATTTGAACCTTCCTGAAGCTAGGATTGGAGCTGCTGGAGAGAAGGAGGGGGTGAGTCACAAGACAAAGACACTGAGGTGGGGGCCCTTAAACTCCATATCATTTGAACCTTCCTGAAGCTAGGATTGGAGCTGCTGGAGAGAAGGAGGGGGTGAGTCACAAGACAAAGACACTGAGGTGGGGGCCCTTAAACTCCATATCATTTGAACCTTCCTGAAGCTAGGATTGGAGCTGCTGGAGAGAAGGAGGGGGTGAGTCACAAGACAAAGACACTGAGGTGGGGGCCCTTAAACTCCATATCATTTGAACCTTCCTGAAGCTAGGATTGGAGCTGCTGGAGAGAAGGAGGGGGTGAGTCACAAGACAAAGACACTGAGGTGGGGGCCCTTAAACTCCATATCATTTGAACCTTCCTGAAGCTAGGATTGGAGCTGCTGGAGAGAAGGAGGGGGTGAGTCACAAGACAAAGACACTGAGGTGGGGGCCCTTAAACTCCATATCATTTGAACCTTCCTGAAGCTAGGATTGGAGCTGCTGGAGAGAAGGAGGGGGTGAGTCACAAGACAAAGACACTGAGGTGGGGGCCCTTAAACTCCATATCATTTGAACCTTCCTGAAGCTAGGATTGGAGCTGCTGGAGAGAAGGAGGGGGTGAGTCACAAGACAAAGACACTGAGGTGGGGGCCCTTAAACTCCATATCATTTGAACCTTCCTGAAGCTAGGATTGGAGCTGCTGGAGAGAAGGAGGGGGTGAGTCACAAGACAAAGACACTGAGGTGGGGGCCCTTAAACTCCATATCATTTGAACCTTCCTGAAGCTAGGATTGGAGCTGCTGGAGAGAAGGAGGGGGTGAGTCACAAGACAAAGACACTGAGGTGGGGGCCCTTAAACTCCATATCATTTGAACCTTCCTGAAGCTAGGATTGGAGCTGCTGGAGAGAAGGAGGGGGTGAGTCACAAGACAAAGACACTGAGGTGGGGGCCCTTAAACTCCATATCATTTGAACCTTCCTGAAGCTAGGATTGGAGCTGCTGGAGAGAAGGAGGGGGTGAGTCACAAGACAAAGACACTGAGGTGGGGGCCCTTAAACTCCATATCATTTGAACCTTCCTGAAGCTAGGATTGGAGCTGCTGGAGAGAAGGAGGGGGTGAGTCACAAGACAAAGACACTGAGGTGGGGGCCCTTAAACTCCATATCATTTGAACCTTCCTGAAGCTAGGATTGGAGCTGCTGGAGAGAAGGAGGGGGTGAGTCACAAGACAAAGACACTGAGGTGGGGGCCCTTAAACTCCATATCATTTGAACCTTCCTGAAGCTAGGATTGGAGCTGCTGGAGAGAAGGAGGGGGTGAGTCACAAGACAAAGACACTGAGGTGGGGGCCCTTAAACTCCATATCATTTGAACCTTCCTGAAGCTAGGATTGGAGCTGCTGGAGAGAAGGAGGGGGTGAGTCACAAGACAAAGACACTGAGGTGGGGGCCCTTAAACTCCATATCATTTGAACCTTCCTGAAGCTAGGATTGGAGCTGCTGGAGAGAAGGAGGGGGTGAGTCACAAGACAAAGACACTGAGGTGGGGGCCCTTAAACTCCATATCATTTGAACCTTCCTGAAGCTAGGATTGGAGCTGCTGGAGAGAAGGAGGGGGTGAGTCACAAGACAAAGACACTGAGGTGGGGGCCCTTAAACTCCATATCATTTGAACCTTCCTGAAGCTAGGATTGGAGCTGCTGGAGAGAAGGAGGGGGTGAGTCACAAGACAAAGACACTGAGGTGGGGGCCCTTAAACTCCATATCATTTGAACCTTCCTGAAGCTAGGATTGGAGCTGCTGGAGAGAAGGAGGGGGTGAGTCACAAGACAAAGACACTGAGGTGGGGGCCCTTAAACTCCATATCATTTGAACCTTCCTGAAGCTAGGATTGGAGCTGCTGGAGAGAAGGAGGGGGTGAGTCACAAGACAAAGACACTGAGGTGGGGGCCCTTAAACTCCATATCATTTGAACCTTCCTGAAGCTAGGATTGGAGCTGCTGGAGAGAAGGAGGGGGTGAGTCACAAGACAAAGACACTGAGGTGGGGGCCCTTAAACTCCATATCATTTGAACCTTCCTGAAGCTAGGATTGGAGCTGCTGGAGAGAAGGAGGGGGTGAGTCACAAGACAAAGACACTGAGGTGGGGGCCCTTAAACTCCATATCATTTGAACCTTCCTGAAGCTAGGATTGGAGCTGCTGGAGAGAAGGAGGGGGTGAGTCACAAGACAAAGACACTGAGGTGGGGGCCCTTAAACTCCATATCATTTGAACCTTCCTGAAGCTAGGATTGGAGCTGCTGGAGAGAAGGAGGGGGTGAGTCACAAGACAAAGACACTGAGGTGGGGGCCCTTAAACTCCATATCATTTGAACCTTCCTGAAGCTAGGATTGGAGCTGCTGGAGAGAAGGAGGGGGTGAGTCACAAGACAAAGACACTGAGGTGGGGGCCCTTAAACTCCATATCATTTGAACCTTCCTGAAGCTAGGATTGGAGCTGCTGGAGAGAAGGAGGGGGTGAGTCACAAGACAAAGACACTGAGGTGGGGGCCCTTAAACTCCATATCATTTGAACCTTCCTGAAGCTAGGATTGGAGCTGCTGGAGAGAAGGAGGGGGTGAGTCACAAGACAAAGACACTGAGGTGGGGGCCCTTAAACTCCATATCATTTGAACCTTCCTGAAGCTAGGATTGGAGCTGCTGGAGAGAAGGAGGGGGTGAGTCACAAGACAAAGACACTGAGGTGGGGGCCCTTAAACTCCATATCATTTGAACCTTCCTGAAGCTAGGATTGGAGCTGCTGGAGAGAAGGAGGGGGTGAGTCACAAGACAAAGACACTGAGGTGGGGGCCCTTAAACTCCATATCATTTGAACCTTCCTGAAGCTAGGATTGGAGCTGCTGGAGAGAAGGAGGGGGTGAGTCACAAGACAAAGACACTGAGGTGGGGGCCCTTAAACTCCATATCATTTGAACCTTCCTGAAGCTAGGATTGGAGCTGCTGGAGAGAAGGAGGGGGTGAGTCACAAGACAAAGACACTGAGGTGGGGGCCCTTAAACTCCATATCATTTGAACCTTCCTGAAGCTAGGATTGGAGCTGCTGGAGAGAAGGAGGGGGTGAGTCACAAGACAAAGACACTGAGGTGGGGGCCCTTAAACTCCATATCATTTGAACCTTCCTGAAGCTAGGATTGGAGCTGCTGGAGAGAAGGAGGGGGTGAGTCACAAGACAAAGACACTGAGGTGGGGGCCCTTAAACTCCATATCATTTGAACCTTCCTGAAGCTAGGATTGGAGCTGCTGGAGAGAAGGAGGGGGTGAGTCACAAGACAAAGACACTGAGGTGGGGGCCCTTAAACTCCATATCATTTGAACCTTCCTGAAGCTAGGATTGGAGCTGCTGGAGAGAAGGAGGGGGTGAGTCACAAGACAAAGACACTGAGGTGGGGGCCCTTAAACTCCATATCATTTGAACCTTCCTGAAGCTAGGATTGGAGCTGCTGGAGAGAAGGAGGGGGTGAGTCACAAGACAAAGACACTGAGGTGGGGGCCCTTAAACTCCATATCATTTGAACCTTCCTGAAGCTAGGATTGGAGCTGCTGGAGAGAAGGAGGGGGTGAGTCACAAGACAAAGACACTGAGGTGGGGGCCCTTAAACTCCATATCATTTGAACCTTCCTGAAGCTAGGATTGGAGCTGCTGGAGAGAAGGAGGGGGTGAGTCACAAGACAAAGACACTGAGGTGGGGGCCCTTAAACTCCATATCATTTGAACCTTCCTGAAGCTAGGATTGGAGCTGCTGGAGAGAAGGAGGGGGTGAGTCACAAGACAAAGACACTGAGGTGGGGGCCCGCGCGCCTAACGGCGCGCGAATCATATATCTATAAACCAAAATAGCAATAATACATTCTGGATTAGTGTGTTTGAGATTGTGATTTTATTTATTTCAAAATGACTGGCTTAGTTCAATGTAATAGCTGTTTTGCACCTGTCTTTCGCAGTACTCTTTTCAAATTTGGATACTGTCCCCTTTGTAAACAAATTACGAGTCTACATAGGCAGATTACCTATCTAGAATCTGTAATCTGTGCTCTCCAAGCAGAAACTAGGTGTCTACGTCAGCCATTCCACTCTATGGTGAAGCCACACTATCAGCCGCCTCTACCACAAAGATCTTGCAGGAGAAGAGCTGTCTGGACAACTGTGGGATCTGGCAGGTTGAGAGCTGTGAACCATAAACACAAAGCTTTTGCTGTGACCCAGCAAAACAGATATAGTGCCCTTGCTGACTTTAATGGGGACACTAAAGAGATAGGTCAAGGCAGTTGTGATAATGATGACTCAAATAAGCAGGGGATCGTGGTCCAAAACGAAGAACTTTCTTCGGAAAGGCGAAAAGGGGAACCAGGTATCACACATCAGTAGCAGAAGAAGATCAAGGTATGTAAAAAGAGAAGTCACCTTCTGGTTGGTGATTCAATCGTAAGAGATGTTAATTTAGGAGAGGATAAGGAGGTTTTAAAAGAGGTCAGGTGTCTGCCAGGTGCTACTGCCAGCAGAGACAAGAGGCGTATTCTTAAGATAGTCAAGAATGCAAGTAAGGACTGTGACGTTGATGCTATTATACATCTTGGCACTAATGATCTATCCCAGAAAGATGTACTTTCTGTGCAGAATGATTTCCAGAACTTGGGGTATGAACTTAATAGTATAGGTTGTAGGCTTATCTTTTCAGAGGTTTTACCTGTATATAAGGAACAAAAAGGGAAGGGCCAGCGTGTAGCAGAGTTTAATGTTTGGCTAAAGGAGTGGTGTAAAAGGGAAGGCTTTGGTTTTATTAGTCATGAAGCCTGTAGCTGGTCCAATGAAAAACTGTACAAAAGAGATGGGTTGCACCCATCCAAGAAAGGAACTGAGTTACTTGGCATTAAATTCACAGATTTTCTTGATAAACATTTAAACTGAAGAGCGGGGACAGAGAATTAATAGATACAGAACATCTCTGTCCCCAGCAAACTAAAATTCATAGGCTTATAAATGCATGTAACATAGATGTGTGTGTGGGTAAGATTATCACTCCTGCTGTCAAGCAAAACCAAGCATGTAATAGTGACTGTCATACCATGTGCATGAATCACACAAGTGGCAAGAAAATAGGGGCAGTCAGGCATAATACAGGTTATGTAGACAGTAAACACAAGGTCAATCAAAATGGACTCAAATGTCTATATACCAATGCACAGAGTATGAGGAATAAACAGGGAGAATTAGAAATTCAAGTAAAAGAGGGCAGATATGATATTATTGCCATTACAGAAACTTGGTGGGATGAAACTGACAAATGGAACATACAGCTAGAAGGATTTAAATTATTTAAAAGAAATAGACCAAATAAAAGAGGAGGTGGAGTTGCACTATATATAAGAAATAACTATGTCTCTACAGAAATAGAGCACAACAATAATGAGAACTATCTTGAATGCATTTGGGTCAATATTAAAGGTTGTGGGGGAAATGACATTGCCATAGGTCTATACTACAGGCCACCCAACCAAGCAGAGGAAGAAGATGAACTTTTTGCTAGTCAGCTAACTAAGGTATGTAGGAAGCACACCACAATAGTAATGGGAGATTTTAACTACCCTGACATCAACTGGGAAACAAACTCTGCACCAAGTGGAAGATCCAACAGGTTCCTAACAAACCTAGCAGACAACTTTGTTTTCCAAAAAGTAGAGAAGGAAACAAGGGGATCAGCCATACTGGACTTAATTCTCACTAACAGAGAGGAAATGATAGAAGGTGTTGAAGCCATAGGAACCCTGGGGGCAAGTGACCATGCAATATTGGAATTCAACATTATCCAAACACAAGTAGTAGAACAAAGTCAAACTAGAGTCTTGGACTTTAAGAAAGCTAATTTCAATAAACTTAGAGAGAGCTTGGGAAAAATTCCATGGATGAGAATCCTCGAGGGGAAAACAACTCAAGAAGCTTGGGAAATTTTGAAAAATGAGATTAGAAAAGCCCAGTCTAACACAATACCAATGAAGAAGAAAAACAACAGCTCCCAAAAGAAACCAGCATGGCTGCATAAACAACTATCTGACAAACTGAAAGACAAAAAAAGTAAGTATAAAAAGTGGAAGGAGGGGGACATAACTAAGGCAGAATATCAGCAAATAGCCCGAGCCTGTAAAGATGAAGTGAGGAAAGCTAAGGCTCACAATGAAGAAAGGCTTGCCACAAAAGTAAAAATTAACAAAAAAAGCTTCTTCCAACATGTTAAAAACAAGAAAAAAGTTAAGGAAACAATTGGTCCATTGCTAGGAGAAAGTGGCAAGAAGGTGACAAGCAACAGGGAGAAAGCAGAACTATTTAACTCATGTTTTGCATCTGTCTTTACACAAAGGGATAAAACAGTCCAACCTATCAAAAGCAGCACCACAAAATTAGGAACACAAATTGAAATAGGGAAGAAAATGGTAAGTGAGCACCTGTCTACCCTAGATGAGTTCAAATCACCAGGACCGGATGGATTACACCCCAGAGTTCTGAAGGAACTAGCAGACGAGATCTCAGAACCACTGAATTATATCTTTCAGAGATCCTGGAACACCGGGGAACTACCAGAGGACTGGAAAAGAGCTGATGTGGTTCCCATCTTCAAAAAAGGGAAAAAATTAGATCCAGGAAACTACAGACCTATCAGCCTAACCTCAATACCAGGAAAGATTCTGGAAAAAATAATCAAGCAACGAATTTGCGAACACCTAGAAGCAAACAAAGTAATAGCCAAAAGCCAACATGGATTTGTCAAAAACAGATCATGCCAGACTAATCTTATTGCATTCTTTGATAATGTGACAAAATTAGTGGACCAGAGGAATGCCGTTGATATAGTTTACTTGGACTTCAGTAAGGCTTTTGATAAGGTAGACCATAACCTACTACTAGATAAAGTAGAAGAATGTGGGTTAGACAGCATCACCACCAGATGGATTGGTAACTGGCTGACCAACCGCACTCAACGTGTAGTTCTCAATGGAACTGCATCTACATGGAGGGAAGTATGCAGTGGAGTACCCCAAGGCTCTGTTTTAGGCCCAGTACTCTTCAACATCTTCATCAATGATTTGGATGAGGGAATAAATGGGGAACTCATCAAATTTGCAGATGATACCAAGCTGGCAGGAATAGCCAACACTCCAGAAGATAGGCTTAAGATACAGAAGGATCTTGACAAACTTGAACATTGGGCACTATCTAATAAAATGAAATTCAATGGTGAAAAGAGTAAGGTTCTACATTTAGGCAACAAAAACGGAATGCACAGGTACAGTATAGGTGATACCTTACTCAGTAGTAGTAACTGTGAAAGGGATCTTGGAGTCCTAGTGGACAACCATTTAAATATGAGCCAGCAGTGTGCAGCAGCTGCCAAAAAAGCCAACACAGTTCTAGGCTGCATCAACAGAGGGATAGAATCAAGATCACGTGAAGTGTTAATACCACTTTATAATGCCTTGGTAAGGCCACACTTGGAATACTGCATTCAGTTCTGGTCGCCACGATGTAAAAAAAGATGTGGAGACTCTAGAAAGAGTGCAGAGAAGAGCAACAAAGATGATTAGGGGACTGGAGACTAAAACATATGAAGAACGGTTGCAGGAACTGGGTATGTTTAGCTTAAGAGAAAGAAGGACTAGGGGAGACATGATAGCATTATTCCAATATCTCAGAGGTTGCCACAAAGAAGAGGGAGTCAAACTATTCTCCAAAGCACCTGAGGGTAGAACAAGAAGCAATGGGTGGAAACTAATCAAGGAGAGAAGCAACTTAGAACTGAGGAGAAATTTCCTGACAGTGAGAACAATTAATCAGTGGAACAGCTTGCCTCCAGAAGTTGTGAATGCCCCAACACTGGAAGTCTTTAAGAAGATGTTGGATAGCTATTTGTCTGAAACGGTATAGGGTTTCCTGCCTAGGCAGGGGGTTGGACTAGAAGACCTCCAAGGTCCCTTCCAACTCTACTATTGTATTGTATTGTATTATATCACAAAGACCACTTAATAAAAGTAAATGAAGTCCAAGCCCATTCTAGATCACCATCGGAAAAATCCATCCCTATGATAAAATCCCATAGAAGAGAATCAATCAGCTATTGGCTGTTTTTCTTTTGTCAAGAAAAGCTAGTTTGATGATTGCAAATAAATCTAGGGAAAAGTAGGATGTTCAGAAGTACAACATGGCTTTGCATGAAAAAGATCCGTAATATATTGCTGGGACCTTTAGTTATAAGGATTGGGATAAAACTGCAAAAGACCTCCAATTGTAAATAAGTGTGTGGAGATATTCATGTGCATGCAGTTGGAGGAGAGAGGTTATATGTGTGTGTATAGGTAAATATGTGGCCGCATTTGTATATATGAGACTATGTGCGTATATTGTTTTGGAGGGAAATTATAAACCAATTTCTGCTCACTCATACCTGTACTGAGAAAAATCCTGATGTGGTACCATTGTACTTGAAAAGTTTGTTTATTTCTATCATCTTTGACCACCCTTCAGTTCAGGATATAGTAATAATATAGGAATGCTACTATATTGTTTTAAGATATAACATAATCTCAAAAGCCTGTCAGAGTTCCTCTCTGCACATAACCCTTCAAAACTCCAAAATTGGGGGTATTTTGAGTTCTTTACTTTTCTTTCTTTTTCCAGAAGTGAGCCATCTCTTACTTTACAATAACTGTTCCTGCAAACCTTTTTCAAGATATCTACACATACATCTTTTTTTTTTTTTGTCTTCCAAGCATTTGGCCACAAAGTCAGGGCCTGGGATTTTTGTTTTTGTTTTTCAGATCAACCAAATGTTAATTCATTGGTTGTGACAGGAATTAATTGACCATCTTGTCCCAAAGGTGTTTTTTCAAGAGGCAATTGGACTTCCTGGTTTTTCTTTGAAAACATTTCACTTCTCATCCAAGAAGCTTCTTCAGCTCTGATCTTTGGAACAACCATGACTTGGATGATTGAGAACCTCCATAGACATTTAACTGACCAATTTGTTTCCTGAGCCTGATGTCATGGGGGTGAGAGAAAGTGATTGATCCAAAGTCACCCAGCCGGTTTCATGCCTGCAGCAAGACTAGAATTCTTAGTCGCATGGTTTCTAACCAAGGCTTACATCACTACACCAAACTAGCTCCCATATCTACATATACGTCTATACCACCTTAATATGACTACATGCGGGCTTCTCAAATGGAAATAAAATATGTACCCACATTCTTACGTATTACTTAACCTTTCTTCTAATGAATCCAGAAATCTGAGGTCATTATAATTGGGATTAAACTGAAACTAGGATCCTGAAAAAAAAATATAAAATGTTGAACATTCTCTGTGTATCAGTGTAACAGAACATTGCTCTGTGCACGTACGCCAAATGAAACAGTCTAAGCTCATAAAATACTAAGCTAAAAGGAACAGATTCCTGCTCTAGGTGGATTCTGAAGGGCTAAACTGTCAAAGTTGGGTTATAGTTCAAGTGACCTAAGAAAATGAAGGCAAGCTCTATGTGGATTGGAAAGATTTCAGCGATATACATGAAGCCAAGTATTTCAGATTAAAATAGTCTAGAGGTCAATGGTTTATGTGAGACTGCAGAGGCTTCCCCCATTGTGGAGAGGGTGCAGAGATGTTTTCTAATATGATGCAGTTTCATAGTTTTATTGCATTTGTTTTATTTTAATAAGAAAGGGATTTAAAATGTTTGAATAAAATAAACTTTCCCATCATTATAATGAAAATTTGGAGGCATATGTTCTGGAGATGATTCCTCCAGTATGCCTTTCTTTGGTATTATCTAACTTTTGTCCTCACAGTTTGAGACCTGGTATGTGGCAGTGACAGATGGGCAGCAACTGTCAAGGGTCTTAATCAGAAAACCTGTACTTGCCCTTTTTAACTGGGATGCTAGAATTTGAAATTCTATGTTCTGTGTTCCACCTTCCCATATTACCCTGGATTAGATCTTTCCTGCATATCTGGAAACCTCTTGGATTGTTTTAGAAATTTTATTGCATCACAGCTAAGGAATTTACATTTGTCCATTATGAGATTTATATAATGTATCAATAATTACACACATGCTGTGGTATGGTGATCCCTGTTCACTGTTTCTCCAATTTCAAGATGATTTATAAGAGTCAAGGATCTTCATAAAATAGTTTATATTTTCAGTTGGCTGACTTCCACTTCTAGTGAATGATGAATAATCAAAACATTAGCAAGGTAAAGTTGCATTTTTGCTCCTGTTTTTCCCATATATGCTTATCTCGCCACATCCAGCCTTGCACATGCCCATCCCCCAAATGTAATTCTGATTGGCTAAATTAATTCTGCAGCATCCTGCTGTGCATAATTATGTTATCCCTGTGTCAATTCAAATGCCTCCTCCTTCTCCCAACCTTTCCTGAAATTAAAATGTGGCAATTGTAGTTCACAGCTGGCTCATCAGAGGTGGCCAGTTTAAGAATAGGCACATCTGACTCTGCTTAACTCTCTGCTTTGATTGCTTAAGTGTATACATGATTATTAGTATTTTGCATGTTTCAAAAATGTGCTGCTTCACCTGCAAAACTGAGTGGCTTTAAGAGGAGACTTAGTTGACAAAGAACCCTGTTTGACTTATGAACTAATCAGGCCTTGGGAAAAATCTTTTGAACAGACTATAATTAATAGGCTTCTAAAATATATATTCTTTTGCTTCTGCGAAGATCAACTACATATTTAGATTGTAGTAGGCTTGGTCTTGAAATGTAAGTCTGGCAGAGTGAAGGGAATTTGGGATAAAGAAGTAAGAGCAGAAGAGAGTACTAAGCTGTTCCTGTATCCATTATTTCATCCCTGCAGTTATTTTTCTTTTACACGAGATCTTTTTGGATCTGTGAATAATCTAAAAATTGGTAAATTCTTCCTGAGCAACTAAATTTCATATTCATCAGAATTGTCACTAAGGGTTGTGAACCTTTGGCTTCAGAGATATAAGCAGCCTCAAAGACCCAAGCATTCTTTCTGGTTAAACTACAAACGTCATAGCATGACTACATGAAATTGCTTGTGTGGTTTTTCTTTATTTTCAGGCTGGAAATATATAAGAAAAACATAGCATACAATGGAAAATGGAAAATGAAATGTTTCAGTTGCATATCCAAAACTCTTGAAAATTTAACTACATAGAAGGCTCAGGCTTCATACTTCCTGCATCATTGTCCATCCACTGCAGCCTTTAGACACCAAATGCAGTTTCTAAAAGTTTGTTAACAGCAATGTTGGAGCGGCTTTAAGTTTTGAAGGAGTGCCAACAATTGTCTTCTTAATATCTTGTCTGCACAGCCCAGCTGCCTTCCCTACGGAAGTATTAATGATGGTGATTTTTTTAGGACAATTGTTCTTCTTAAATAAAAGTATTCTGCACCTTTATACAATTTCTGTCCAATATTATTTGTGTATACTAACATACTAAGTATACCTGAAATACATTTTGTATATTTAAATGAAAATGTTGGCTTTGCAACTGGCTTAAGATGGCAGAGGTTGACACTGACCGTACGAATAACCTAAAACATGGATTTTTCCATGTAAATAAATAGTGATTTCACACTCCAATGTTTGATTAAGTAAAGGCAGAATTTTCAAGCTGGTTTTCATTTTTTTGTGAAACAATGGAACGTATTAGAAAATTAGAAAGTGCTGTTTTATTTAATTTATTATAATACTAGTTGCCTTATTGTATCTGTGCCTTAATAGTTGAATGTTTCCATGCTTCACTTAAAAAAAACTTTAGACATAATTCAAATCAAACTGTCAGAATATCCTTTTTGTGTCCTCTGCTGTTTACTGCTTATTTTCATCCAATCTGCAGGGCAAGATCTCTTGCTTTTGTTTGAGTCAATATTAAAGGTTGTGGGGGAAATGACATTGCCATAGGTCTATACTACAGGCCACCCAACCAAGCAGAGGAAGTAGATGAACTTTTTGCTAGTCAGTTAACTAAGATATGTAGGAAGCACACCACAATAGTAATGGGAGATTTTAACTACCCTGACATCAACTGGGAAACAAACTCTGCACCAAGTGGAAGATCCAATAGGTTCCTAACAAACCTAGCAGACAACTTTGTTTTCCAAAAAGTAGAGAAGGGAACAAGGGGATCAGCCATATTGGACTTAATTCTCACTAACAGAGAGGAAATGATAGGTGTTGAAGCCATAGGAACCCCGGGGGCAAGTGACCATGCAATATTGGAATTCAACATTATGCAAACACAAGTAGTAGAACAAGAGTCTTGGACAGAGTCTTGGACTTTAAGAAAACCAATTTCAGTAAACTTAGAGAGAGCTTGGGAAAAATTCCATGGATGAGAATCCTCAAGGGGAAAACAACTCAAGAAGCTTGGGAAATTTTGAAAAATGAGATTACAAAAGCCCAGTCTAGCACAATACCAATGAAGAAGAAAAATAACAGCTCCCAAAAGAAACCAGCATGGCTGCATAAAGAACTATCTGACAAACTGAAAGACAAAAAAGGTAAGTATAAAAAGTGGAAGGAGGGGAACATAACTAAGGCAGAATATCAGCAAATAGCCCGAGACTGTAAAGATGAAGTGAGGAAAGCTAAGGCTCACAATGAAGAAAGGCTTGCCACAAAAGTAAAAATTAACAAAAAAAGCTTCTTCCAACATGTTAAAAACAAGAAAAAAGTTAAGGAAACAATTGGTCCATTGCTAGGTGAAAGTGGCAAGAAGGTGACAAGCAACAGGGAGAAAGCAGAACTATTTAACTCATGTTTTGCATCTGTCTTTACACAAAGGGATAAAACAGTCCAACCTATCAAAAGCAGCACTACAAAAATCAGATTAGGAACACAAATTGAAATAGGGATGAAAATGGTAAGTGAGCACCTGTCTACCTCAAATCACCAGGACCGGATGGATTACACCCCAGGGTTCTGAAGGAACTAGCAGACGAGATCTCAGAACCACTGAATTATATCTTTCAGAGATCCTGGAACACCGGGGAACTACCAGAGGACTGGAAAAGAGCTGATGTGGTTCCCATCTTCAAAAAAGGGAAAAAATTAGATCCAGGAAACTACAGACCTATCAGCCTGACCTAAATACCAGGAAAGATTCTGGAAAAAATAATCAAGTAACGAATTTGCGAACACCTAGAAGCAAATAAAGTAATAGCCAAAAGCCAACATGGATTTGTCAAAAACAGATCATGCCAGACTAATCTTATTGCATTCTTTGATAATGTGACAAAATTAGTGGACCAGAGGAATGCCGTCGATATAGTTTACTTGGACTTCAGTAAGGCGTTTGATAAGGTAGACCATAACCTACTACTAGATAAAGTAGAAGAATGTGGGTTAGACAGCATCACCACCAGATGGATTCGTAACTGGCTGACCAACCGCACTCAACGTGTAGTCCTCAATGGAACTGCATCTACATGGAGGGAAGTATGCAGTGGAGTACCCCAAGGCTCTGTTTTAGGCCCAGTACTCTTCAACATCTTCATCAATGATTTGGATGAGGGAATAAATGGGGAACTCATCAAATTTGCAGATGACACCAAGCTGGCAGGAATAGCCAACACTCCAGAAGATAGGCTTAAGATACAGAAGGATCTTGACAAACTTGAACATTGGGCACTATCTAATAAAATGAAATTCAATGGTGAAAAGAGTAAGGTTCTACATTTAGGCAATAAAAATGGAATGCACAGGTACAGTATAGGTGATACCTTGCTCAGTAGTAGTAACTGTGAAAGGGATCTTGGAGTCCTAGTGGACAACCATTTAAATATGAGCCAGCAGTGTGCAGCAGCTGCCAAAAAAGCCAACACAGTCCTAGGCTGCATCAACAGAGGGATAGAATCAAGATCACGTGAAGTGTTAATACCACTTTATAATGCCTTGGTAAAGCCACACTTGGAATACTGCATTCAGTTCTGGTTGCCACGATGTAAAAAAGATGTGGAGACTCTAGAAAGAGTGCAGAGAAGAGCAACAAAGATGATTAGGGGACTGGAGACTAAAACATATGAAGAACGGTTGCAGGAACTGGGTATGTTTAGCTTAAGAGAAAGCAGGACTAGGGGAGACATGATAGCATTGTTCCAATATCTCAGGGGTTGCCACAAAGAAGAGGGAGTCAAACTATTCTCCAAAGCACCTGAGGGTAGAACAAGAAGCAATGGGTGGAAACTAATCAAGGAGAGAAGCAACTTAGAACTGAGGAGAAACTTCCTGACAGTTAGAACAATTAATCAATGGAACAGCTTGCCTCCAGAAGTTGTGAATGCCCCAACACTGGAAGTCTTTAAGAAGATGTTGGATAGCTATTTGTCTGAAACGGTATAGGGTTTCCTGCCTAGGCAGGGGGTTGGACTAGAAGACCTCCAAGGTCCCTTCCAACTCTACTATTGTATTGTATTGTTTGTTGGATTGTTTACAATTTGTTATGGTGTAAAGATGCTGCTTGCTTAGGTTGTTTGAATATGCTTAGCTTCATATTTTGGGAAAGCATTGACCTTTACGTGTCTTTTTAGCAGTTGTGGGAGATAAGATAATTTTATTTATGCATTATTATAACAATAATAATAATTATAAAAGTTTGTTGTATCTGAGAGATGTTCGCTGATGTATGCATGTATTTTAGTGTTACAGTCCTTGAATCATTTATATTGGACTAGGCAGTAGTTTGCTTTATCCTGCCATGACAAAAGAAATACTATTTGCACAGGAGACATTCAGCTATCATGACAATGTTAAATGCTAGTTGGTAATTTGTGGATCACCCCTGGAATAACTGAATCACTGGGTGTTAAATTGTACTGTGGAAGGTAACAGAGACAAGTGGATTATAAGAAAATAGTCAATGACTGCCTAGATTTCTTGTGAATAAGCAAAGTATCACTTTCAGCTTGTGCCTTATAAGTTAGGTTTCCTATCAGTTTCCTGCAGTTCCTCAAATAGTTCTGTCCCCAGCCTTTTAAGTACATATCAGCTTGCTGATTCAGAACAAGAAATAAACAAAGAAAAGAATAAACTGAACTGGTGACTTGAGCTGAAGATGAGTACCAGCTGAACTTCTACTCTTATGATGAAATGATCCTTTTTTGTAAAGAATTGTTATTATTATTGTTGTTATATTTTTATACCAAAAGAAAAAATTACATCACTTTTGACCAGATAATTTTAGAAAGGAAGGTGGGTCAGATTCACCTGATGATATACATATAAACTGATTTGACAATTCTGTATTTACTTAGTTTTTCACTGCCAGTTTTCTGGCAAAGACATAAGACATACAAGTCATATACATATGTAGCTTTTCACAAGGTTAGATGAAATATTTTAATAAGAACAGAAGTGTTCATAGGTACAATTCACAAAGGCTCTTCCGAAAAGATCAAGTTTCAAGGACCTTTTTTCTCCTTGGATGCACAATGCAGTACATTTTTAAAGGGGAAAATGAGTTTGGTTCACAGAAAATAATGTTAATGCCTGTCTTAAACCATTGGGCTAATTATATGGAGGTCATTTGGAGAAAATTGCTACCAAACATAGTGAAAAGATTTTATATTCTTGCAGAAATAGTGATCATCTGTTTCTATGGAAACAAGATAAAAGCTTTTTAATGGAGGTCTACAAAAGGTTAACACTGAGAAATTTTGCAACATTTGTTTTTAAAAAACAAAACAAACAATAATATAGAACAATTTTTAATGCTGGAGGTATTCTCTCTAGCAAAATAAGGGTCTTGTTTAGTTTATTGTAGCTAACATTACAATAACTAATGGTTGTTTCACAATATTTAGGTGTTCATTCCAAAAATGTTTCATCCTCGCATAATTTCTAGAGCACTTTTGAGAGGGATAGGGACACTGTCTCATTATTCTGTTCTTAACATACAAAAAAGCTGTGTAAATGAGATATCAGACATCAATTGCAAGTTTTCATTCTTGGATACATAATCCAAAAGATAATAGAATGGGGAGGAAGGAGAACAATCCAATAATGAGAAGTTTAAGTAGAAAAGTCCAGCAGTCATAAATATGCACCTGAATATAACTGGAAAATGGATGTTTCCTATTGGTTAGTAGCTGGAGGGAGTTGCATCCAATCACATGATAGCCTATTGCTATCTTGCCCCCTTGAGATAGACTTAATAATAGCAGTTAGCTGCCAATTACCTAACTCTCAGGCATGCATGAGATTATGCTGTTAGAAGCAGAACTGAAGAACAAGACAAATTACCAGCCCCTTCATCTAATATTGAGCAAAGAAAAACTCAGTTTTGTGAATTTGGGCTGGTAAATATATTTTGACTGGCATGATGTGGATATTCTCAGTAAGAGCTGAGCTGGTAGGTATTGTCAACTATATAATACCATTTATCAGAAGGTTACCTGATGATGTCTTCTCCCACTCATGTCCCAGTGTGTTCTCTGGTACTTCAGCTTACTGTTCTTGTTGTTTTTTTTGTCTGTGGCCACATTTTCAAACAAGGCCGCTGACTAATAACAATGTCACTACAAAATAAGTATTATCAGGAAGAGAAAATAGCTGTAATGTTACCAACATTGCACAAGTTATTTAAGTCCCTTGTGATAGTAGCACTTATATACTATACCAGCATTATGTGCTTGATTTATCAGCTCAGAGTGAGATGGGTGGTAGAAAAATGTGATGAATGATTAAATAATCCATCTACTGGAGAACTACCACTTTTCCCAAAGAAAAAGTAATAGAATGAAAAAGTGTGCAATTTCAGGTGAGTAGTGGACAAAGCATGTCATTTTTCACCAGAAATGGTTTGAATCTCAGAGGTTGCTCATCAGGTGGAATGAGGGGAGTCCTGCCAGCAGGCTAGTCACTCCATGGGATGATTACAACTTCAGGGTGCAGAATTCAAGAGAACAGAGGAAGCTAATGGTGCAGTAACTAAAGTGCTCATTTTACCTTCTGCTGTCCAAATGCTTGCTGCCATTTGTGCACATAGGCACTTAAGTAGATGACCAGGCAGGCAGGATGGATAAATATACTGGTCCTTAGGAGCACTTCAAAGTAAGGTACTAGCCTCCAACAACTAGCCATCTTTATTCATTCAAATACTTTTGGGCAAAAAGTAGACCTTAGCTGTTCCTTAGAAATAAGAGAATGCTACCAATAGTTTATTAAGGAAGAAACACTACTGTCCTTGCCTGGTTAGAAGGAAGGAGGTTTCAGTTTGACCATAGGAAAATTGATAAAGGACTCAAGTTATAGGGTAAGAAAACAAGAGACTTAGTTGGGACAAACAACCTGCCTTCCATTGAGGACCTGTACACTGCACGAGTCAAAGAGGGCCATGAAAATATTTACAGATGCCTTGCATCCTAGACATAAATTGTTTCAATTCCTACCTCAAAACGATGTTATAGAGCACTGCACACCAAGACAAATAGACACAAGAACAGTTTTTTTTTTCCTGAACGCCTTCACTCTGCTAAACAAATAATTCCCTCACCACTGTCAAGCTATTCACTAAGGCTGTATTGCTATTAGCCCTCTCATCGTTCCTATCACCCATCTCCTCCCACTTATGACTTCAGGACTGTAACTTTGTTGCTTGTATCGTTACAATTCATATTGATATTGTTTCCTGATTGCCTATTTGTACCCTATGACTATCATTACCTTATGATTCTTGACAAATGTATTTTGTCTTTTTATGTACACTGAGAGCATATGCACCAAAGACAAATTCCTTGTGTGTCCAAAAACACTTGACCAATAAAGAATTCTATTCTATTCGAATGCACAGTGACTGGGTCTAAACAAAAGAAAAGTATGGAAAGAAAGGAAATTATTTATGACAGTGTAAAAGAGGTAGGACTGGAGTTAGGGTTCACAGAGTCATAACCAGTCTGCTGAAATTCTGCGTTATAATAATAATAATAATAATAATAATAATAATAATAATAATAATAATAATAAAAAATTTATTTCTTAGCCGCACCCTCTCCCGAAGGACTCGGGGCGGCGTACAATAAAACACATAAAAAACAATATGGACAATACACACACAGAATAAACGAACACGCGTACATGGAGGAGGTATGAAGATAAGAAAAGACAGTTAAAACATAGTTTAAAATCCCCTAATAAAAGTCTAAAAGTCACAAAAATTAAAAAACCCGTCAGGAGCAGTGTGAACGAACTATGGTTGAGCCAGGCCAGCTACTTGAAATAGGTGCGTCTTGAGCTTTATCCGGAAGGCGCGGAGGTCAGAGGTAGTCCTGATATCCGGGGGAAGGTCATTCCACAGGGCTGGGCCCGCAACAGAGAAGGCTCTACTCCTAGACGCCGCCCCCCGACATTGTCTGGTGGACGGCACCTGGAGGAGTCCCTCTCTGTGCGAGCGAATTGGTCGCAGGGATGTATGGGGCAGGATACGATCCCGCAAGTAGCTAGGTCCTGAGCCATGGAGCGCTTTAAAGATCGTTATCAAGATCGTTATAAATCCTGCATATGTGAAAATGAAGATCTTAAGGAGATTATGACCACAATGTTAGCAGAATATATTAACAGAGACAAACAACAGCTTGGGTGGGATATTGACCTGATTTATAGGATTAATTCAGCCTATGCTAGAACACACAATGTCCCAAGGGAAGTTCATGTTAAATTTCTTAGAAAAACCACAAGAGATGAGGTTCTAGGAGCTCAAAGGGGAGGACCATTAAAATATAAGGATAAAGAAATAACCATTCTTAAGCAGATCCCAAAGAAAGTAAGAGATAAGAGAAGGAAACTTTCCTTCTTAGCAAAAAAAGTATACAATAATGGGGTTTGGTTCAGGTGGTTGCTACCAGAAGGAATGTTGATTTTTTGGGAGGGCAGTAGAATTAGAATCAACACAGTTGAGGAAGCAGAGGCTTTCATTAAAAAACACAGTGCCCTCTTAGGAGATATGGGGGAGGCTACACAAGAAACAAAGCAGGGAGGGGCGGAGGCTCTGCCAGTGGATGGGGGGGAGGGAGCGACAACAAGAAGACTCAGATCACAAAAGTGAATTGAAACATCATTGCAATTGTTGTTATAATGTACCTTTATGGAAGTGATAAAAAGCAAAACGATTGAAACATATTGAAGATTTTGTGTTAAACTTAAAACTGCTAATATCTATGTAAATGTTCATAATTTTCTCCTTTTTTTTTGTAAAAGTTGCGAGACCTGGGGAGGCTTCCCCCTCCCCCGCACGATGTAGCTGTCAAAATGTTCCATAACCTTTTAACCCCTTTTTTTCCTGTAAAACTTTTAAAACCAATAAAACTTGGACAATAAAAAAAAATCCTGCATATGCTTCAGAGGTGGGTTTCTGCCAGTTCGTCCCAGATCAGGCGAACCAGTAGTGGCAGCAGTGGGAGGCTGCTTCTAAAGATTGTTAGGAGTAAAAGGAAAGAATATAAAGATGGTTTAATTGATCAAGATTTACATAGATATATTGTTATTTCTAGTAATCCTTAACGGACTTTCCCTGACACCAGGACTGAAACGCAGACCGATGCCAAGTGCCCAAATCATGGTCACAAGACCAGTAGGACGGCCACTGCAACTTTGAAACAGTGTTGTAAGTACCTTCTGGGGGTCCATCAGAATTTTGAACAGTTGCTAAGTGAATGATCATGTCAAGGACTACCTGTAATAAAAAGTCAAATAACTACCAGTAATTAATATAGAGACTAAATAAGGTTGATTACTTACTGAAAGAAGCAAACCGTATCATTAAACAGCAAACAGAACAATATGACACCTTCCTATTTTTTTTTTATTTTATATCACACACAGTGGAATTAGTTACAGTATTTAGGATAGAAAGCTTCTTAATTGACTGGCACTGTATTGAATATTTAGCACCATGTAACAAATTTCCTTTCAGTAAAATGAAGCCATATTTTCAAAACTGAATTATCTCAAAGAGGAAGAAAAACATCAGTAAAAAATTTGGGAAATTATTTTTTAACATAAAAAATATGAATCCATCAGAAAATAAATCAGCATTTACTGAAATAACTATAGTGTAAATACAGTAAAAGATTGTTCATTTTTTTTCTTCCAAAAATGGCCAGCAGACCTTGGGTACAAATGTCTATGATGAAACAATAGTTTTCAAAAAGCATACCGCATGCCTATCTTGCTCCCTGTAATTATGCAAGATCACAAACAAAAGCACACTAGGAACAGAATAGTAACACATAACTGCATCTCATCAGGGAGGTAACATAATTGCCGTAGGTCAGTTCAAGGGGAAAAGCATAGGGGAAGAAGCCACTAGAGTGCTTTTGTTTTGCAAAGCTCAGAATACTTAAATGTGATTTTCCCCTGCAACCTTGGTAATAAAAACATGACACAAAAAAAAGTAACAGAAATATATTATTAGAAGGGCATTCAGATTCACAATACAGAGACAGGTCCAAAGTGGCACATATTTTTTTTCTTTTAATGGACAATAACAACAGAGAAATAGGGATTTGTTTAATTCTTTTTAACTAAAGAAAATACAATAACAACTTATTATCTATTGGTAAGAAAAAACACAACATCAAATGGAAAAACATCGGATCCAGTCTCAAATTTTCAGTACTTAACTTGAAGAATTTGGGCTGAAAGCTATAAAGCTATTTTAACCCTTAATTCCATATTTATAATTGAAGGGAAATTGTTTTCCAAAGAAGAAAAGTTGAAAGTCTACTTTGAAGATCTTGACATAGTGGTATGAGTAGGCTATTTATCTTTTCCCAATCTTAATCCATTAGCATTTACATTCTAAACAATCAGTATTTTATATTATATAAATTATCCCTTTCTTCCATACTCCTCTGCTCACACACTGGGATCTGTTTCAGTGGCATTTTTATCTTTTATCATACAGCTTTTTAGATGATCTTGCAAGCTATGGCCTGCTCATTACAGGTAATTGCTTAGTTATCACAATTGGAACCAGCAGCTGTGCATTAAGTGAAGCAGTCACTAAGTGGGAAATAATATGCCAACCATAGAGCTTTCTTTTTCCTCATTCCCCCATCCTTTTGAATGCTTACTTACCCAGGCACTGGAATAATTATCAAGAAAGGAAGTAATGTTTATATTATCATTTATTGGAGAAGAAGGGATTATATGTGTGAAAAAAATAGGGCAGAAATAAATTGCTTGGAGTTTCTCCCCGTTTTCTCCCTCTGTAGAGAGGCGAGATTGAAGAACACAAATGGAAAGGATGAGCGGGGAGAAACAATAAGTGATTTCTGTAGGAAATCTCTCTTATGCCTCACTTGTTTCCTCCCATTTCCTTGCAAAGCATAGAGCTTGTAGTGGAAGGAATTACAAGAGAGTAAGCAGGCACACAATGTTGGATTCGGGCAACGAGAGAACAGACTCCGGACACGTAGTGACTTAACAGCTCTTTATTAGTAGTTGTAATGATCCAGCTTGCTCTGTGGTCTGAGGGTTCCCCTCTTATAGGGATTGGGTACGCCTCTCGACCAATCAGAGCGATACCTGTTTCCCGCCGTAGCGGCGGACCTGAGAGAAGACTTGCCGCGATATATGTTAATATCTAACACCCCTCCCCTCTTAGATGGAACATTCCGGTTAGTTACATAGTCCTTCAAATAAGTGGGTGTTTGTCTTACACGTGTAGAATGCCGTAGTTCAGGTTGCGCTGGAGTGGTTGCAGGATCGGTTCCATCTGCTCTTTCTGCTTCGCGTTCGGGGGTCTGCAGGCTTTCATTGCTTTGGCTCAGTTCTGGTTCGCAATCTACCCTTGGTTCCATCCTGGGCTCTAGGGTATCGTGTTCTTCTGTGTGTGTGCTCTCGGATGGCTGACTTTGCGCTGGCAGATTGTCTTCGTTCGCGGCTCGCAGGTCTGAGTGTGCCAGGCGACCCCGTAGTTGATCTATGTGCCTTTTCCAATTTCTCCCATCTTCTAGTTCCAGCAAATACGAACGTGGACCTGTGATGCCGATTACCTTTGCCGGCATCCACAAGGTTCCCCCTGCATAGTTGTGGGCGTATACTGAATCCCCTATGCTAAAATTTCTAATTTTACTCGTAGAGTCTGGGGGCGATGTGGCAGAGTAATTTGGGTGAAGACGGTCCAGGTGAGACCGTAGACGGTGGCCCATGAGTAGTTCAGCGGGGCTCCTACCCGTCGTTGCGCTGGGGGTAATATGCTGAATTAAGAGGTAGTGATCAATGCGTGTTTGCCAATCACCTGGACCCATCCTAGCGAGGGCCTCTTTTGCGGATCGCACCATTCTCTCCGCCTGCCCATTCGATGCCGGATGAAATGGCGCGACGAGGGCATGCCGAATTCCCTGACCTGCTAAGTACGTTTCAAATTGCATGGCCGTGAATTGGGGCCCGTTATCGGAGACCAGGAGGTCGGGCAGGCCATGAGTGGCGAAAAGTCACCGTAATACCTTAATGACTGCCTCTGCCGTGGTTGAAGTCATTAGGATTACTTCTAGCCATTTGGAGTATGCATCCACAACTATAAGAAAAGTCTGACCTTGGACTGGCCCTGCGAAGTCGATGTGTATTCGCGACCAGGGTGCTTTAGGCTTCTCCCATTCCGTGGCGGGTGCTTCAGGGGGTGCTGGTCTAGATTCTTGGCACGGATCACAAGTGGCCACCCATTCCTCTATTTCTTTGTCCATGTTAGGCCACCAAACGTAACTCCTTGCTAATGCCTTCATTCTAACGATTCCCGGATGCCCAACATGTAACGCTTCTAATACATTTCTACGTAATGCATAAGGAATAACAACACGATCCCCCCATAATAAACAACCTTGTAACACTGAAAGTTCGTCCCGCTTTGCCCAAAACAGTTTTAATTCCGGGCCCACATTTCCTTTCGGCCACCCCCTCCAAACCCAAGTTTGCACTTGCTTTATTACATTGTCCCTAGAGGAGAATCGGGCAACGTCGCAGGAGGAAACCGGTCCTGAGTCCAAACAGTCAATTAACAGCACCGGTACCTCGGGAGTGGGGTCTGGCAAGAGATCCGGGAGTGGGCAACGGCTGAGTGCGTCTGCATGTCCTAGAGTGGAGCCCGGTCGATGTATCAGCTTGTATGAGTACGCGGCCAGGAAAACAGTCCACCTGGTCATGCGTGGAGAAAGGGAGACTGGTGTGGGGCGGTTTCCCGCCAAAAGTCCCAACAGCGGTTTATGATCTGTAATTAGTTCGAAATCTCGGCCATAGAGGTATTCATGAAAGCGTTTAACTCCAGCCACAGCGGCTAACGCTTCCCTGTCCATCTGGCTGTAATTCCTCTCGGCCGACGAAAGAGTCCTGGAGTAGAAAGCGATGGGTGCTTCGTTTCCGTTTGGCATTCTGTGGCTGAGTACTGCGCCTACGCCGAATGGAGATGCATCGCAGGTCAATACCAGTGGTAGCGTCTGGCTGTATTGTACTAGCAGTGAGTCGGTGGTGAGCAGGCGCTTGACTGCGGCGAAAGCTGTTGCTTCGGAACGTCCCCATCTCCATGTTGCATTCTTTTGAAGAAGTCGATGCAATGGCTCAGCAACGGTCGCCTTCTGTCTCAGAAAAACGCTGTAGAAGTTAAGTAGTCCGAGGAAGGCCTGCAACTCGGTCTGATTTCGTGGTGTGGGGGCGTCCTGGATCGCCTTAATTTTCTTTGAAGTGGGGTGGATACCCTGACCATCGATTCTATATCCCAGGAATTCTACACTAGGCACGTTAATTTGGCATTTCTCTTTTTTGAGGCGGAGACCCTTCTCTCTGATTCTGGCCAACACAGTTCTGACTCTTTTTAACAGTTGCTCCTCGTTTGCAGCGGACACCAAGATGTCGTCGAAATAAGGGACGACTCCCGGTATCCCTTGCAAAAGCCGTTCCATGACGCTTTGGAACAGACCTGGGGCAATACTCACACCGAATTGTAGCCGGTTGCATTTGAATGCTCCTCTGTGCGTCACTATAGTTTGGGCCTCCGCTGTGGCGCTGTCCACTGGCAATTGCTGGTAAGCTTGTGCCATGTCTAATTTAGCAAATATCTTTCCTGGCCCCAACGAGTGCAATAAATGTTGTACTACTGGCACAGGGTATGCGCTTTGTTGTAGCGCGACATTAATTGTGCATTTATAGTCCGCGCAGATGCGGACTGACCCGTCTGGTTTAACTGGGGTCACGATGGGTGTTTCCCAGCGCGCGTGATCTACCGGCTCAAGGATTCCTTGCTCCACTAACTTATCGATTTCTTTATCTATTTTTGGGCGGAGTGCAAAAGGCACTCGTCTCGGTTTAAGTCGGATTGGCGCCACTTTTGGGTCTAAATTGAATGAGATAGGTTTACCCACATACTTACCAAGACCAGGGCTGAACACATCCTCGAACTCCTTAAACATCTGTTCAGCGCTGCTGTTCTCCACGGCGTTGATTCCGGTGACTTCTAATCCCAGGGCTTCAAACCAATCTAGTCCCAGAAGGTTCTGTAACGGCGCGCTGGCGATGGTCACGGGCAGCTGGGCTACGATGTCCTTGAAACGAATTTGGAACGTGCCTTGGCCCACAATGGGGACTCGGTTCCCCTGGTAGTCTCGTAGTAGGATGTCTGGTGCACGTAGTTGGCTCTTTTTGAGGCTAGGTATAGCCCTTTTCATGGAGGCCCATGAAATGATCGTCAGGGACGATCCTGTGTCAACTTCCAGCTCGCAAGGAGAGCCCTCCAAGAGGACTGTGACTTTCAGCTTTTTAGGCTGCTTAGTGCGGACCTGACTTATTTTAGTGAGATAGGTTCGCAACTCCTCTCTCTGGGTCAACTCTATCTCAGCATCTGTATCCTGGTAATACTCTCGTTGAGCGTCTTGGTAGAACGCTCTCTCAGCTCTTTGTGTGTACTCTCTCCGGGAATACGCTTTTTCAGCTCTTTGGGAATTGTCTCTCTGGGTAAATTCTCGTTGGTTTCTCTCTGGGCGCCCTTTTTGATGTCGCCAAGCCCCTGGGTTGGGCTTTTGTTGGCGGTATAGTGGAGGCTGCCGTGAGGAGGCAGGGACTTCGCTCCGGCACACTCGTGCGATGTGCCCAAGTTTGTCGCAATGCGAACAAACAACGTTCCTGAACCGACAGGTAGACCGGGGGTGGTTCCCTCCGCAGCTTGCGCAGGGTGGCAAACGGAATCCGGGTCTACCCCCAGGCCTCATGTGACTGCTCCGCATCAGGTGACTGTCCTCGAACTCGGGATCCTTGAATTCTGGGTTGATGTCCTCGTAGTGGACTCTGGCGTGTCTGGGTGCAGGTTGGCTTGCGTTGAACCCTCGTTGTATGGTTTCCGACGATCTTTCCGCTGACTCGGACACCCTTGCTTCGTTTAGCGCTATTTGTAGGGTTAAATTTGGATTGGCCAACAGCCTCTTCTGTAGCGAAATGTCCTTTAACCCACAAACAAGTCTTGCCAGGATTTGCTCGTCCAGATCCCTGAACTCGCAGTGAGTCGCTGCTTTTCGTAGCGCTGCAACATATTGGTTGATTGATTCTCCCGCCTTCTGGTTCCGCGTGTTGAATTCCTGGCGGCAAACGTGGCGGGAAGGTTTTGGCGCGTAATGGGTCTGCAAGGTCTGTTGTAGCGCTGTCCATGATACTGCTTGTATCGGTGTAGGTTCGGAGAGGTCTCTGGCCGTGTTGAAAACTTCTCGCCCACAGTAGCTGAGGAAGATGTTCTTCTTTCGGGAGTCGGTTATCCCCGTGTATTCGTTCGCTTCGAGAAAACACTCGAAACGAATCATGTAGGCTTCCCATTGGTCGTTCATTGGGTCGAACGGAGCGGGAGGAGTGTGCATCGCCATCTTCTCTGCATTGAATTTCCCGCGCTGCAATGGCTTGAGATGGCTGCCGGAATTTCTGCCGAATTCCTGGGCTGGATCGAATCCTGGGATTCTGGGGGTATCTTCGTCCTATCTGTCTCTCGATCCCACCTTCGTCGCCAATGTTGGATTCGGGCAACGAGAGAACAGACTCCGGACACGTAGTGACTTAACAGCTCTTTATTAGTAGTTGTAGTGATCCAGCTTGCTCTGTGGTCTGAGGGTTCCCCTCTTATAGGGATCGGGTACGCCTCTCGACCAATCAGAGCGATACCTGTTTCCCGCCGTAGCGGCGGACCTGAGAGAAGACTTGCCGCAATATATGTTAATATTTAACACAATGGGAAATACATCAGATTGTTTGAGTAGCATGCTTGTAGTTGGTAGCTCCCAGCCCCAAACACAGTTCTATATTACTAACATTAAAGAATTAAAATTCAGTGGTTTTAGTTAATGATTTGGATAAAGTTAGAACATTTAATTAAATGTTATTAAATGTTAATAAAGGTCAAGTTCTCCAGTATGATCCAGGACATTTTTTAAAAAAAGAGAAATTGATTCCATATTAAGATATATGAAGCAGATATGCAGTATGTAGCTTAGCAAAATCATGTCTGAAAAAAACAATCCTGGAGGAGGTAAAAAGAACGTATATGGTCCACAGGAGTGACAGATTTAATTTGATTATTTTGGATCCAGACTTGGGAGTAACCCATAGTTACAAACAGGCTGAAAAATATTACAGTTAACATATAAAACCCCTAAAGATCTTGTGGCCAAGATATCTTGGCAACAGCCTCTTGTATGAAATTAAATTATTTCCAATCAGCTGGGGAGATCCTCTTAATTGTATATTTCATACATGACAGCTGAAGATCTGGGCATTCAAACAGAGATTAAAATGCTTCTGTTCTGAAACTCTATGACTTCCTTGACACAAAAGATCCACTAAAACTGATCCCAGTATCTTCTTAGAAAGCCATTTAAATAATTATTTTGGAATACAGTAGTCTTGAATTTCAATTCTGAGCAGGAATAAATTAATTAGAAATCAAAATAAATATGAACACTGTTTTTATTAACAAAATATTCATCAGGGCAGTAATTAGGACAGTAAAACCCCAAATTAAGAAATAGGTTCAGTGGAAATGGACCCAATCAATTCAGCTAACATTAAACCAGCTTTAACTGACAATAATATTGGGGTGGGGAGAGAAACAGTTGGAGTTCCTGAACTCCTGCTGAAAATCAAGCAACTCTGCCATAACTCTGCCATTGCTAGACAAGAGGAATCCAAGGACAAAGGACAAAGCCCCAGAGCCAATTAACTGCCACATTATGTTTAGAATAGAAGTTTTGATTAGCACAGATCCATAAATTTGTAAATAATAATTCAAGTTTTTGCTCCATAAAGTAACTGCAGGAATCCATATTAAATAATTTACAACAGGTAGATCAAGCTCTGCTTGTACACATTGAGTGAAGAAAAGCCTGTCACGGTGCTTGGAAAAGTTTAATTTCAGCAGGAATTTGCCTTTGGTAAAAACTAGGATATTATTTGTGGTCTTGCCTTCTAGGATGTAAGGTGGTTTGTCCTATTATGTCATGTAAATTAGAGACTATTTGTGTTGATATAGTCAAAAATTATATTTGCATTTGGGGGGGGGGGAGAACCATAATCAAATTGCTGATTAGCACTCAGTTTGTAATCAACTTCCGTGTTTCACCGAAAATAAGACCCAAAGGGAAAATAAGCCCTAGCATGATTTTCCAGGATGCTTGTTACCGCTTGCTACCGCTCCTCCCCCAAAAATAAGCCCCAGTTAAGATCACCAGCTAAATGGACACATTTAGTACTGCATTTCCCTGAAAATAAACCCTAATGCATCTTTTTTGTGGAGCAAAAATTAATATAAGACCAGGTGTTATTTTGAGGGGAACATAGTATTTCCAATACAAATACCACCAGCAGCAAGGTGGATAGATTCAGTTACAATGGTGGTGAGTACACTATTGGAAGATCTGAAAGACCAGGTTACGATAGATTATTAGTAGAGTATATATACATATATGTGATCACTAGGAATCCAAAATAACTTGAAGATACATAATCTATCCAGAATTGTCTCACAACAAATACTATTAACCCAAATACTCTCCACTTACATATTTAGACCGTGTTTCCTAAATGAAAAACTTTTAATATTTTCTCAGCTAAATTTCTTTATTTTTGGCCTTTTTTTCCAATAGACTCAAAAATAACTAATTCCCATTTTTTTAATTTTAAAAAATATTTTCTAATTTTTAATTTCATTTTGATCTTCTAAAAATTAACTGTTCCATAATTCTTTGCCCTGTCTACCAAAAACACTGATACTATTTTGCAAGATGCTCTGTTTGCATTTTATTTTTTGAAATTTTATAATTTAATATTTTATCTTAATTTTAATATTTTAATGCTAATTTCATACATTGTTTATCTACACCACCCATAGCCTCTCTCTGAGGGAGATGGGCAGTTTAGAAATATGAAATATAAATAAATATTTTTTCCATTTTGGAAAGCATTTACTTTTAAATATATATAATGTTTAAATTTATCTTATAAACCTTTTCAATCTTTAAGAAAGAATAAGAAACTGCAGAGTGCTACTAGGAGCTGGGGAGGACAAAAACACGATGCAGAAAAATGGGCCTGGTTTTTGCAAAAATTGGGACCTTTTTGTCCTCCCCAGCCCTCAGGAGCACTCTGCAAGCATCCCAAACCAACTGTGTGCCCCGTTTTGGCAAAAAAGCAGGCAAAAAAATGGGTCCATTTGTGGTCTCCCACACCTTCCCCAGGAGGGCCATTTTTGCCCTCCCCAGCCCCCAAGAGCACTCTGCAGGCCTCCCAAACCTTCTGCGCATGACGATTTTGCGAAAAACGGGACACACAGAAGGTTTGGGAGGCTTGCAGAGTGCTCCTGGGAGCCAGGGAGGGCAAAAACTTTTTTTCTTGTTTACCTGTTCAAAATCTTAGTGCGTCTTATAGTCCAAAAACTACGGTATATAGTTTTACATCTTCACTAAAACCATATAATTTCTTCCAGCTCATTAAAACCAAAAAGAGCTGTGATGTCATTAAATAAAACCATTATAAAATGTAATTTTAATTTAATTTCCCTTGTGGAATGTATATAATAGGAGGAAGGTTTTAAAAGGTGTGAAAAAGCACCCTGAGAAAAAAAAAGCCTCCTGATAAAATTTAATTAACTTTCATATTTCAACTAGATCTCAAGATCAGATTATTTTTTCATCATGCTTTCCTCCCTCCTTTGTTATACAGTCAAAGAAACCTGGGATACATTCCTGCCAAAAGGTGGTAAATGTAGCTTTAAAAAAAGAAGGCAGTCCTCAGACTTCACAAAACAATTCTGTTCATGCACTCAGATACAGCTCTATGTTCACTGTTCTTATTTATGCATAATTGTTCATAGAATTTCGGTCTAAAGCATTAATTAAAATTACTTTCTGTTAAAATATCAGCAATTGGATGCCTATTTGCTCCGCAATGGAAGCAACAATATCAAAGAATTGCCAAAGTTGTCTGTTTGTGTTATCTGTAAGACTTAACTTTGTGATCATGCAAACGTTTACTGTACATACTCTGTTACAAATTAATTGACTGAAATTATTGCAAGTCCATTGCAAACCGCAACAGTGAGGACTACAGGTGATCCTCACTTAACCATCTTAATTAGGAGTAGCATTTTTATTGCTAAGCGAGCCGTGTATGACTGTACCATTTATCCACTGAAGTGCCAGTAGACCTGGTTATGATTGTTACGCCAGCACTGCATATCATTGGGAGAGGACCTCACACTTCATGTTCATCTCAATTTTCCTCACCTGGCAGAGTTTGCAGGATATGGGCAAATGGGAGGAATTGCACTCTGGGATCATAAATGTAGGCATACTACCAAACTCCCAAAATTTGATCATGTGACTATGAGGTTGCTGTAACTTTGAAAACCAGTCATAAATACCATTCATTCAGTGCCTCCGTAACTTCAAATGACTGCTGAACAAACCTCCTTAAGTAAGGTATTCATGAAGTGAAAATTCAAAAGGGCTCACAAGTACCATTGTACCAGTGGTGGTTCGCACCGGTTTGGACTGGTTCAGGCGATCCAGTTAGTGACCGAACCCGGAAGTAACCAGACCCGGAAGTAACTTCTGGGAACCGGAACCGGCCCTGTCGCTCGATTGCAGTCCCGTCGCAGCTCGCTTGCTCCCCCGCCCATCCACACTAAACTAGGCTAGCCCAGCCCGCTGCTCACTGATTGGCTGGAGTCCAGCCAATCAGTGAACGGGCTGGAGGCGACCCATTTAAAAGCGAGGCGCCAACGGCCAACATTCCTCTTTTGAAAAGAGTCTTTCTCTTTTGGAGACTTCTCTTTTCAAAATAGTCTTTGTTCCTGAGCAGTCTCGCATTGCGCTTGCTGACCGGGTCCTCCTCCATTTCAAAACTCCCTTCCCTTTGCCTTCCAGGAGCTTGCTGCTTCCCTCAGGTAAGCAACTAAGCACGAGGGGGGGTGGGACTCGGGAGGTGGGGGGCGGGTGGGCAGCAGCGGCCTAATTTGCGCGAGGGAAGGCCTGAAGGCCTTCCCTAGCGAAAGCCGTGGGCTCGTGTAGGCCACGCGGCTGAAGTTGGGCAGGCGGCGGCGGCAGCGGCCTACGCCACGAGGGCAGGTGGGTGAGCGGCGGCGGCGGCCTAACTTGCACGAGGGAAGGCCTTCAGCCCTTCCCTAGCAAAAGCCGCGGGCTCGTGTAGGCCACGCGGCCAAAGGCGGGCAGGCGGCGGCGGTAGCGGCCTATGCCATGAGGGCGGGCGGGCAGACGAGCAGCGGCAGCAGCTGCCTATTTTGCGAGGGAAGGCCATGGCCTCGCTTCTCCAGCCTCGCCTGGCTAGCTAAGCCTGCCAGGTGACCTGCTTACTCACAACCCTGGCCTTGTCCCTCCTGTCCAGTGCCTTACCTGTCCTGCTGCCTCTCTGCCTGCCTGCTCCCTGTTGCATCCATCCATCGCATCGGAGTCGGATCCATCGCATCGGAGTGCTGCTGATTCTGCCTGCAGGTAAGTTACCTGGGTTTTTTTAATGTATTTTAAAATAATATTTTATTTATTGTGCATAGAATTGTTTTAAAATAGTTTTACTTAAAAGTATTGAGTATAGAATATTTTTAAATGGTGTACTTCAATTTATTGTGTGTGGATCCTTTTTTTAAATTGTCTTAGACTATTTTAAAAAAGTTTCTATCCAAAATAAATTAAAATAAACAATTTTAAAATATTATATACTCAATACTTTAAAATGTATTGTGCATAGAATTGTTTTAAATTGTTTATTGTAATTTATTGGGTATGGAATATTTTTAATGGTTTCATTTTTAATTGTGTGTGGAATAGTTTGAAATGGTTACAATATAAATCATTGCTGGTGAAATAACTGTTACAGTATACTATGGCTGGTACAATACCTTAAAATAGTTACAGTATAAATTATTGCTGGTGGAATAATGGTTACAGTATACTATGGCTGGTACAATACCTTAAAATAGTTACAGTATAAATTATTGCTGGTGAAATTAGCTTTCTTAAAGTCCAAGACTCTAGTTTGACTTAGTAGAACAAAGTCAAACTAGAGTCTTGGACTTTAAGAAAGCTAATTTCAATAAACTTAGAGAGAGCTTGGGAAAAATTCCATGGATGAGAATCCTCAAGGGGAAAACAACTCAAGAAGCTTGGGAAATTTTGAAAAATGAGATTACAAAAGCCCAGTCTAGCACAATACCAATGAAGAAGAAAAACAACAGCTCCCAAAAGAAACCAGCATGGCTGCATAAAGAACTATCTGACAAACTGAAAGACAAAAAAGTTCAGTATAAAAAGTGGAAGGAGGGGGACATAACTAAGGCAGAATATCAGCAAATAGCCCGAGCCTGTAAAGATGAAGTGAGGAAAGCCAAGGCTCACAATGAAGAAAGGCTTGCCACAAAAGTAAAAATTAACAAAAAAAGCTTCTTCCAACATGTTAAAAACAAGAAAAAAGTTAAGGAAACAATTGGTCCATTGCTAGGAGAAAGTGGCAAGAAGGTGACAAGCAACAGGGAGAAAGCAGAACTATTTAACTCATGTTTTGCATCTGTCTTTGCACAAAGGGATAAAACAGTCCAACCTATCAAAAGCAGCACCACAAAAATCAGATTAGGAACACAAATTGAAATAGGGAAGAAAATGGTAAGTGAGCACCTGTCTACCCTAGATGAGTTCAAATCACCAGGACCGGATGGATTACACCCCAGGGTTCTGAAGGAACTAGCAGACAAGATCTCAGAACCACTGAATTATATCTTTCAGAGATCCTGGAACACCGGGGAACTACCAGAGGACTGGAAAAGAGCTGATGTGGTTCCCATCTTCAAAAAAGGGAAAAAATTAGATCCAGGAAACTACAGACCTATCAGCCTAACCTCAATACCAGGAAAGATTCTGGAAAAAATAATCAAACAACAAATTTGCGAACACCTAGAAGCAAACAAAGTAATAGCCAAAAGCCAACATGGATTTGTCAAAAACAGATCATGCCAGACTAATCTTATTGCATTCTTTGATAATGTGACAAAATTAGTGGGCCAGAGGAATGCCGTTGATATAGTTTACTTGGACTTCAGTAAGGCTTTTGATAAGGTAGACCATAACCTACTACTAGATAAAGTAGAAGAATGTGGGTTAGACAGCATCACCACCAGATGGATTCGTAACTGGCTGACCAACCGCACTCAACGTGTAGTTCTCAATGGAACTGCATCTACATGGAGGGAGGTATGCAGTGGAGTACCCCAAGGCTGTGTTTTAGGCCCAGTACTCTTCAACATCTTCATCAATGATTTGGATGAGGGAATAAATGGGGAACTCATCAAATTTGCAGATGACACCAAGCTGGCAGGAATAGCCAACACTCCAGAAGATAGGCTTAAGATACAGAAGGATCTTGACAAACTTGAACATTGGGCACTATCTAATAAAATGAAATTCAATGGTGAAAAGAGTAAGGTTCTACATTTAGGCAACAAAAATGGAATGCACAGGTACAGTATAGGTGATACCTTGCTCAGTAGTAGTAACTGTGAAAGGGATCTTGGAGTCCTAGTGGACAACCATTTAAATATGAGCCAGCAGTGTGCAGCAGCTGCCAAAAAAGCCAACACAGTTCTAGGCTGCATCAACAGAGGGATAGAATCAAGATCACGTGAAGTGTTAATACCACTTTATAATGCCTTGGTAAGGCCACACTTGGAATACTGCATTCAGTTCTGGTCGCCACGATGTAAAAAAGATGTGGAGACTCTAGAAAGAGTGCAGAGAAGAGCAACAAAGATGATTAGGGGACTGGAGACTAAAACATATGAAGAACGGTTGCAAGAACTGGATATGTTTAGCTTAAGAGAAAGAAGGACTAGGGGAGACATGATAGCATTGTTCCAATATCTCAGAGGTTGCCACAAAGAAGAGGGAGTCAAACTATTCTCCAAAGCACCTGAGGGTAGAACAAGAAGCAATGGGTGGAAACTAATCAAGGAGAGAAGCAACTTAGAACTGAGGAGAAATTTCCTGACAGTTAGAACAATTAATCAATGGAACAGCTTGCCTCCAGAAGTTGTGAATGCCCCAACACTGGAAGTCTTTAAGAAGATGTTGGATAGCTATTTGTCTGAAACGGTATAGGGTTTCCTGCCTAGGCAGGGGGTTGGACTAGAAGACCTCCAAGGTCCCTTCCAACTCTACTATTGTATTGTAATACTTAACAATGGTTTTTAAGGATTTTTTGTATTTATAGAATATATTTTTTAAAAATTATTTTTTGGGAATTTTTATTTTTTAATTGTTTATAAAATATATTTACTACAAGAAATGTTATTCCTTTTTGCAAATGTTTTCTTTGTGATGCAATATGTTGCTTAAAAGTGTTCAGACCAGGTTTATGTGTCGCAAAGTGGCTGCTTTTCTATGGGCAGGCCAGGTTGGTGTAAGGCAGCTTTGCCAGATTTAGTGTGTTTCACCCTCGTTGTTTAGGTAATTCTGAGGTGGTTGATGGTTCTGTGAGCTTCCTGGCACTGTCCTTTATAATTTCCCACAATGTCTTGATGGTTTTTATTCCAGTGGCTTTGTCTTTCCTGTCCTTAGGGTTAGGAAAAAAAAACTGGTTTCATTTGCAGTCTTGGGGGGGGGAGGGTTCTTATTTTTTGGTGTTTTCCTGGCACTGTCATAGTTGGTGTGGGTGTGTAATGTCCCGCAGTTATCTACACATTAATAATGATCAAGAACTAATAATATTTCCTTATACATTTTAGTGACCTTTCCTTACATAATTGGTGTTTTCTTTCATTCTTTTGGATTTCTAATTTCTGTTTCTGTTAGTTAACAATTGCTAAAACAAATCCCACATGAAAAAGCATTCAAAGCCTTCTTGATTTTAATTGTCAATTTATTTATTCTTGCACATTGTAATATTTATTCATTTTCATATCTCTGTTTTTCCACTGTTGTGCAAACACAATTCCAGCAGCTGCTAACTTGTGTAAAATTAAATATATATTGTACTCCCTTTCAAATAGCCAACAAAATATTTCTGGTTTTAATTCCATATCTTGCTTTACCATTGCTTCTAACCACTAACTTCTGAATAGCTACTTGCATATATTCCTGTTTTTTGGAACTGAGAACTAAATTTCAGAAAAAGGAAATCTGTATTGCTCTGGGAATCTACCTTTGACATTCATTCTTGAACGAAAGACTATATCTTTCCTGTTTGTTTATATCTTTCCTGTTTCTCATCCTTCCTGAAAAGACTGTACATTGTTGGTTGAAAGCAGAGGTCCCTTCTGTTACCTGTAGTCCTCAGCTTACAACCACAATTGAGTCCAATATTGTTTTATTTCTTTGGCAGGCAGTTAGTATTACTTAGCATAATGAAGAAGAGGCAACAGAGTATGACCGCTTTCTTCTCCAAAAAAACAAGAGTTGAGGAATCAGCTGATCCAAAATAGGCACCCCCACCAGCACCCCCAGCACCACCACCAGTGCCAGCACCACCAGCAGCGCCAGCACCACCAGCAGCGCCCCCACCACCAGCAGCGCCCCCACCACCAGCACCACCACCAGCACCACCAGCACCGCCAGCACGACCACTACCACCAGTTGAGGTCAGCGAAAGCAGCAAGTCCATCGACTCCACTGAAGTTCCACAACTTCCTGATTGCTGGAATTTGCAGCAATACAGACACTTCAAGGACAAGTATGATGGACTGGCAGTATCCGACAAGAAGCTGGGTTGTGAGTATTGTGCAAAACCCATGTTCTCGTTAGAGAAAGGTATTCATGTTTCCAAAGTGTGGAAACATTTCCAGGTGGCACCAGCAGGGAAAAGCAAGGATGTACAACAAGCATCGCTCAGAAAAAAATTAAGGGAACATTTTCAATCAAAAGCCCACCTTATTTGCGTGGAGAGCAGTAAGCAACAGGAGCAGGAAGCCTTAACCAAATCCGTGGATAAGTCAACTGAGAAACATTTATCCAGTACTTGCACAATATTTTCTACTGTTTACGATCTGGCGCAAAGATGTAATCCATTCTCAGACATTGAAGCGGAAGTAAATTTGCTAAATGCGGTTGGAGTGGATGTGGGAGTTGGCTTGCATTCATGGAGATCTGCAGTGAAAATAGTTGAATTCATTGCAAACCAAATCAAGACCACCGTGTTTTCAGGGATTATTGCAAATAATCAAAAGGTGTGTCTAATAATTGATGAAGCCTCAACACTTTCAATGAGAGCAGTGCTGATAGTTTTTGTTAGAGTTGAGGATCCAGAATGCCCAGCAACCATCTTCGTTGAGCTTCTGGAATTACAGAGACAAGATGCGGAGACCATATATTCCACATCGATGGGAAGCTTGCATAGAGTTGGATTTACCACCGAATATCTGTTTCAAACATAAGTAATCTGATGGTGATAAGTGTTGTTGGCATACCTGTTGAGAGATGGGACCCAATTCCTACAGTGAAAGTTTGGCTCAGAGCGCACCACCACACGGCTGATGATCCACGAGTAAAGACGAGGAAAGCTGCAACAGAGGAATCTGGAAGCCTAAGAACAGTATGGAGATATCAACAACTAGAAAAGCAATAACACAACTAAGTACTTGAGTGTATCTCTTTCATTGTGTTATTCTTATGTAAGGTGTAAGTGCAAGCAATTAAGGTCTTGCTTTCTGTGTCTGTCTTTGTGCAGGTTGTTGGAGCAAAGTCAATCGATAAGGTGGTGTGCAGAAGACCGGCAAGCCAGTGATCCCTCCTCTGTAAGTAGCTGTCTTTATTGCTGGGTGTGGTGTGGTCTGTGCTGTGTTCATCCTTGAGATAGTGAAGTGCAAGCAGTTAAGGTCTTGCTTTCTGTGTCTCTCCTTTGTGCAGGTTGTTGGAGCAAGGTGATGAGGTGGTGGTGCAGGAGATGCAAAAAAGGACAGTAATTTTCCTTTTCTATTATTTTATGTGCTTGTTTCATCCTAATGCCGTGCATGCAATTAAGGTCTTGCTTTCTGTGTCTCTCCTTTGTGCAGGTTGTTGGAGCAAGGTGGTGAGGTGGTAGTGCAGAAGACAGTAATTTTCCTTTTCTATTATTTTGTGTGCTGGTTTCATCCCAATGCAGTGCATGCAATGAAAGAGTTCATTTCTGTGTCTCTTCTTTGTGCAGCCCATTCACTGGAGTCCGTGATACTGAAGACTGGCAAGAACAGTCATCTTCCTTCTGTAAGTAGCTCTTTTATTGTTTTTGTACTTATTTTAATCTTATTGTAGTTCATCCATTGGGGCAAAGGATTCAGTGACATTGTCTTGGCCACTCCCACCAGGTCACATGGCCGGCAAGCCACTCCCACCTGGTCACATGGCCGGCAAGCCACTCCCACCTGGTCACATGGCCAGCAAGCCACTCCCACCAGGTCACATCGCTGGCAAGCCACTCCCACAAAGGAGGCCACACCCACAGAGTAGGTTCCAAAAAAAATTTGAAACCCACCACTGCATTGTACTTAGACATTTTCACCTGTTGGATGCCTATTGTATTCCCACAACAACGTTGTCAATTCTCTTACGCTAAGTCACAGTCATGGACCCAAGTTTAGATGGTGCAACGTATCAGAAAATTTACAATTAATTCTAATCTGAAGCCATAATTATGAACCCAAATACAGACTCTACCATCCATTACTCTCTCCACTACTAATGGACATAAGTTACGAATATCAGAGATCATATTTTGTACCTATGTTGTCCTCCAAAACTCTCAGTTGCTTTACATACTTCCACAATAAATCCTGACAGAACTTTCATTAGTTCTCTACACCTTAATATAGGAAATTAAAGGTCATAGTGCATGCTCCTTAATTAGTCCCAAATACTTTGTATTTTTCCTTCCAAATATTCATCCTCTCCTCATGGAAATGTTTTTTTAAAAAAGAAGAGAAATTCTCAATCCCTCCTAATTCCACGTTCAATGGGAGGTTCAGCAGAGAACTTTCAGATAATTTCCCCTGTAGCAACTACAAAATGGTACTTTATATCTTCAAAACACTGTGAACCTGCTTTTGAATTTCATGATCATGATCATTAATAGAGCTAAATATGTCCCTGAAATGCCTTTGGTAAAAGACTCTAGATTGCATTAATTAATCATTTAATTTTCTTTTGATTTCTCTTCCCCCATGGGCAATTCCTACACTTCAAAGGCATCAACGTTATACAAGTTATGACTACAGTTCATAGGGACACCACAAAATGTGATACAGGAACATAGAAAGGCAGATGGAATCTATTAGGATTGTGTAATTATAACAATTGTACTATTTTTAGTTATGATTTTAAAAAGAACTCTAATTTATAGCCAGTCTTACTGCAACAGATCATATAAATTTCAAACAGTCAATTAAAGACATCTAAACTAATTAATCTTTAGAACTTAGTGCATTAGTTAATTAATCAATTAGGAGTTTCTAAAGTACTCAGAATACCAAGTGTAAGAGTAGCTGAATACATAGGACTAATTTTTAATTTGTTTTTAAAGGAAAAAAAGAAGCATTAAATAACTTGGATGCATCAATCTACTACAAAATTAACAAAGAATGTTTTAGATGTTTATCTAAATGGTTTCACTCCATAGAATAATAATAGCTGAAGGCCATAAAGATTCTGTTTGGTCTAGTACCATGATGGCGAACCTATGGCATGCGCGGACCCATTTCTGAGGGCACACAAAGCGTTGCCCTGTCAGCTCCAGTGTGCATGCGTGCACTGGCCAGCTAATTTTCGGCCTTGGTTTCCAGTCATTTTTCGCCTTCCGGATGCTTTCCTGGAACCTCCGGAGGGCGAAAAACCGCCCAGGGTGTTTTTCGTCCTCCGGAGGCTTCAGGGAAGCCTTTTGAAACCTCCGGAGGGAGAAAAATAGCCCAACAGGCAATTCGGAAGTCTGTTCCCAAACTTGCAGTTTGCGTGTTGGGCCATTTTTTGCCCTCCCCAGGCTCCTAGAAAGCCTCTGGAGTTGGGGAGGGAGAAAAACGGACCTACTGGGCCCACCGGAACTCACAAAACGGGCGATTTCCGGACTCCGGAGAGCTTCCAGGAGGCAGGGAGGCTATTTTTGCCCTCCCCAGGTTCCAAGATAGAGGTACGCACATGCGCAGGGCAGCGTGGGGGTCACGTGTGCATGTGCAGGAGGCACGGTTTGGTGGGCATTAAATTATGGGGGCGGGCACACAAGTACACGCGATAGCACACACGCATGTGTTTTTGCCACCCAAGGCGAAAAATGTTCATCATCTCTGGTCTAGTAGTTAAGGCACCAGGCTAGAAAGCAGGAGAAAATGAGTTCAAGTCCCACCTTAGCCATAAAAGCCAGCTGGGTGACTTTAGGCCAATCATTCTCTCTCAGCCCAATTTCATCTCATAGGGTTGTTGTTGTGGGGAAATAGGAGGAGGAAGGTGTTTTGGATATGTTTGCCATCTTGTGTTATTTGTAAAACTTAAACTTGGGATACATATAAAATACATAAAAATAAACCCCATCTTTTATATCATTAAATCCTCCCATTTAGACGTGGGAGGTTTGGAACTCTTTTCTGACCTGTATAGATGGCCACTGCGGAGAGGTCTTGCAGCAATTGGTTATCTTGTTTGGATTTGGAAGCTAATCAAGTCTTTTTAATAGTTGGATAGCAGATGACCAGGGAATACCAGGCTGTAGGCTAGATTTATGATCTGTTCTACTGTCAGTCCTTGGCTATGTTTTGCTGTTATAAGTGAGATCTTCCTCCTCCTTGTACCAATAATACAGTCAAATTGATTTCTACATATCAAGATGCCCAAGTCTATAAAGATTATTTCAGTTGCTTCAAGATTGTGTTAGCAATGAAGTAATGACTGGATTGGCAGAAAATTATTCTTCTGTTTCATTTGCTTCCCAGACCACATAGTTCAAGCATTCAGTGTTTTCTGTTTCCAACTTAAGACATCCCAATCACTACACAAGGAGCACTATTTGCTTTGCTCTTCAGTCAATTTCAAATTGGATTTGATACTGAAGTTCTCTTCATCAATAGTTAGAACAGGTATTTGGATAAATGTATGAAAGAATTGTCTGCATAGTCAAAATAGGATTATTTAGTCACTAATTGCATTGTACCCAAATATTGTCATTGCTATAACCTTCCTGGCTATGAAAGCAATACCGTTCCTTCTTCATTTTTCATATCCTGAATAGTATAATAGTCCTCAATTTGCAACCATTTATTTAACAATGATACGGAATTATGACAGGATTGAAAAGGGTGCTCCATTAAATACTTCTAGCCATTGTAAAATATTACACCACCTCTCCCCTGGTCATGTGATTGCAATCTCAGACAAGATGGGCAACCTCTTCGCACTTATGACCAATTGCCAATTGTCCTGTGACCATGTAATCACCACTTGCAATCTTCTCTTCCAGCTTGCCTAGAAAGTCAATGGCAGGGAAGGTTGCAAGTTTCCTCTCATCTCTGGGGGCTGACTGAAAAAGCTGCCCGCAAAGGGGAGCTGAACTGCTTCAGTGAAGAGCAGAAACAGAGCTGAAATACTTCTGTTCCTACACTTTGCCAAAGGAGTTGCCTTTTGTGAATAACAGCTGAACTCCTCTGGTAGGGCATAGGAATGGAACTGAAATCTTCACAGTTTCAGCTGCATTTCTGTACCCCACTGAAGAGTTCTGTTCCAGAGAGCTGAAAACTTTCAGCAGGCAACTCTTTCAGGGAGCTGAAATCCAAGAAAGGAGAAAGGCAACATGGTAAGGTAATGAGCACAGCAGGGACGTGTGGTCAGGGGAGGCAGGGGAGGCAGAGCCTCCCCTCTCATCATGAAATAATATATAATATATAATAATAAATTATAATATATATTTCCTCCCATCCCTTTTACACAGTTCCCGCTAAGCTCCAGTAAGGAGAAGAGCTTTTGGGGAGTGAAGAGGAAGAGGAGGGAGGAGGAGGAGGAGGTGCGCGCGGGGCGGTGCCAGCTGGGCAACCGGCGGAGGGTTCTCGGAAGCGCCAATAACCTTCCTGCCTCCGCTGTACTTTGCGCGCTCCTCGCGACTGTAATAGATGTCCAGAAGTGGCAGGGGCTGTTGGGCTGGAAGCCCAAACCCCATTAGCCACAAAAGCCACTTCTGGATGTATATTGCAGTCGCGAGGAGCGCACAAAGTCCAGCAGAGGCAGGAAGGTTCTCGTCATTCCCCAGTCGCTTTCGTGGCTTCGTCATCAAGACGAAGTCTGGGAGAGCCGACAACATTTCTGCCTCCACTGGACTTCGTCTTGATGATGTCGCCGCAGCTCCTGGGATGGACAGAGGTAGCCAGAGTGGCGCCGAGGCAGTCCAGCGGGCGAGCGAACGAGGATCAGGCTGCCTGATCTTCCATCGCTCTCTCTTTCGTCCACCCGGACCGCCTCGGTGCCGCTCTGGAGGTCCGGCCGCGCCCAGCCGCTGCGGCGATGTCATCAAGACTTGTGACTGGGGAATTCTGGGAGTTCCCAAGTTTAGACACCCCTGTCACCCAAGACACAAAGGTCATCTCAGTTGCCCAAATGAAACAAGCAGACTATCAGGCAGGAGCAGTGTGAGAGCTAGATGATCACTTAATGACAATATGACACTCGCAATGGTAAATCTTTCCTGTATTTAGCCAGAAAACTATATACATAGACAAAAAAAAATGTAAATGATGAGAGGCTCCTCAGCTGAGAATGTCTTGGCTTGATTAAAGCCTTAAGGACACCTGGTTGTTACTCTTGCCATGCAGAAAACCTTCAAAGACAGAATTACAGAGGGAACATGAAACACATCAAAGTTCAACACAATAAAGACGAAACAAATTGACTATTCAGTGACATCACCAAACTGGAATGGAATTGAACATTTTTAGTCCCAACAGGTAGTTCTTGACATGCAACCGCAAATGGGATCAGAATGTTAGCGACTGAGCAAAACAGTCATTAGGCAAGATGCTTAATTGCAATCCCAGCACTTACTATGCTGTGTTTCTGCTCAGGAACTGAAAGTCTTCCTTGCTGAAATCCAAGCAGGATTTTCAAACCCTGACCAGAGGACTTCCCTCACTTGCCTGAGGCACCCTGTGCTCCAGTGACATGCGGTGAGGTTTATGGCTGGTGAGGCTGGTGACGTCATCAGGAAGGCGGGGAATGGGACCACGTGTGCTGGAGGCAGAGGCTGCCTCAGCCTCCAGCACACGTGATTCTATTCCCCACCTTCCTGAGCGCGCTCTGCCAGCTCGCGCTCCGCAGTCCCCAACAGCAGCTGTTTTTCAGTGCTTTTCTGAGGATCTGGTGTTTAGGACATCCAGCTATCTACCTAAACGCCAGACGCACAGAAAAGCACTGAAAAGCACTTCACCTCCAAGCCACTTCGTCTTGATGACATCGCCGCAGCGGCTGGGCACGGCCGGACCTCCAGAGCGGCACCGAGGCGGTCCGGGTGGACGAAAGAGAGAGCGATGGAAGATCAGGCAGCCTGATCCTCGTTCGCTCGCCCGCTGGACTGCCTCGGCGCCACTCTGGCTACCTCTGTCCATCCCAGGAGCTGCCTGATAGTCTGCTTGTTTCATTTGGGCAACTGAGATGACCTTTGTGTCTTGGGTGACAGGGGTGTCTAAACTTGGGAATTTTAAGACTTGTGGACTTCAACTCCCAGAATTCCCCAGCCAGCATGGCTGGCTGGGGAATTCTGGGAGTTGAAGTCCACAAGTCTTAAAGTTCCCAAGTTTGGACACCCCTGCTCTAATAGGAGCATATATTTTTGCCATATATTCCCAACCTTCTTCATTTATGGGATGACTATTAATAAATAGACAAAGCCTTTAAATGACTTTTCCAATAAGAGGCAGACTAAACCGAGTTATATTTATAGTGTAAAACTCTTAGTATTTATATAAAATAAATCCCATGCTGAGGCATGAAAAAATCCAAAAATACTCTAATCCGATAACAGCATTTTTCAGGGAGACTGCGTTCAATTTTGTGGGTCACGTTATATAAGCAACATATAATGTTTAAAATGATTTTTAATAAAATTGTCATTTCTTTATTTTACCAACTCGTTAATACAATAAAATATATTTTAGAATAATATGCAAATTCTTGGACTTACACTCATGTAAGAATATTATATCACTTCACTGGTAATTCAAGACAAGGGAGAAAATATATAGCTATTACAATTAGCAGCCATTCATAATCGCAATGAAAAAGTGAATTCCTCATAAAATGTTCAGGTATGTCTATCAGCCAAATAAGTTGCTAGATAGTGGAAATATTGAGGTTATATTTCAATGGACAGATGGGATGATAAAACCTAGCCTGTAACTTTTTCTTGAACAGTTTTCTGAAAAGAAAAAAAATAAATGTATGATAAGTAAAAGTAATAAATTATTATTTTACAAGGACCAGTGGGGTTTTATTATTTCTATAAAAGATAAGCACTTTATCCAACTTTTCTTATCAAAATTGTGATTATGTGCCATTAAGTCATCATTAATTCTTAATGACCACATAGATTTTCTCTCTGATATGTCCCTAAGCTGGTTCTTCGGGTCTTCTAACAGTGCACTCATCACTACTGTAATAGTCCATCCAACTTGCTGATCATTGTCTTCTTTCCTTCCATCTTTTCCAGTATTACAGCATTTTCCAGAGACCCAGGTCTTCACAATGTATCTAATGTAGGATAAGTTGAGCCTGGCCATTTGTGCCTTGAAGGAGAACTCTGAGTTGATTATTCACTTGTTTGTATAGCAGCACTATGGGGTTTTTTTTTTGGTTTTTTTTTTAAATTAAAAGATAAAAGTAAAATGAAAAAAATCAAGTTCATGGCTGTGAATTCCTTTGTTTTAACTATGCTTTATGGAACAAGTGTTACTTCATTTTTTCTGAAGTCTCCAACATTCAGCTCTTTTTAATCAGTCATAATTCTGATATTTTAACATTACCTGCATAATTTTATGTGTTTCTATTATATACTCTTATATGCTTGTTTTCTGAAGTACTTCAAATGCTATAATAATAATAATAATAATAATAATAATAATAATAATAATAATAATAATAATAATAATAATAATAATAATAATAATAATAATAATAATAATCTTTAATTTATAGACCGCACCCTTTCCTAAACAGGACTCGGGGCGGTGTACAGACATATTAAAACAATGTAAATACAAAAATATAGGTAGATATACATAAATAGACAGAGGAGGTAGGTTATACACTGTACAATAAATTAAAATTGAAATACAAATATAAATTAAAATTACCCTTAAAAATTACCCCAGAATAAGGTGTTTGCCAGGAGATTGAAGGTGGGACTATAAATCAGCCAGGCCAGCTAATTGGAACAGGTGGGTCTTAAGTTTCTGTCGGAAGGAGCGGAGGTCGGTAGTAATGCAGGTTTCCTTCGCACACAGCACAGCTTTTTTTGATTATGTAGATGTTGTTTTTTTTAACCCTCCTGCAATTTTCTATGCAAAGCATGCATCAGCCATAGCCATGCTATCCCCTCAAGCAGTCAGTCTGAAATCCAATCTGAGAACGGGGCAGACTAAATAAATTTCATTTTGATTTTGGCCTCCTGCTGAGAATGGGGCTGCTTTGTTTCAGCGGACAGAACCAGCAAGCCAGAAAGCTATGTCCTGCTTTGCACGGCTGATGATGTGGCTTGAAGCTCTGACTGGTTGAGGTTTCCAGCGCTTGACATCTCATCCACATCCTGTGCTGTTTTCTGTTTTCTTTTTCGCTT